>NC_041227.1:22546101-22588607 GCF_002837175.3 Physeter macrocephalus
AGCCTGCGCGTCCGGAGCCTGTGCTCCGCAACGGGAGAGGCCACAACAGTGAGAGGCCCGCGTAACGCAAAAAAAAAAAAAAAAAAAGAATAGAAAGGTGGGGTGGGCTAGTTATCCAGAGACTCTGAAAGAAAGGCAGAATTTTAATTTGAAGCTGTAGGAAATAGGGAACTATTGCAAGTTTTTGAAGTGACATATGAAAGCAGTGTTTCCATAATATCAGGATAATAGTGTTTAGATAAATCTAAATCTACCAGAAATACTGGAAATGAGTGAGACTAGTGGAGAGAGAACCAATTAGGAGGCTGCTCCCTTTAATTAAAAGGGTCTATGGGAATGGAAGAAAAGGTAACCTGAGAGAGATTTTGAAAGAGTATTTGACAGAATTTGGTGAAAGGCAGCCTGTGGATCAGGGAAGAGGGACAGCACAGCTATTGGGAGCACAGGTTCTGCAATCAAAACTACCTTGGTTCAAATCACAGCTCCACCACTAAGTACCTGTGTGACCTTGTGCAATTAAGTTAACCTCTCTAAGCTTCAGTTTCCTTCTCCATAAAATGGGGATAATAGTCTCTACATCAAATCAAACAGAACTTGTGCTTAGTAAGCAGTAAGCAATCTATAAATAAATAAGATATAAAGATAGATAGGATTTGGGATGGTGCCATTGACAGGGATTAGAAAATTAGGGAGGAAAGCAGGTTTGGAAGGGAAAATTGGTAAATCTGAGTCACAGTCATATTAAATATGGTATAACAACAGGGTGTATCAATAAAATGCTCTACAGACCTATGAAATTTGAGACTAAAGCAAAAATGAGATCCTGGATACAGAGCTAAATATGTAGAAAAGGAGTTCTTGTAACAGTAATAGCTCACCCCTGGGGAGAAGATATTTGCAAATCATATATCCAATAAGGGGTTAGTATTCAAAATATATAAAGAACTCATACAACTCAACAACAAAAAAACAAACAACCCAATTAAAAAATGAGCATAGGTGCTGAATAGACATTTTTCCAAAGACATACAGATGGGCAACAGGCACATGAAAAAATGTTCAATATTACTAATTATTAGGGGAATGCAAATCAAAACCACAATGAGATATCACCTCCACCCATTTGAATGGCTATTATCAAAAAGGCAAGAAATAACACGTGTTGGAAAGGATATGGAGAGACGAAACCCTCATACATTGTTGGTGGGAATGTATATTGGTGCAGCCACTTTGGAGTATGGCGATTCCTCAAAAAATTAAGAATAGAACTATTATACAATCCATTATTCCACTTCTGAAGAAAACAGAAAACTATTTTGAAAAGATATGTGTACTCCTATGTTCATTGTAGTAGTATTTACAATAAATAGCCAAGATATGAAAGCAACCTAAGTGTCTATTGATAGATGAATGATAAAGAAGATGTGATATATAGGTATATATTTATTATATGGATATATGAATATTACTCAACCATTAAAAGAATGAAATCTCACCATTTCAGACAGTTAGACAAAGACAAATACCATATGCTTTCCCTCATATGTGGTATATAAAAAACAAACAAAACAAAATAAATGAACAAACCAAACTAAACAAAAACAAACACGTAGATACAGAGAACAGATTAGTGGTTACCAGAGGGGAAGGTTGGGGAGGGGAAAATGAGTAAAGAGGGTAACTATATGGTGATGGATGGAAACTAAATTTTTGGTGGTGATCACACTGTAGTGTATACAGAAGTAGAAATACAGCACTGTACACAGGGAACTTAAATAATGTTACCTCAATTTAAAAAAAATAGCTCACCCCTGGGAAACAGATGAACTCATGACAGGAGAAAATATAGAGAGGGAAGAGAAGTGAGAAGAGGTCTGAGGTAGGAGGGGAGGGATAAATTAGGAGCTTGGGATTAACGTATACACACTACTATATGTAAAATAGATAACCAATAAGGACCTACTGTGTAGCACAGGGAACTATACTCAATATTTTGTAATAATCTATAAGGGAAAAGAGTCTGAAAAAGGATATACATAAATAACTGAATGACTTTGCTGTATACTTAAAACTAACACAACATTGTAAATCAACTATACTTCAATAAAAAAAAAAAAAAGAAAGAAAGAAAAGAAAAGAAACAAGCTTGGGACATCTAACCTGAAAGTGAACTTAGATAAGGGGGTGAGACTCTAGATTAGATCACCTCTCTGAGAGCCAACCAGGCAGTCTCCATTGGAAAAATGAAGATATGATATTATTATAGGACCAGTATATTAATTGGTCTTTATATTTTATTCCTAGAGAATCCCAGCAAAAGCATGGTATTATCCCAAGAAGTCAGAATCCTGAAGTGGTTGGTGGATACAGGTGTGTGGTATAAGTGTATTTTATGAAAGTTCCACGTGATTGTGTTTTTATTTAAAGATATTGGCTCATTTCCCTATTAAAGGAAGCCTACTGTGAATTCTTTTATAAAGAGTAGAAACTTTTGGCAAGGAAAGAATTACCAACCAGTTGACTCTTTTAAGTGTAATATTTGTCTAAGGTGTGGTATACATTAATGAGCAGTAAGACACTCTCTATGTAGGCAAATTCAGTCAATAAATATCTATATGAACACCTTAAAAAAATAAAAGAGGTCTGAGGACTCAAACTTGGACACTGCATGCAGCAATCAACCACTCTACAGTTGATTCAGTCTCATCTTGCATTACTCAATAACTGCTTCATCCACTTTGTTCTTACTGTTATCATACTAACCACTATTTAGTGAATGCTACTGTGCATCAGGCACTCTATAATGCACACCTCACTTATTACTCATTTTTGCCCTCAAACGAAACTGTGAGGCAGGTATTATTACCTGTCTTATAGATAAAGAAAAGGAATTTCAGACAGGTTTTAAAATCTGCCTAAGACCACACAGTAAATGAGTGGTAGAGCCAGGATCTAAATCTAGATTTTTCTGAGTTTGATTCGGTGGCTCATGCTTGTCCCACTGCCAACATCATGCTGCCTCCCACCTCAGCTACAGTTGTGACCCCTAACCCAGCTTGAGGGCACAGGTGGGGAATTTTCCCCACACGTTCTTAAAGACACGGAACTACCTATCAGAATTTCTGAGTTATTACAATCCCATCCCTAATTTTTTTTTTAAAAGACAACATTTTAGTGACTTGTTCAGTCTTATATGGTAGTTTCCATTGGGATTTCTGAAATACTAAATATACATCTGGGACTCCATTACTAATTTGGGGACCCCGGGATGGGACCCTACTGCCCCTCAGCAGTGGAGACTAACTCACAGGCTAAAGGTGTCAGGAGGCACTGGGTGGGCTGGTCTGAAAAGCGGCAAAGAAAATTCTCTTTGTGGTCCGCCTCTCCTCAAGGCGCTCTGCGCCCTTGAGAACTCGCCTTTTCACCTGAGGAACTGTTCTCTTCTTAGAACACTTACACTCTCCTCGTAAAACCTGCATCTCCTCACGAAACCCCCAAGACGCCAAAGAACCCCCCACTTCCTAGGGAACCCTCATTTCCTACAGGACCCTCCTTCTCAGAGAACCCCCCTCTCCTCCCGGAACCCCTTTTCCGTCTCCTTAAAGACCCGCAATTCTTCCCTCACAAAACCTCTATCTTCTCACGGACCCCTCAGTTTCCCAAGGGAACCCCCAACTCCTCACTCTCCTGTGAGCCCCCCCACTTCTCTCCTCCCTGACGTCTCTCAGGCCCGGCCTCACCTCTCGGCTCCTCCAAGGAGCGCCTGTGCAGCTCGCGGTAGCGCTGCAGCGAGGGGACGTGCGCGGAACGGCTGACCTCGGGCGGCGGAGACCAACTCCGCGCCCGGCTCCGGGCTCCAGCCTCCTCCCGGACCCCGCTCCCACCGCCGCTCCGGCCCCGCTCCTCGGGAAGCCCCATCACCTCAAGTTCCAAACACCGTAGCAGCCTTGGCGGTCTCAGCGGGCGGCCAGGAAGGGGAAAACAGGCCGACCGAGGGGCGGGGCCTTCAGAGAAGGGGCGGGGCCTGACAGCAGAGGCGTGGCTTAGGCATGTGGCGGGGGGGAGGCCCGGAGGGGCGGAGCCATGCCTGGTGGAGGCGGGACCAGGGCTAGCAAAGAAACCGATAGGGAAAAGTCGAGCATTGCTTGGGGGATGGGGCGGAGCTGACTTGCGGAAGGGGTGGAACCGCAGCGTGAAAGCAGAAGGGGCGGGGCCAGGCGTGACGGGAGAGAGGGTGGGCCCATGGAGTGACGGGGAGTGGCGAGGCTGGCTGTGACAGGAGAGGAGGCAGGACCATGGAGTGACCAGGGTGGGGTGGGGTCTTGGAGTTACCGATGTGGAGTTAGATTAGGGCAGGGCACGAGCGGGAAAGAGCTGGGCTAACGAGCGGAGATGGGTCAGGCCCATCGTGTAGCCACCCCGCGGTCTCATTGCGCAAGCCTGTCACCCCACCGAGTAGAAAAGCCAGGTGGAATAGGGTCCTTTCCGGGTGACACCCTTACGCTCTGGGAACTATCCCCCACCCTGAGTAAACTCAGAGTTTCTTCCACCCCTGAGGATAGGTCTTTACTTTCCCTGCGTCCACGAATTTCCATCCAGACCTAAAATGCAAAGACTCATTAAGTGAAGACTCGGATGCGCCTTCAGTCTTTGCTAATAAACCCATTTCATTGCATAAATGGTAAACTCAGAGAAAGGGAGGACCTTGTACAAGGTCACAGGAAAAACAACGACCGTAACTTGGGCCAAACCTAGGTCTCCTGACTCCAGGTGTTTTTACCGCCTCATCAGGCTGACGCTAAGGCTTGTGAAATGACAAAGTCTATGCAAGTAGAAGGAATCACTCACACCCTTCTTTCCTTCCCAGTCTCTTACTTCACCAAGAGACCCCTCCCCTGCCACACCTGGGCTCAGATACCTCTGGCTTCCCTCTATCCCTTCCACTCCAGAAAGGAGAGACCAGCCAGGACCCTCCATCTCCCACCTGCACTTACCACCAAGAAGGGCCCACTCCTGCCCATCGGTTCACAGAATGGCCGTCAAGGCAGGAAGGATCCTTAAGTATCTAACTCCAAAAGTGATTCAGAGGCCCGGAAGCAGGCAGCCCCCACTTCCTGAAGCCTACACAGGACCCCACCTGGCCCAGCCTCCCTTCCCACCTGCTCTCTTGTTCTTTGTCCAGCTAATCGCAAGTCCAGCACACCCTAAACTGGAAAAAAAACAAAACAAACAAACCTCCCCATGGTCAGACCTTGATCCAGAGCCTACCCAACCCTGAGGAAAGGGTCTTAGGGCTCCCGGAAGGGATACAGACCTCATGGAATAGACATGGACCCCACTGAGAAGACGATACTTCATCGAGGAGGCATTAACTGCACAAAAGGGACACACACTTCACTGAAGGTACATGGACTCCATTAAGGGAACACAGATCTTACTGGGGCATCTCAGATCTCACTGAAGGGCTGTGGACCCTGCTAATAGGACATGAATGGCATTGAAGGTCACTGACCTTACTGAGGGAACATGGGCTTCCTCCAAAGAGATACAAAAGATATAGACTTTACTAAAGAGACATGGACCCCACTGAGAGGACTCAGCCCCACTGAAGGGCCTCTTACTACACTGAGGAGGGAGTGCACACCACTGAGGGGGCACAGACCTTATTTAGTGGGTACAGACCCTACTCAGGGGATCAGACTTCACTGAAGCATAATAAGCCCTATGGACCTCACTGAGGAGATAGGAACCTCTCTTTGAAGAGAAAGGCACATGCAATGGCACACAGTCCTAGTATAAATGGTCATCTTTCCATCCCACACACAAAGTTCTGGGCAGCCCTCTCCTCCCCTCTCTTCCCAGTCCTTCTTTCAGGCCCCAGAGCTGTTCCCAACACACTGCTGCCCTCTCCTGTCTACAGGTGGCACTGCAGATGCTGGGCCCATAATGGATTTACAAGCAGTTCAGGTCATCTCTGAGCCTGGAGCCTGGGATTGAGGAAGGAGGGGATGTGTGGCCAGGGGCTTGACCAGTCCCCTCCCTCTGCCTGTGGACTGTGATATGGAAGTCTGGACAAGAGGCCTAATAATATAGGGAACCAACACCCCATCCCTGGAAATGGGGTAGTAGTACAAACTATGGTGTACTTGGAATTCCTCAGTGGGAAGAGGATGGATCGGGTTGGACAAGATGAGAATCCACGAGGTTAAGAAAAAAATGTTAATAATGATTATGACATTTACTGTATTAAGTAGGTGTCAAGCCATATACTAAAAACTTTCCATGTGTTATTTAGTCCTCACAACCCAGAGATGGATACTGTCATTCTCTCCATTTTACAAATGAAGAAACCCATACTCAAAGAGATTAAGTGTTTTGCCCAAGATCACACAGTTTGTGAACTGTAGCAGAGGGAATAGAACCCAGATACCTAGACTTTAGATCCATTCCCTACCCTTTTATCCTCCCCCAACCCAGCCAACTCCTACCATATCACCACCACCATGATTTCTTTCTCAAAGTTTCCTTTCCAGAACCACATAAAATAAAAGCTCTTTAAATAATGGTAAATATGCAAGTTCCAGAGACCCCATTCCAGCCAATTAAATCATGATCGCTAGAGTGGAATCTACGGATCCAATTTTTTTCCTTTTTTAAATTTATTTATTTTTTTGCTGTGTTGGGTCTTCGTTTCTGTGCGAGGGCTTTCTCTAGTTGCGGCGAGCAGGGGCCACTCTTCATCGCGGTGCGCGGGCCTCTCACTGTGGCGGCCTCTCTTGTTGCGGAGCACAGCCTCCAGACACGCAGGCTCAGTAGTTGTGGCTCACAGGGCTAGTTGCTCCGCGGCATGTGGGATCTTCCCAGACCAGGGCTCGAACCCGTGTCCCCTGCATTGGAAGGCAGATTCTCAACCACTGCGCCACCAGGGAAGTCCGGGATCTGCTTTTAAGATCCTAAGACAAGCTCAAGTTTAGGCTCACTGCCCTATGCTGATAGGTCAGGGGTTCTAGAACGGGTTGTGATTGAAAGAGGAGTCGACGAAATGTGGGGGGTCCAGGGAAGGATCTGACGTCCGAGGAGAGATGTCCAAGGAGGGGCCTCGAAATGAAGCAGGTTGCGCATGAAGTAGGGGCTGGGGCTGGGGGTCGGGGGGTGAAGGCGGAGTCTGAAGTCGAAAGAGGGGTCTGGGGTCGGAGGAAGAGTCTGAGATAGGAGGATAAGGATCTTGGAGTCCAAGGAGGAGTCTGAGGTTCGAGGAGTTTGGCATTAGAGACAGTATCTGGGGTCGACAGGAGGTTTGCAGTCAGTGAAAGGGACTTCGAGCCGAAGGAGCCTGGAGTCTGAGGAGGATCCTAGCTCAACCTGGAAGGAGGAAGGGGTTTGGTCCCTGGGCTACGTAAGGTGCCCCGAGCCACTAAGGTGGCGCTTACCGCGTGCTCTTCCCTCCTGACCCCCGACTGCGCGACCCGGACCCGTCCTCCAGGCTCTGCATCCACACCCACACCCAAGCCTGCGCTCTCAATGCAGGCTGACAACGCTAAGCAGGCGGGGCCGAGTCAAACCCCGACACCCTCCAGGGTCCGGGTTTGAGGCGCCCCCTCCCGGCGGTCCAGGAGCTCAGGCCCCGCCCTCCTCCCTCCTCCCCACCGTCCCCCCCACCCCGCCCCCAGCCCCAGCCCGGCCCCCGCCGCCCCACTTCCGGCAGGCGCTGCGCTGCTGGGGGCGCGGGCGAGGATGGCGGCAGAGAACGAGGCCAGTCAGGAGAGCGCCCTGGGCGCCTACTCGCCGGTGGACTACATGAGCATCACCAGCTTCCCGAGGCTGCCGGAGGACGAGCCGGCGCCCGCAGCCCCTCTGAGGAGCCGCAAGGACGAGGACGCCTTCCTGGGAGACCCAGATACCGGTGAGGCCCGCTGGCCCCGTCCCTGCCCCCTGGGACGTCCCTGGTCCTCCTTCATCTGCGCGAAGCATCACCTCCAGCTCCATCTCCCTAATTCATTCCCTTCCTCCTGGACCTCTCCCTTCTCCTCCCTTGTCTCTGTTAATTATGTGGTGGGGCTGGGGATGCATATCTGCCTTAGAGGCTTAGGATGCAACAAGGGAGAACGATGCTAGGGACTGCAGTAGGAGGGGTTGGGGTTACCTCCTTGGGAAGAACCAACTAATAAGGAAGGAATGTTGGCGGGGAGTTCCTAAGGAACAGCTGTGATCACCTAGAAGAGGATTTTCTCTAGTCACAGAGAACAGGATAGGAGAAACCAAGTCAGAGACTGCAGCAGGATGGATAGAAGCTAGGTCTTGAGAAGAACTTCCCCACAGCCAGGGATTGTGGGAAGGAGAGACCATGAGAAGAAGCTGAGAATCTCTTCGTGTCCAGGGAGGGGTAAAGGGAATATGGTTCCCATCCATCTGCGAGTAATGGGTACTGGGAGACAGGGGGATGGACTGCATGACCTCTCAAAGTCCTTGGGGACCAGAGCACCTTCACTGCCCTGTGGATACCTCACCCTTCCCAGAGCAGTGGATCAGGCCAGGATGTTAGTAAGGAAGCAGGCTCCAGAATTTTACTGTATTCTCTTCAGCCCTCTGCAGGAACTGCAAGGGGTGGGAGTAGGGAGGGAGGAGACAGGGCTTGGGGGACACCTGGGGCTGAGAGCTCTCTGAGCATTTCTTCCCTAATGCTCTTCCTCCTGTCCATGTGGCTCAGCTCTCTGTCCTCCCCTCCATTCTTCATCCTCCATCCTCCATCCCCCATTCCCTCAACGTCACTTCCTGGCATTAGAGCCTCCTTCTACTTCACTCTCTTTTCCTCTCAGTGCCTGCACTTGAGCCCTATCCCTCACCAGCCTGGCAGATCCTGCTTCTCTTGCCCAGCCCTCTCTGGCCTGGCCCTTCTGTGGCTACTCCTAGCCTGACAGCCTCAAATTCTTTCCCCCTACACAATTCTCCAGTCACCTGGCCTTGACCAGCAGCCCCTGCCAAACTGACTATCTTGTACCCTTCCTGGAGGGGGTTTGAGGGGAGGGTGGGGAGGCTTATGGTCATCACATGTCAAAGCCGCAGATTAAAACTTCTTTTCTGAAGGGAGTAGCCCTGGAATCAGGAGGCAGCAGGGAGAGAAGTGGGAGGATGTGTCCTGGTGGATACCAGCCTGAAACCAGGTCCTTTATTCAGGAGCCAAGAATACCACTTCTGTGGTATTCAGGTCCCAACACTGCCCTGACTCACCGTGTGACAATGGGCACACCTACCCTGACCTAGGTCTGAGTTTCCTCTTCCAGCTCAACTAGGAATGCCTATCTCTCCCAATCTAGAAATTGGAAACCCCTGATATGTTTTATCCTCCTTTCCTATGAATGTCTTAGCATTTATCAAAACCTGTGATTATTTATTTGTGCCTTTGATTACTCCGTGTCTATAAGCCCTGTGAGGATGGGATCATGACTGTCTTATTCACCATCCTTTCTGCACCATCGAGCACAGTGCTAAGCTCTCAATAAAAACTGTTGAAGAAATAAATGAATGAAAGAGAAGATCTCAGGATGAAAGAATGGCAAGGGAGGGAGTTCTCAAACCTCAGGGAGTTCCTTGAGGAGTTAACACAGGCTCTGCCCTCAACTGTATAAAAATCCAGCAGAGACCCTGGTCACCTGAGTTTCTAGGAAGCTGCACTTTATGCCAAGTTGTGCACTAAGGTTCCAAGGACCTTGCCATCCTACCTGTGTAGTCATTTCAATACCATGTCTCCCAGCACTACTTCCAAGCCCCAAGGCTCCTCTGGCCCAGCTGGACCAGCCTGCTGGCTAACATGACCCCCTATGTTCTCAACCTGCTGGTGCCACCTGATGGCACTGCCCCATCCTCTTATGCAGGACTTTGGTTGTGCCCAGCTAGCCTCTAGCCTGCCATTCCACAGAACCAAGTGCCAGGCACCCCACAGCAGGCCCATGTGTTCTTCTCTCTCCCAGACATCTGCCTCTAGATGTCCTGAAAGTCCCTCACCTTCAACATGTTCCATGCTGTACTCATCCTCTCTTCCCCATACACCTGTTCTTCCCCCAGTGTCATTCTCAATTAATGACACTGCCATCCATCCAGTCCCCAAGGTAGAAGCCCAGGAGCCACCCATGATTCTCTCCCTTCTGCTCACTTCTAAGTAGTGGTCAGATGCTCTCTGTCCTCCTCCTAAGTATCTTCCAAATTCCATCTCACCATCCCTGTCATCACCACTGTAGACTAAGCCACCATCCTCTTTTATCTCTGTTATCCATAGGCTTCTAGCTATTCTTCCTGCTTCCTGACTCTCCCCGACCCCCTCCCAATCCAATCCATCCAGCATCCTGCATTTCTGATCATGTCATTCCCTGTTTCAAAAATCTTTAGTGATTCTCCCCTCAGGGGAGTAAGCAAGCCAGGGACCAAGTCAACTCTGTTCAGGGTTCATTTGTCATAAACCCAGCTAAAACTAAGCTACATCTAAAAAGAGAATTTTATTGGGTAGCATAACTGAAAAGTTCAGGATATAGGGTTTCAGGCATAGCTGCACTGAGGTACCTGAAAAAGATTTGGATTTTCTCCATCTTTTGCTTTGCCTTCATTTTTATGGGCTTCATCTTCAGAAAACCTCCCATCTTGTGGGAGCAAGATGCCCCCAGCAGCAACAGGCTTACATCTTACCACCTTAGCAACCTAGACAAGAAAGTCTTTCTCTTTCCCAATATTTTATCAAAAACAAAACAAAACAGAGTTTGAATATCACTGGTGCTGGTGCTGGTCACGTGAACCTGAACCAATCACTGTACAGAGGTGCCTGTTCTGATTGGCTAGGCCTAGGTCATATACTCACTCTGATCAGGAATGAGGTAATGAGGAAGGAGAGAGGGGATTTGGTGTTCTCTAAAAGAAAATTGAGTGGGGAATGGTGACTAAGCAGATAAAAATTAGATGCCTACTAAGCCAACTGCCTTCAGACAACTCCTGCTGTTGTCCCACAAATTCAGAATAGCCAAAATTAAACTCATCCTTTTTCTCGCAAACGGCTTGTTTCTTCTGGTCCCAAACTAGCCTTTTCCCAATGTCCTGCTGTTGTCCTTACACATCAGCAAAATCAATGGTATTGCTTCCCCACCACTTACACAGTTGGTACTCAGTAAATATTTTTATTGAATAAATGGATAACAATATTCATTTATATTTATATTATATATTCATAATAAATTATTGGTAGAATAAGAACTCTTGAATATATCTAACTCTGATGGGGCCATGGCATCTTCACCTCCTGGCTCCTCATATCTGATTGGAGAAAACAGATTTAAGGACAAGTGCCTGGAAATATCAACTTGAATTAGTTTATCAACTGTAAATCAGTTTTATTTACAGACTCTGGTGCTGGTGCTGAGGGTTAGAAGCAAGCATGATCAACTGAGGGAGGCTTCCAGAAGACAAGTCTCTTTTTTTTTTTTTTAGGCTGTTTTTTTTTGTTTGTTTGTTTTGTTTTTTTGCGGTACGCGGGCCTCGCGCTGTTGTGGCCTCTCCCGCTGCGGAGCACAGACAGGCTCCGGACGCGCAGGCTCAGAGGCCATGGCTCACGGGCCCAACCTCTCCGCGGCATGTGGGACCTTCCCGGACCGGGGCACGAACCCGTATCCCCTGCATCGGCAGGCGGACTCTCAACCACTGCGCCACCAGGGAAGCCCCAGCTTTTTCTTTTATAAGGGACATTAAATATGCTTTATCAGAGGCTTTGAAACTAATAGAAAAATATAGAAGAAAGATGATCAGATAGTAGAAATTAAGAAATAAATTTTGGGGGTCAAAGTTTTGAGTAAATGAGATTCAAGGATTACAATACAGAGTACTTTGCTAAAATTTTGATTTTGCTGTATACTGTCAATCCACTTATTAAGTATGAATAAAACTTAATTCCTTTCTTATTTTAAGGAAATATATTAATAATTATTCTTATATTTTAGTATTACTGATAATAGCTGTCATTTGTTGACTGTGAATCCCATTTTATTATGTTTTATTATATATACCAATAGACAGTATGAAGCTTAAAGCCTGAGGTATATTTACCTTAACTCATCACAGTGTTTATCTTACTAACTTAGGTGTCATTACATTTATACAAATTCACTTTAAAGTTAGAAAATTTAACTAATATTTAGATGGAAAAATTGAATGGCTTCCAATCCAAGAAATCTTTAAAGCCAAGTATAGAAAAGAAATAGGTCAATGAACATTTTTTTGTTGTTTATTTCCTCAAGAAAAGTATGTAGAATTTTTCCTGATTATTATATAGTCAACTTCCCATCACCCTACACTCACAGTAAACAGAGAGTATTTTTAAGAATCTAAGACAGTTATAAAATTAATCATAAAGGCAAAACATAAAGTAAATGAGGCATATTATATATTCTCTGGGTCATTGGCATTGATATTAAGATCCCAAATAGTTTCTTTTTTAGGCCTGGAGTACATTTACAATAAATTATAGGCCAGGGACACACACAGCCTCTTTCTCTTTGAAGGTGCAACATGCCACAGGGTCATCATACATCCCAAATATTTAGAATGGCATTCCAGTTCTCTTGGGACTCCTCATAATTTCTGCTTCCCTAGTGCTAATGCAAGCATATAGCTAAAGTTTGTAATTATAGTAATAGGGAAGCCCAAGTCTCTTTTTTTAAATAGAAATTTAAAAACAAATTATATGTTCATGGTGAAAAAAAAGAACAGTGAAAAAAGTAAAAGTCCTCTTCTGCATTCTTATCTCCTGCAGTTTTTCCTATTTATTTACAAATATATGTATTGGTTTTAAAAAACAAAAGAAATATATGTAAGTAGTAAAAATTTCAAACAAAAAAATTCTCCCACTCCATCTCATTCCCATCTTCAGTATCTTCCCCCAAAAGTAACCACCATGAAGAATTTCTAAAAATTATCTATATATGTATGTGGTTTCTTATTTATACAAAAGAGGGGAGTATGGATTATGGAGGGCCTTGAACACCAGGTTAAGGAGCTTGGATTTTTATCATTTTGGCATTGATGAACCATGATAGTATTTTAAACAGGAAAATATAACAGTCAATTCTTAATATTATCCCACAGACTTTTAAAGGGGTTATACTCCTAGGCCATAGTAGCAAGTGTTCAAAAATATTTTGAATGGGGCTTCCCTGGTGGCGCAGTGGTTGAGAGTCCGCCTGCCGATGCAGGGGACACGAGTTCGTGCCCCGATCCGGGAGGATCCCACGTGCCGCGGAGCGGCTGGGCCCGTGAGCCATGGCCGCTGAGCCTGCACGTCCGGAGCCTGTGCTCCGCAACGGGAGAGGCCACAACAGTGAGAGGACCGCGTACCGCAAAAAAAAAAAAAAAATTTTGAATGAATGAACTTTTAAAAACACATTGTGAGTACAGTCACATATTAAGGTCAAGGTATCAGGCTATTTCTTTACTATTCACAAACACCCAGGACCTTTAGACCATTTAGAGACCTGGGTTCAAGGCTAATATATCCCAGAAGATAAGAGGAGGGAAACTATGGGATGGAAGAGGGTCTCGGCCCTGGCCAGGGTGGAAAAGAAATGGAAATAACTTTGAGTGAGCACCTACAGAGTGCCTGGTATACATCACCTTTTTGAATCCTTGTACCCATCCAGCCAGATGGGGATCAGCCCCATTATTAGGATGAGGAAAGTGAGGCTCATGACTTGTCCATAGTCACCCAGCAAGTAAGTAGCTTTCAAATGTCCCCTGCCTCTACTTTTATTATCCTTAGATCCATTCTCCCGATAGCAGCCATAGGGATCTTTTTAAAACACAAAACAGAAGGCTTCACATTCTTGCTTAAAACTCTCCAGTGGCCTCCTGTGGCTCTCAGGGTAAAATCCAACCTTCTCACTAAGCCCTCAAGGCCCAGCGCATCTGCCCTAGCCTCCACCTACTACTCTTTCCTTTCCCCTTGCTCACCACACCAGAGCCACCCCAACCTTGGTTATTTGTTTTCTAAGGCACCAAACTTATTCCTACATTAAGGCCTTTGCACCTGCTGTTCCTTCTTTGTGGAACACTCTACACACTCACTCCTTGCTCTACATATGGCTGGCTCCTCATCCCTTAGTTCTCAGCTAAGTCGCCTCTGCGAGAGTCCTTGCCTGACTTCCCCAGCTGAGTGCCTCCAACACGTACCATTATTCTCTATCATTTCATCCTTTTTTGTTGTTGTTATAATTCTATTCTTTTTTTTAATTGAAGTATAGTTGATTTACAATGTTGTGTTAATTACTGCTGTACAGCAAAGTGACTCAGTTATACTTATATACATTCTTTTTCACATTCTTTTCCATTATGGCTTTAAAAAAATATTTATTTATTTATTTATTTTTGGCTGCGTTGGGTCTTTGTTGCTGCACGCAGGCTTTCTCTAGTTGCGGCGAGCGGGGCTACTCTTCGTTGTGGTGCACGTGCTTCTCATTGCGGTGGCTTCTCTTGTTGCGGACCATGGGCTCTAGGCGCGTGGGCTTCAGTAGTTGTGGCCCACAGGCTCAGTAGTTGTGGCTCGCGGGCTCTAGAGCGCAGGCTCAGTAGTTGTGGCGCACAGGCTTAGTTGCTCCGTGGCATCCCAGCACGGGATCTTCCGGGACGAGGCTCGAACCTGTGTCCCCTGCATTGGCAGGCAGATTCTTAACCACTGCACCACCGGGGAAGTCCCTCCATTATGGCTTATCACAGGATATTGAATATAGTTCCCTGTGCTATACAGTAGGACCTTGTCATCCTTCTCTTTCTTCATAGCACCTGCCACAACTTGTAATGATACACTCCTTTGTTTACTTGTTTATTATCTTTTTCCTCCACTGGTTTTCAAAACCCATGAGGGCAGGAACTGTTTGTTCCTTTCCCCTAGCATCTAGCATGGGACCAGACAAATAGCAGGCCCTCCATATTTGTTGAATGAATGAATGGATGGATGGATCGCGAAAACAAGGTTGGAAGACAGGGCGCCTCTGCTCAGTTTATGGAGCTGCCTCCTTGCACAGAAGGCTGGGCCCCAGCTGGGGCAAGATCTGGTTTCCAGGGTGGGCCCAACCCCTGCCTCTCCAGGAAGTGTTTTCAGCCCTGGGTCCTGGGTCCCGGGCAATGTGGCCTAGGGATGGGAATCCAGCCGCCCTGGTGCCCAGTTGGGGGTCCCTGTCTCTTCCAAGCGGGGACCACCCCCCAGCCCCCACGGCCCTCCCTGGGGTGCATCGGGGAGACGCTGAAAGGGGAGCAGTGCTGTCTAGTGGAGTTTGACTGGGGTGGGGGGCGGAGAGAGGGAGGGACGCGCAATAGCCCCGCCTAGAGGGCGGGCAGGGCCGGGTAAGAGGCGCCCAGACCGACCCCCGCCGTCCGCAGACCCGGACTCCTTCCTGAAGTCAGCGCGGCTGCAGCGGCTGCCGTCGTCGTCGTCGGAGATGGGCAGCCAGGACGGGTCGCCGTTGCGGGAGACGCGCAAAGACCCGTTCTCCGCGGCAGCGTCCGAGTGCTCCTGCCGCCAGGACGGGCTCACGGTCATCGTCACGGCCTGCCTCACCTTTGCCACCGGTGTCACTGTGGCGCTCATCATGCAGATCTACTTCGGAGACCCCCAGGTGAGGAGGAAGCGGAGGGGGAGAGGAGAGAACCTGGGGAGGAGGGCTGAAGAAGCGCTTAAGGAGACCTTGGGAACTGAGGACTGGCTGAGTGGTGAAAGGGGGCCAGCAAATGGAAAGGGGAGAGGGCGGTGACATGGGAGAGGAAGGTCTCAAGGGAGGGCCTCCTGGGCGTGAGGCGGACAGAGCTCAAAGAAGGGAACTGATCAGGTAAGAGGCACTTGAGGTAAGGAAAGAAGACTCGTAGGGGAGAGTCAAGGGGATAAAAGGGCAGGGCTCCCATCCCCACCCTCTGTTGGAGGTTCTGGGGTTAGTGGAGGTGCCTTAGGGAGGCAGGAGGCCCCTTCTGCCCCCACCTAGTCCCCTCCCCCTTCCAGATCTTTCACCAGGGCGCTGTGGTGACTGATGCCGCACACTGCACATCGCTGGGCATAGAGGTGCTCAGTAAACAGGGATCTTCCGTGGATGCAGCTGTGGCAGCAGCCCTGTGTTTGGGGATCGTGGCTCCTCACAGTTCTGGCCTGGGCGGGTAAGAAGCTCCCCTCTGCGGAGGTTGGGGTGCCCCAGGCCTCCTTCTGTCTCTTGGTCTGTGGGCCTCATGTTCGCTTCTCCAAGTTTGAGCAGAGGAGCAACTGGGCCCCAGCTCCTTGCATTTTCTCTTTCTACACTCAATCTTACCCCCTTCTCTTTACATGGAGTCCAAGGAGGTGTTTTCCGAAGATTTTTCTTTAACTGGGAAAAGGATTTCATAAACTCTAAAGTGAGGTACACAGTTGGGGGTATACTGTCATTAATTAAGGCTGTGATACTTCAACTTTTAGGGTTTACAAATCCTTAAAACAAATCCCTGTGAGTCTGATGAAAGCAATGGATCCTCTATCCTCCAAAAATACACCCCAGGGTAAGACCTCTTAAAACAGACTATAAACCGGCCACCCATGGGCCACACCCGGCACACAGCCTGGTTTAGTTTGCACACTTAAATTTTTAAAAATTTGGTTGCTGATGTTAAAAGTTGAGAATTTTCATAAAAATCCAGATTTCTAACATTTCTTGAACAATCAGGAGACCTAATAACATTGGGCCTACATTCTCACCTGGCTGCAGTTAATCTGGAGCTGAATAGAAGCTGTTTCCCATGATGGGGCTTGTACTGTCCACTTGGCCATAGCTCCTACCACTCCCTTTTGTTTAGCTGTCCTGCTTTCCCTATTATGTAAGCTGGCAAGCCAGATATCTCAGATGTAACCCCCATCTCAGATGGAAGCAAACCACAGAAAAGGGACAAGCTGACTAAGTCCGTATCTTGGCTCCGGAAAGACCAACCTTCCAGGCCCTACGAAAGAAATTCCACTTTTGGTTGTGTACAGTCCGTCCTTACATAATTCAGTCCTGGGAGAGGGAGAGGGACGTACCACAGAGGCAGGTGCAGGAAGCTGACAGGGGTCCAACTGTGGTAGGAGGTGGGGGTGGAGGGGAAGCAGAACATCCCGCTCTCCCAGTCTCTGGGTTTTCCCTCGTCAGGGATTAAAGGCTCCAATAACAGGCTGGAAGAGGTCCATGGACTCTGGGTCCCCCACCCCCTTGATTTCACTCCCCACCCTGATAGGGTAGCTGAGTCTCTGAATCTCTACTGGGGAGGGAGCTCAGACACCTGACTCCTGAAGACAGACTGAGCCTTTAGCCATCAGTGTGGGGGGCTTGAGGAACGGCAGGTTAATTGTTCAGAGGAGTGGCATCTTATCATCACCCTCCCACTTCCGTGTCTCTCCTAGTGGAGGTGTGATGCTGGTACATGACATCCGACGGAATAAGAGCCACCTAATTGATTTCCGGGAGTCTGCACCAGGGGCTCTCAGAGAAGAGGCCCTGCAGAGATCCTGGGAGACCAAGGTGGGGACCCTGGTGAGAAGGGGGGGTGTCTCCCTTCACTGCCCTTCTGCTAACCCAAGCATTACCTTGCTGAATATTTACTGTGGAGGTGAGGGAAAGAGTTAAGCAGGATGCTCTTAGGCTGTGAGGGAGATGGGCAGCCCCCAAAATAAAATAATGAACCAGGACTTCCCTGGCAGTCCAGTGGTTAAGACTCTGTGCTTCCACTGCAGGGGATGCGGGTTCCATCCCCGGTACGGGAAAGATCCTGCATGCTGCAAGGTGCAGCCAATAATAATAATAATAATAATGAACCAGAAAATCTGAATGTTTGATAACAGGCAGTGCAGCACCACCTTACTTCTCTGGTGACCTTGCCTATCTGGCACATAAGAAGGAAGAAAAAGAGCCACTGAGCAGTCTGAGATGTCACAGGGTAGCTGCACTATCACTCACACATCTCATTCTGAGGCTGTTGTTGGTAACTTTCCTAGCCCATGACATATTAGAAGATTATAGAGGAACTGCTGGAGGCAAACCCACTATCTACTGAGAGCAAAGGAGGAAATAGAATAACTTGGAAAAATAGATATTTAGTGCCGTGGCAAAAGCCAAACACACCCCTGAATTATCACAGTTCAGAGTAATGGTGGTGTGTTAATGAAAAGGTTAAATGAAGGTTACTTGTCCACTGTTTTAAAAGGCAAGAGTAGGTATAATCCAATCTAGACAGGTTTCCATCTAAATTGTTATGTCTTGGCTCTTAAAAGGGTTTGCTTAATTTATAAATCCCTCAGCTATGACAGATAAAGGAGGCCTTTCTGCATTTGCTGATAGGAAGTCAGGGAGGTGGGAGGGATGCCTGCTGGGGACAGCTTGTCCCTCCTCTGGGATACTTGGCCTATGTCTCTCCCCTATGCCAGCCCCCCATCCCTGGCTTGGGGCTCTGCGGAATTCAGCCCAGCGCCCCCCCTTCCAGTGACCTGGTCTCCTCTCTCCCTCACCTGCCCGCCTTGCCCAGCCTGGGCTCTTGGTGGGGGTTCCCGGAATGGTGAAGGGGCTACACGAAGCTCACCAGCTCTATGGCAGGTAAAGGTTCTCCCCCTGGGGACCAGGGGCCCCTGCCTGCACTCCTCCTTGGGTGACCTTCTCCTACCTTCCTGGATTCTTCCCTTCCCAGCTCCCCCCTCCTAATATCCCCTTCCCTTGCCAGGACTCTCCTTCCCAGGAACCCCCCCTCCCCCCCCAGGACCCTTCTTCCTCCCCCCAGGACCTCCTCCACCCCCTGCTCTCCGGCTCCCCCAGGCTGCCATGGTCCCAGGTCCTCGCCTTCGCAGCAGCTGTGGCCCAAGATGGCTTCAACATAACCCATGATCTAGGTCAGTGGGGCCTGGGGGTAGAGGGAAAGGCATGAGTTTGATGGAGAGGGGAGAGGGAACCTCTGCAATTTAGGTCCTAAGCCAGGAAGTGCCTCTCTTCCAGTTTGCTCCTCAGACCCCCTCCCCACACCACCCTACCTTCACTGGGAGGGATCCTCCAATGGGGGGGGATCTGGGATTGGCCCATATACACCACCACTACCCACCCCCCTCTGTAACAGGCTCCTGGGGGGCCGGAGGGCTTAGGGCCGGCCTCTCAGGCCTCATCCACCCCACCTGTTGCGTGTACAGTCCCGACACCCCCATCCCAGCCTCATGTCCCTGCCCACAGCCCAAGCCCTGGCCGAACAGCCACCACCCAATGCGTCTGAGCGCTTCCGTGAGACGTTCCTGCCCTCGGGTCACCCGCCACTACCTGGCTCACTGCTGCGACGGCCTGACCTGGCGGCGGTGCTGGATGTGCTTGGCACCTATGGCCCCGCTGCCTTCTATGCCGGTGGCAACCTCACGCTGGAGATGGTGGCAGAGGTGAGCGTGTGGGGCACCCCCGGCCCTGCGGCGGAGGACCCTACTGCAGAGAAGTCCTCTTCCCCCTTACTTCCCTGTCTTTCTTTCTGCATATATTTACTGGGGATTCCATTTACTTGAAATTCTAGAATAGACAAAACTAACCTCAGAATCAGATCAGTAGTTTGGGGGATTGGAGGGGTTGACTGGGATGAGGCACAAAGAACCTCCTAGGGTGATGAGAATATTTTGTCTTGATTGAGAGAGGTACCTTTGAGCTCCCCAGGGCTGGTACCAACCTGTATAGTGGCCTGTCCTGGCCCTCCCAGGCCTGGTGGAGACCCAGGATCAGCCTCAGCTTCCTTGAGCCCACAATCCCACCCTGCTCCCTGGATTTTCTAGGGACCGAGGGAGACACCGTCTTCACTGGTGATTATCAGGATTGGGGAGGATTGACACAAGGGCTTACCACCCAAGCCCAAAGAGTCTTAGTCTGAGGCAGTAATGGGTTCTGAGAACTATTGTTGATAGTTCAAAACCACTAACGGAAAATTATGTTCAAGATAAGGATACACAGACCAACTCAGTGATTGTCTCATCTGTGCAATGTGGGTGGTTATATCTATCTCTGCCATACAGTTGTGGGAATTAAACAGGTCCATCATTCATTCTACTTTCATGGAGAGCCTGCTCTGTGCCAGCTTCTGTGCTGGGCATTGGAGTTATGGATGTGGTGATAGATGCCTCTCTCAAATGGACATTCCTGGAAAGTCCAACAGCGTACTGGTTTTAGATCTACTGGGTCCAGGGACTCCATCCACATTGTAAGGACTTGTTCTGTCTCTCTTTCTTTCGGTCTCACTACTCTACTTTCCGCTGTTTGAAATCACTCTGTCAGAACCTTTCCACACCTGCTCTCCACCAGCCATCCTTCCAGCAAGCCATCCCAGAGAAAGAGCCTTTCTCATTCAAGCAAAGCCTCAAGGTTATGTCTCATCAGCCCATCATAGGTCTCATGACTATTCCCAATCCAGTCACGGTAGCACAGAAAAGGAATGCTCTGATTAGGCCAGACCTGGGTTGCATATCCTCTCCTGGTGGTGGAGAAGGGGATGAAGGAAACTCTAACAAAGACCATCAGAGCTTTAAGAGAGAAAAACCCAAAGCTGAGTTTATTAACTTACCAGACAAAGCCAAGAAATTCGATGTGTAGGTCACTGAGGGTAGATTAGAAGTCAGAGGCTTCAGGTACTTAAAAGTACTAAAAAACGAGAGGATTCCTAGGGGTTTTGCTAATTTAGGATCAAAAATTAGCATGCTGGATAGAATGAGCCCATCAGTTTGTACAGGATTAGATCATTGGTCAGTAGAGTGCTCAGTTATGTCCCATAACGGTTGTCCTACGAGGGTCATCCAGAGTTCATGGTTTTGGAGTGGCTTTAGTTGGTTGTAGTGAAATGCAGAATTCAGTTTTGATATCTCCTAGGCAAGTACTGCTGTAAGTGGAAAATCTTCCTTCTACATAGGCAGAGGGCAGTATGTGCAAAGACATGGAGTCATGAGTTCAGGACCTGCAGGTCACTCTGGGTCGCTGTACAGAGCTCATTGGGGAATAGCAGGATGTGAAGTGGGAGAGGTAAGCAGGGGCCAGATCACAAAGGGCCTTGAATGCCAAGCTAAGGAGGTCATTCATAGATTGTATCCAGTACAATGTCTGGCACATAGTGGGTGCTTATTGTTAGTGCTTTTCCCCTTCCTTTTTCCTGGGGTACCCACAGCTGATGGGGTCTCTAAAGGCCATGATGGGAATTGCAGAAGGCACGATATTTATAACCATTTGATCTGTGTATGATCCAAACATACACCTTAGGCTAAACCGCATGCTTACGGTGTGCTGTGTGACTCACAGTGGCGGGGGTCATTCTCTCCCCTCCAGGCTCAGCATGCAGGGGGTGTCATAACTGAGGAGGACTTCAGCAACTACAGTGCCCTCTTGGAGAAGCCTGTGTGTGGCGTGTACAGAGGTGACCTCTCCCCCAGCTCCCAGGGTCCCCACTCAGGAGAAGCCTCCCAGTCCACGGCCACATCCTTTTGGCCTAGTGGCTCCTCCCCATTTCACAAAAGAGAAACCGAAGCAATGAGCTGCCTAAACAGCCAACCGTTGAAGCAAGCCAGAGTCAGCCTACTTCTAAAGTAGTTGTGGAGTCAGTTACCCCAAATATTTAGGATATGGACAGGGAGGTCTGGTCAAAGGCTAAGGCCTGGAATTTGGGGTTCTGGCCATAGGTTTTCTTTTTTTTTTAATAGATTTATTTTATTGTGTATTTATTTATTGGCTGTGTTCAGTCTTCCATTGCTGTGCGCGGGCTTTCTCTAGTTGCAGCGAGCGGGGGCTACTCTTCGTTGCGGTGCGAGGGCCTCTCATTGCGGTGGCTTCTCTTGTTGCAGAGCACAGGCTCCAGGAGTGCAGGCTTCAGCAGTTGTGGCTCGCGGGCTCCAGAGCGCAGGCTCAGTAGCTGTGGCGCACGGGCCTAGTCGCTCCGGGATCCTCCCGGACCAGGGCTCGAACCCGTGTCCCCTGCATTGGCAGGCGGACTCTCAACCACTGCACCACCAGGGAAGCCCCATAGGTTTTCTTGATTCAGGGTCTGTGTTGCCTCAGCCCCCTCCCCAGCCCCACTCTCACTGCCCTATGCTTCCTAAGAAGAGTCTATAAGACCAAAATCCATCTTAGCTTCAGGTTAGAACAAACCCTTCAAGACAGTCAGAGACCTTCCCCCTCATTGTGCCAAAAGGAAACTGAGGCCCAGGGGAGGAATGGAACTTAACCTGCCAAACTCAAAACCAGTGAGGAGCCCAGAAAGCCAAGCTAATGACATGGGTAAACTCCATGTTTGCAAACCCAAAGTGGTAGGCTCCTGAGTCCCTCAGAAGGTTCTCAGGCTTTCTCCCCTCGAGGAGGCCCAGATAACCTCAAGCTCCAGGAGAGGCTGCCTCTGCATTCAGGTTTCCAGGCCTCAATCTCTTAAGCCTAATTCTTCTACCAGAAGTGGTGTTATACTGAGCAGAGGAAGAGCATAGCTTTGGAGCCAGGAAGACCTGGGTTTGAGTACCAGCTGTGCCATTCACCTTGAACAAGCCACTTCCCACTCAGAGCCTTGTTTCCCTCCTTAAAATGGAGATAATAATAGTGCCTACTGCTCAGGGTGCCCATGAGGAGGTGGAGAGATGATGTTGGAAGTTATCCTGATCAGAATGGGCACTGAATGTGTAGTATTTGATTTCCATTTGCCCTCTGCAGCCTGGGTTCTCTTGGTAATGCCGGTACCTTGAGTACTCTGGGCTCCCCTTACCTCTTGTAACTCTGGACCAGCTGCCTCTTTGTACCTCAGTTTCCTTACCTGTAAAATGGGAATGATAACAGTACCCGTTATGAGGATTAAATGAGTTAATTAGTTAACGCTACTGTCATGTGTCAAGTATTATTATTGTTCCTTTGATGTCCAAACATCCAATGACAGGGGCCTCAAATAGAAAGAGAAGTTTGCTGTTTCCAGGAAGTTTCGGGGGTGGGACCAGCAGGAGCCCTGAATAATATCCTGGCCTAAGGGAGGAGCTGAAAGGAGACACATGGTGGACCAGGACTCTGGACATCTGGACACCAGTCCCTGCTCTGCCAATGGACTGTAGTGTGACTCTGGGCAAATCACAGTTTTCTTGAGCCTTAGTTTCCTCATATGGATGAGGAAACTAAAGACAAGTGTTCTGGGTTGGAGTCCTGGCCCTGCCCTTGACTTGCTGTGTGAACTTGGGTGGGTCCCTTTGCCTCCCAGTGTAGTTTTCCTACCTGATGAGGGGGTTCAGTGCAGTGGTTTCAGTCTGTGTGATGGAGGGATGTGGAGATGCCTTGACCTCTCCCCTGCCGTCGGTAATTTCCTGTCCTTTCAGGCCACCTGGTTCTCAGTCCCCGACCCCCACACACGGGCCCTGCCCTCATCAGTGCTCTCAACATCCTCGAGGGCTTCAATCTCTCCAGCCTGGTATCCCGGGAACAGGCTCTTCACTGGGTGGCAGAGGTAAGGCTGACCCCCTCCATTCCATCCTGGGTCTGGGGACACTAAGAGTGGGGGGATGGGGTAGTGCCAGAAGGCCTGACTAAATCACCTTCAAGTTTTCTCACACAGGACCCTGGTGTGGGTGCTGGGAGGGGCTTGGCAACCTCTTCCACACCCCTGCTCTGTTTTCAGACCCTGAAGATCGCATTAGCTCTGGCCAGCAGACTGGGAGATCCCGTCTACGATTCTACCATCACTGAGAGCATGGATGACATGCTCAGGTGGGTCCCGAGGGGCAGGACCCTGGGTACTGCAGAGGCGGTGGCAGGTGTGGGGAAAGAATCAGGTGAAAAGCAGCTGGTGGAGCAATAAGGCCTGAAGGCCCAAGTCAATTTCAGCTCAACCCCAACTCACAGTGTGACACTAGTTGCCTCACCTTGCGCCTTAGTTTCCGCATCTGTACAACAAGGTGGTCTACTTTATATAGCTCTCACATTTTTTTGACCCTAGCAGGGCACCTATATGGACCCATCTGTTCTGCCTTTTGAGTAGAAAAAGAAAGCCTAATAACAATGAAAAGAGCCCCCAGGCAAATACTAGAGGTGGTGGGGATTTTGATTCAAGTGTACTTACATCAGCAGCATAACATAGTAGTAAGATTGTGGGCTCTAGTCGGACTGCCTCAGTTCAAATCCCAGCCTCACCATCCACTAGCTGTGCAGCCTTGGGCAAGTCATTTAAACTCTCTAAGTCTCAGTTTCTACAAGGGCCTGCCATTAACAGTGCCAGCCTTATGAGGTCGTGGTGCGGACTAAACAAGATCATACATGCAAAGCACTTAGCAAGTTGTCTGGCACATAATAAATATTCAACAAATATCATTGTTATTCTCAATTGGCAATAGAGGTAAGATTGATTACTATTTAGCTGCTACTATAACTGACTTAAAGGCTAGCTAAAGGAAAAATCAGAAGCCAAAAATATAGTTCATGTAAATTTATACTGATACTCAAACAACCCACTATGAATTAAGTTGCAAATGATGAGACTAAATGAACAGCTAATAATTAAAAAGCAGAAACAGCAGCAACCAAAAACGAAAACCAGCTCAAGGCCACAAGGATAAAGCCTAAAAACCAAGCCTCCCCACCTCCGCCTGCCCCCAAACCACTTGAAACAAAACCCTCTGTGCCTTCTCTGTGTGGCCACTAGCCCTCGTGGCTGAAAACTGAATGGACGTCCTCAGTAATCCTTGGTAACTTGTCATTCTCTAGTCAGTTAGAATAACTAACTAACCATTATCAGGTAAGAAACCCTCAGTTGAACTTTAAAAATAGAAAATTGCATGTTTTCAAGATCATTGCAAATTTAGCTCTAAAACACGAACACCTATGTTAAATTAATTTAACTAATTTATCCAATAAATAGTTATTGCTGTGCCAAGTCCTCCTGTGCCTTAAAGAAAAAATTCTAATAGCAAGTAAAGGTTCCTGTATACAAAACCCTCCTCTAACTAAACTCTTAATAAAACTTTAGTTCTGGACTACAAACGCTAGGTTAAATGAATTCAGTTTGTTCATTCAAAACAAATATTTTCTGAGCATCCCCTATGTTCCAGGTATTTTCATAGAAAGGATTAAATGAATATAGTCAGGTAACTAAAAGACTTGATTTAAACATGAAATAAATTCAACATTGCCTCTAGAAGAAAACCTGAATAACACCTAAATAAATTCATTCAGTTCGATAACTATTTCCTGTTTATTCCCTATATGCTAGGAATAAATGAGCCTCTGCTCTCATAGACCTAACAGTTCAGTGGGGGGAGGCAGATATTAATCAAATAATTGCACAGACAGCACAAAGTGTGGTAGCTGGGGTGTAATGAGAGCCTGTTGTGTGTTCATCTCCTACCTCTTGTCTTTTCAGCAAAGTGGAGGCTGCCTACTTCCGGGGCCAGATCAATGACTCCCAGACAGCCCCTGTCCCGCTCCTGCCCATCTATGAGCTAAATGGGGCTCCCACGGCTGCCCAGGTGCTGATCATGGGCCCTGACGACTTCATTGTAGCCATGGTCAGGTATGCCAGCTCAGACTCAGAACCTGGCACAAGAGATCATCTGGACCAGGAAGGAGGTGGGGGTGGGGTGGGAGTGAGGGCAGGCGCAGGGCTCACCTGGCCCTAACCTCGGCCCCCAGCTCCTTGAACCGGCCCTTTGGCAGCGGCCTCATCACCCCCTCGGGGATCCTGCTCAACAGCCAGATGCTGGACTTCTCTTGGCCTAACAGGACTGCTAACCACCCTGCGCCCAGCCTGGTAGGGCCTTGCTTCCCTCCTCCCCCGGGGACCCTGAAGCTAGGTAGAAGGTGCAGTAGTATGACTGCTCCTCCCTCCCCACTTCTTCTAGGAAATTATATTATAAAGAAAAACAGCCTAAACAAGGTGTCCACTTCATCCGCAGCCCAAGTCCAGGGCTTGGAGCCTGTCGGGTGCAAAGAAACCTCGTCCCATTCTGCTACCGTCTCACTGTGTGACACAGGGAAAGTCTTGCCCCCTCTCTGGTCCTCAGTTTCTTCGCCTACTTTACAGTGAGGATATTGGCCCCCTTTTGATGCTTTGGGTACTTTTCAGCATTAGTAGTTTATGACTGTGTGATGCTGAGCACTAAAGGGGCACTGAAGAGGGACCCAAGAAGAAAGGAGATGTGAATTATTGTCTATTGTGAGAGCAGCATTCTTAACTCCCTGCAGGCTGGGACCCCAGCAGGACAAAGACAGATAGAGATGACCGGGATGGGGCTTATTCTGTTCTTTCTCATAGTCATCTTTCTTGGCTTGATCCCTCTCCTGCCACCCATGGTAGCCCCATAGCAGCCCCTTAGCTCAGTGGGTCCATTATCTACCTCAGTTATCCAGGGACCCTGCCCATTTCACAAACAGCAGACTGTGGCCTGGGGATGGGCCAGTCCCCATGAAGACTGTGCCTGTGGAAGATTCAGGAGAGAGAGATGTTGGAAGAGTGGTGGAGTAGCCCTTTCCTGTCTTGCCCTGCCTCTTATTCCCCTGTGGTCTCGGTCCTCTGACAACAGGAGAACTCGGTGCAGCCAGGGAAGCGGCCACTGTCTTTCCTGCTGCCCACTGTGGTCCGGCCAGCAGAAGGACTCTGTGGGACCTACCTTGCCCTGGGGGCCAATGGAGCTGCCCGGGGCCTCAGTGGCCTGACCCAGGTGAGTTTTCCCCCGTGATGGGCCTTCTGCGGCCAGGAGGCAAGCTGTGACCTGGGCTGCACATGCCCCTCATGTCTCTGACTTGTCCTCGTCTCCTACTCACGCAGCAAACATGGGCTGAGGCTGCTTTGTGCTGGGCCCATCCTGAGCACTGGGGACATGAACTACATTGTTCTTAGCAAAAATGGAGCCCTGAATCGCCATGTCTTCTCAGGTTGCAGGGAAATTGCGGGACCAGTAGAATGGAGAGGTGGTAGAACATCTGGGCTGCCTGGGTTCTGTCAATCTCTAGTCCCATCATGCCTCTAGTCAACATCTGAATAACAAGCAGCCTTCTTTAGGGTCTGCTTTTGAAAGGAAGGGCCTGCTACCTTCTAAAACACCTCACAACAGTTCCACGAATGTCTTGAGCATCTGATATATGCGTCAGGCCCGTACTTTGGCAGGTGGTGAGTTAACAAACCTGAGCTTTGGAATCAGACACCTCTGGGTCCCAGCCTAAGTGCTGCCAATTTCCAACTGTGTGGTGTTGGGGAATTCACTTAAGCTCTCTGAATCTCAGTCTCCTCATCTGTAAAATGAAGATAATAACAAATAGCTAACATTTATGGAGATTTTACTAAGTGCCAGGCACAGTGTTACATGTGGTAACCCTTTTAAGCTTCCCAACTTTGGGAGGAATCCTTATTTCTGTTTCATAGATGAGGAAACTGAGACCCAGAGAAGTTAAGAAGTTAGGTTCAGTTTAGTAAGAATGGGCAGACAGTTTGGTTACAGAGCCTACCCATACTTCCAGCCACTAAGCTGAAAGTACCCACATTGTGCCCTAGACCAGCCCCAGCTATTAGCCCTCTCCTAGCCAAGAAGAAGGGAGGAGAGCCTTGGGTTGTATTAAAGGAGACTGGGTGCTAGTGATGCCTCTTCCCTAGGTCTCTCCAAAGTCTGGAAAGAATTGCTTTTCTTCTCTGGCCCTTGGTTTCCCCTCTGTAAAATGGAGACAGTCATCACAGGCCTGCCTGTTTTCTGGGGCTGTTGAGAAACTCAGATGACATCCCTGGTATAAGTGTTCTAAAGACTAAGGAGTCTGGACCAGGGGCGAAGGCTGTGGATTCCTGAACCCACATCTCTGCGACAGCCCTGACTTCTGCCCCTTGGCTGCCTACAGGTCCTGCTGAATGTCCTGACCTTGAACCGGAACCTGAGTGACAGCCTGGCCCGTGGCCGCCTGCACCCCGACCTGCAGACCAACCTCCTGCAGGTGGACAGTGAGTGAAGAGCAAAGGTCCCCATGGGGTGGGCACAGGGAAGGGTGGAGAAAGGGGCTCCTCCCAAGGGTGCCCCTGCCTCTACCAGCACCAACTCCGTGCCAGTGAAAGTTTGGTTTCTTTTAACCAACTCCTACTGGAACAGTGGAAGGTCTGCGATTGGGACCTGTCCTGCCATTTCCTGGCTGTGGCCTTGGGAAATTCACGTCTCCACTCTAAGCCTCGGTTTTCTCATTTGTAAAATAAGGCATAGTTGTTCATTTTGCAAACCATCCATTCAACAGTTTGTATTGAATACCTACTGTGTGCCAGGCATTATCCTAGGTGCTAGGGATACTGCATTTATAGGCAGACAGGAAAAGAAATAAAGAAATATGAAAAAGCAAAACAAATGCTCTGCAGAGCATTAAAGCAGGATGATGTATATGACTAACTCGATGACTGGGGAAGCGTTCTCTTTGGTGACATTTAAGCTGAGATCTGAAGAGTGAGAAAGACCCCACCAAGCAGAGAACTGTGGCAGGCTTTGTAGGCCAAGGGAACAAATGCAAAGAACTCACTGCAGGAATGGGCTTGGTGGTTTAGAAGTAGAAAGGAAACCAGGGTGAGTGAGGGTAATATAAGATCAGAAAGCAGGCAGGGGCCAGATCATAGACCTTACAGATTATGGTGAGGAGATAGACTTTCCTCTAGAAAGGAAGGGTGCTTAATTTTGGACACAGCTTAATTTCATAACTGGGAAAGTATGTGCACCTTTGAGGAGTTTTTATTAGAACAATGTATTATGCTAGTCCAAAGGGGATACAAAATTGCATGAGACATGGTCCTTGCTTATTCAGTCTCCCCATTTTACAGATAAAGAAACTGATGCTCACAGAGGTTATAAACTAGTCAAAGACAAACCAATAAATGGCAGAATTGATATCAGATCCATACCTGGTTGATAGCAAAGACTCAGTTCTTTACCACATGGCTCTTCATACCTCCTGGACTGAAGCATGGTAGAAGCCACAGACCTAATTCCTCAGTAGTCACACCCTGTGGTTGCTTAGTGACACTGGATCCCAGCTGATGGATGATGAGGCCAAGTCCTTGAAAATGAATATTGCTCAACGAACATCTTCAGGTCTCTGTAGAATGTAAGGCTCTGTGCTCAGTTACTGTGGGGGTGAGGGTGCTCATCCCAGCCCTCCCTTGAGGGGCACGCAGTCTAAGACAGGCTATGATGAGCGGAGGCTTGGTGAAGGGAAAGTTCACCCACGTGAGGGCTCCGGGAGGCTTAATGGAAGAGGTGACAACTGGCTGGACCTTGATGTATGAGCAGGAATTTGGCATGTGGAGGTAAAGAACACTCTGGACGGGGTCGGGTTGTTGGGGGAAACAGCTTGGGCAAAGCCAGAAAAAATGGCTCAGAGAACAGCCAGGGGGCCAGCTGGACTAGAGACATTGTTTCCCAAACTTCAGAATTTATCCAGTACCTTCATGACTTTTGACAGATTTGCACACCATCTAAACCATTATTTACATAATGTGTGTCTACAAATGGATTTCCTTTTTAACCTGAATGTATTTTAAAAGTAAACCTTATATCATAATCACAAATGGAAAAATGGCATCATTTGCCACAAATAGATGATAAACAGCTACAAAAAAATCAAACGTTTCTAGGTTTTAGTTAGACATTTTTGCCCATAGAATGTTCTGAGGTCTGCTCTCTCTTTTTTTTTTTTTTTTTTTTTTTTTTGCGGTACACGGGCCTCTCACTTTTGTGGCCTCTACCGTTGCGGAGCACAGGCTCCGGATGCGCAGGCTCAGCGGCCATGGCTCACAGGCCCAGCCACTCCGCGGCACGTGGGATCTTCCCGGACCGGGGCACGAACCCGTGTCCCCTGCATCGGCAGGCGGACCCCCAACCACTGCGCCAGCAGGGAAGCCTGTCTGCTCTCTCTTTTAAAGGAGATTAGAAATGTTGGAGACCAGACTGGAACGTAGTCCTTCCTATTATCAAAAGGATTGAAAGTGCACCACAAAGGGAATATATTTCCAACTTGGTGGTGATGTAATGCTATTTAATGTGTGTCTTTATCTCAAGAACTACCCCAAAATCATCCCATTTGGGGAAGTAAGAAGATCAGATTTTTGTTGAGGAGCAGTGGGAGTTGAGGTTACAGGGCTTACCCTGGAGGTTCATGTTAAGAAGTATGGACTTTATCTAGTTGAGCAGGGGAGGGATAGGACACGATTTGTTTTATGTAGGGGACGTGGATTGAAGGGAGGAGAACTTAAGTCAGAGAAACACAAGAAGAAGCTGGGATAATGGTCCAGGCAAGAGATGATGAAGACCTGAACTTATGCGAGAGAGTGGGGATTTGTTCATTTATCTAGAAAATACTTGTTTAACATTTACTGTGTCCTCACCCTGTTCTAGGCACTGGGACTCAATAGTAAACAAGACAGCATTCTTGCCTTCAAAAAACTTACATTCTAGTGGAGAGAGACACAGTAAAAAAATAAACAAGATGCAGGTAGCAGTAAGTACTTTGAAAGAAAATAAAGCAAGGTAAAGATGACAGGGGCTGCTATTTTAGATAGTGGCCAAGGAAGTTCTTGAAGACTGAAGTAAGGGAGCCAGTTTTGTGATTAGTAGGAGAGCATTCTAGGCAGAGAGAACAGCAAGTGCAAAGGCCCTCGGGTAGGAGCATGTTTGGCCTACTTGAGGGACAGCAAGGAGGCTAGAGCAGAGTTAAGCAAGGGAGAGAGTAGAAGGAAATGAGAGGAGTTTAGAGAGTTACGTTTCCAGATGATATTGGGCATTAGAGGCCTTGGTAAGGACTTTGGATTTTATTCTAAGAGTCATCAAAGTTGTTGGAAGGTTTTGAGCAGGGCAAGTGACATGGGCTGACTAATGGCTGCTGTGTGAATAGGCTGTAAGGAAGCAGGACTGGAAGCAGAAAGACCCGTTAGTGGGCTATGTGGTAATCCTGGCAAGTAATGATGGCAGCTTGGCCTAGGCAGGTGGAATGAAGACCCCCAAAGCCAAGCCCTTTTTCCAATATTAAGAATGACTATACATTATCAATCACTTACTATATGCAAGGCTCTGAGCTTTGTGCATTGTATGCATTGTCTTCTTTAATCCCTGTAACAACTTTATGTGGTAGGTTCTCAGATAATACCCATGTTATTATACATGATGAGACTGAGGCTCAGAGAAGTAAAGCAATTTGCCCAAGGTCATACAACTCCTTAGTAGGGCATCCAGGACCAGGACTCAGGTCTGACCGTCAGACTCCTGAGCCAGTGCTCTAAACTCTCTGAATGTGTATATGTTGGGGAATGGTTTTCAGGTGAGTTCACAGAGGAAGAGATTGAGTTCCTGGAAGCCAGGGGTCACCACGTGGAGAAGGTGGATGTCTTGTCCTGGGTCCATGGCAGCCGGAGAACCAATAACTTCATCATCGGTGTGAAGGACCCTCGGAGCCCAGATGCAGCCGGAGCTACCATCCTGTAGAGCAGCAGGGTGGGGCGGGGGTCTCTTCTCCCCGCCTTTGCATGTTCCTAGAGTCCCTCCTTCTCCCAGGTTTGGTCTCAGAGGGACCCCAGGGATGCCCCAGATCAGGGGCCAGAGGGGATGCTTAGCAAACCCTATCTCAGAATAACTGGAAAATTCTCCATCTGGAGGCCTGTGGTGGTGGCAGTGGTGGTGAGTGTCAGTGTCCACGACCAGGCAGGCAGGACCTTGAGGAGTCAGACTATCTGTCTGTCTCCTTTCCCTTAGCCATGCAGGCCCTGAGCTTAGGGCTGTGCTTGCAAACCCTTCTCAAGGGTCCTCGCCACCCCAGCATCTCTAGTTGGGCCTGACCTGGCCTTGTTTTCCAGCTCCCTTCTCCTGTCCCCAGCCTCATTTCTTAAATGACCAGGATTTTTTTAAAAGGACCATCCTAGGGAGGGGGTGCTCCTCTCCTCCTCCCATCAGGTTGATTTGGGGGCCTTTCATCTGGGGTGGGCCCAAGGTGTGGGGTAGGGGTGGGGGTGGGGACCAGCTCAGGGGCTTCCATTTGCAAAGGGGAATTAAAGAAAGAATATTGCTTAACCATGGCTCTGACTTGATTGATGTTTGGCTGTGTTGGGAGTGGGAGTGAGAGAGGAGACCTTGGCTCACCTTGTCCCAGTAGCCTGTCCCTGACTCCAGGACAAGCTGGAGTCAACTTTGTGGGGGTCGTAACAATATCTGCTGTCCATCAAAGACTTGCACTAATAAAAATAATTCATAATTTTAGATAGAATCCATTGAACACTTAATGTGTACCAGGCTCTATGCTAAATGCTTTATGTAGATAATATTAATTACATTATAACTCTTCATTACAGACTTCATGAGGTTGGTACTAATATTATTCCCATTTTACAGATGGGACACTGGCAAAAAAGGTTAAGGGGCTTGTCTAATGTTCCTCATGTATTAAATGGAAGAATTGGGATTCAATCTCAGGATGTTGAACTCCTAATCTATGCCTTTATCCATTTGCATGCCTACTAGGTAAAATATTTGTTATAAAGTATACTTTATACAGTATATATCAGACAATAAGTACCTTTTACAAATTATATCATTCATGCATGAATGTACCTATCCATTATATTACAGGTACTTTGTTAGGCACTGGAGATCCAGGATTGAAAAAGACAGACAATTTTTTTTTTTTTTTTGTGGTATGCGGGCCTCTCAGTGTTGTGGCCTCTCCCGCTGCGGAGCACAGGCTCCGGATGAGCAGGCTCAGCGGCCATGGCTCACAGGCCCAGCCGCTCCGCGGCATGTGGGATCCTCCCAGACCGGGGCACGAACCTGTGTCCCCTGCATCGGCAGGTGGACTCTCAACCACTGCGCCACCAGGGAAGCCCGAGACAGACCATTTTTTTTATGGATTCGCAGTCTATAGGGAGTCAAACATTAAATAAATAAGGGCACAGATAATTAGGGTAATTGCCATCATGATAAGCTCTGAGGAATGCTATGAGAATGTATAACAGGAAAGGTAATCTAGTTCAGTTGTGGGGTGGGATCAGCAAAGGCTTCCCCAAGGTAATGAAGAGATGAGTAAGACTGACAGAAAAGGATTAGATGTGGGGTGTGGGAGTGTCATTTTAGGCAAAGGGAACAGTGTGTGCAAAGGTCCCATGGTGAAGAGGAGAAAGAATGCCAGTGTATTCTTCCTAGAGCAGGGGTCAGTCAACAGACTTTTTCTGTAAAGGGCCAGATATGAATATTTCAGTCTTTCAAGCCATATGGTCCTTGTAGTAACTACTCAACTTTGCTGTTGTAGTGCAAAAGCAGGCATAGACATGTAAACAGATGGCTGTGGCTGTATTCCCATAAAACTTTATTTTACAAAAACAGGGTCCAATTTGGCTTAAGGGCACTAGTTTGCCAACCCCTATTCTAGAGCATACTAAGAGAATGATGGTATGTGATGAAACTGATGAGGTAGGTACAACATTCTTATGAGGCTGATATTAATTTCTCCACTTTATGGATGTAGAAATTGTGGTTCAGAGACATGAAGTAACTTGTCCAAGGTCACCCAGCTGATAGTTGGTAGATCCATGATATAAAAGCAGTCTGTCTGACTCCAAAGATCATGTCCCTCTCTTCTTTGAAACAAAAAACTATTACTTTATCTGATTACAGATGTAACCATCATTCAAATATCAGACATTTCATAAGTATATAATAGAGATGATCCATGCCTTCAAAATCTCAACTTTTCAAAAAATCTCACGGGCAATAATTTAGTATGTATTCCTCCAACTACTTTTTTCTGTAGATATAACATATATACATATATTATCGTTCTATTTAAAAGTAAAAATGGGATTATATTGGTCACAGTGTCTACAACATCCTTTTTTTTACTTACCAGTATAACATTGACATTTTTCCATGTCAATATCAAGATACATGGATTTACCTAATTATTTATAACGATGCATCATTGTTCATTAAAGAGTTTAACCAGTTTCCTGTTGATGGATATTTGTGTGGTTTCCAATGTAACTTTGAATATCCTTGCCTGATATCGTTAGGTGCTTGAGTAACACCTGTGGTCATACCAACTCTCCTATGCTGTCTTTCAAGTGATGTTATAGGACCTTCCACGCAGCAGGCTTTTGGGGGTTACGTGGGTATCTTGGGGTCATTTTACTTCTTAAATATGTAAATAATGACAGGACAGCTTTGAATAAAAGATTTGTTCAGTGGAACAATTCTTATATATCAAAGCAAAATTCTGATATCTTGGAAAATCTGTTTTCTCACTCAGTATATGAAATATCGTATTTTATTCCACGAATATTTTCTTAAGTGTCTACTCTGTGCTGTGCACTGCCTGATGCACTGGGAACACTGATGAACAGGACAGACAAGGTCCTTGTTCACCTGGACATTATATTCTTAATTACTTTTACTTTATTCAGGTTGTACTATCTTGATCTACCATAAAAAACATAAATTTACCTCATATTGAAAAGCCAACTTTAGCTGACTATGAAATAAGGAGATAATAAGCTTAGAAATTTAAAGAGTTTTTATCATATTCTCTCACACCTCAAATAACTCCAGGATATACCTGTTTGCTTCTTAAGTTGGATGTTTTCGGTATTTCCTTCATATTTTAGTTAAGATATGAAGCTTCCTAATTTCAAAACTTACCACACTATAAAGTTATAGGAATCAAAACACTGTGGTACTGGCAGGAGAATGAACATATCAATGGAATAGAATTGAGAGTTCAGAAATAAACCTATCTTTGATCAATTGATTTTTCACAAGGGTGCCAAGATCATTCAACGGAGAAAGAATAGTCTCTTCAGCAAACTATGCTAATACAACTAAATATTCACATACAAAAGAATGGAGTTTGACCCTTAACTCATACCACATACAAAAAGTAACTCATAATGGATCAAAGTCCTAAATGTAAGACCAAAAACTATAAAGCTCTTAGAAAGAAACATTGAAGTAAATCCTCATGATTTTGGATTTGGCAATGGTTTCTTATATATGACACCAAAAGCACAAACAACAAAAGAAAAAAACAGATAAACTAAAGTGCATCAAAATTTAAAATTTTTGTGTATCAAAGGACACTGTCAAGAGAGTGAAAAGACAACCCCAAAAATGAGAAAAATGTTTGCAACCAAATACCTGATAAGGGTCTAGTACCCCAAATAAATAAAGAACACCTACAGTTCAACAACCCAATTAAAAGATGGGCAAAGGACTTGAAAAAACATTTCTCCAAAGAAGATATACAAATGTCCATCAACAAATGAATTGATAAACAAAATGTGGTATATTCATACAATGAAATATTATTCAGCTATTAAAAGGCATGAAATCCTGATATGTGCTACAACATGGATGAACCTTGAAAACATTATGCTAAGTGAAAGAAGCCAGACACAAAAGGTCATGTATTGTATGGAGTATCTAGCATAGGCAAATATATAGAGACAGAAGGCAAATTAATGATTGCTTATGGATGGGAAAATGGGGGATTGGGAGGAGGGCAATATCTAGATATCTAAGCTTTCTTTTTGATGATGAAAATGTTCTAAAAAATTGACTGTGGTGATGGTTGGACCTATCTGGTTGTGACTATACTAAAAAACCATTGAACTGTACACTTTAAATTAATGAATTGTATAGTATGTGAATTGTATCTCAATAAAGCTGTTTTAAAAAGACAAATAATATATCAATATCAACTACAGCTGAACACATGCAAACTCTAAAACCCAGCAATCCTAGCCCTAGGTATATACCTAGCAGAAAATTATACATGTTTACCCAAAGACATGGGCAAGAATGTTCATAACAGTACTATTAAAAATAGAACTAGGGACTTCCCTGGTGGTCCAGTGGTTAAGAATCCACCTTCCAATGCAGGAGACGCGGGTTCAATCCCTGGTCGGGGAACTAAGATCCCGCATGCCATGGGTCAACTAAACCCACACGCGGCAACTAGAGAGAAGCCCATGCACCGCAATTACTCAGCCCATGTGCTCTGGTTCCTGTGCACCACAACTGGAGAAGCCCGCGTGCAACAACTAGAGAGAAGCCCGAAACAAAGAGCCCGGGCAACGAAGACCCAGCACAGCCAAAATTTTTTAAAAAGACCTAAAGTAGAAACTGAAATACTCATCATCAGTAGAATGGATAAATTGTGACAAATTCAGATAATGAACCATATGAAGCAATGAAAAGGAACAAACTACAACTACATGCAACAATATAGATGAATCTCAAAAACACGAAATTGAGCAAAAGAAGCCAGACTCAAAAGAGCACATTTTGTATGCTTCCGTTTATATAAAGTTTAACACCCAATGAGCCTAATCTATGAAGTTAGACGTCAGAATATTATTTACCCTCAGGGGTGTGGGTAATAACTGGAAAGGGAGAAGAAAGGGGCTTTTGTGGGGCTGGTAATGTTCTATTTCTTGATTTGGATGTTTGGACATGTGTGTTTATTTTGTGAAAATTCTTCAGGATTTACACTTATGAATTGTGTATTTTCATGTCGTTATGTTATACTCTAATAAAAAGTTTTAAATTTTCAGAATATTTTTGAAATCAGGTTTTTTTGTTTGTGTGTTTTTTATTTTTGGCTGCATTGGGTCTTCGTTGCTGTGCACGGGCTTTTACTGGTTGTGGCGAACGGGGGCTACTCTTCATTGCATCGCGCGGGCTTCTCATTGCAGTGGCTTCTCTAATTGCGGAGCACGGGCTCTAGGCACGTGGGCTTCAGTAGCTGTGGCATGCGGGCTCTAGAGCACAGGCTCAGTAGTTGTGGTGCACGGGCTTAGTTGCTCCGCGGCATGTGGGATCTTCCTGGGCCAGGGCTTGAACCCATGTCCCCTGAATTGGCAGGCGAATTCTTAACCACTGCACCACCAGGGAAGCCCTGAGATCAGGTTTTTAAGTCCTAAGAATACTTCTCCTTTTTTGTGGTCATTTTTTGATACTATTCCATTTTTTTCAATTGGGTAGTTATCACTCTATTTCTATTTTTCAATCTTTTCTTCCTAAGAGCAATCTTTTTCTTATAGTCTGAAAATTGTTGAGCTGATTTTGTAATAACAAGGCACTTTACTGCCATCTACTGGTAAATTACCATAATAAAGTTACACATTACAATGTCTACCAGTGAGTGGCACCCATTTACAAGTGATGTCCTCCTGCAAGACAAAATTCGCCTAACCAAATGTGATAGCCTTGTCATTTGGCACTGTTGTGATGAATCCCACAGACAGTAGAATGTTGATGCTCTCTAAGTGATTTTATTCTTTCTTCATTTTTTTCCCTGTTTGATGTTGTTCTTAAAAACATGGTTTTAAGTATTCACTATCAATCTTATCACTGCAAAGCTTAAGCCCATCGGACAAACATACGAAAATAGAAGTTCAATAAATGCCAATCAAATTGTTCACATCAAAGAATAATTGATTTGGTTTTTCTTTATCTAAATCTGAATCCAGAATAGTCCTTGATGTCTTAGGACTGCTTTTCTTGCTCAAAACATTTTGTGAAATAGCCTGGTAACCTCTTCAGAGGCCTCTATTAGTCTGCTGCTTGTTGAGGCTATCATAAGTGCTAGGCACTCTTCTAAACATTTTATATCTACTAATTCATTTAATCCACTACTAATTCATTTAATCCACTACTAATTCATTTAATCTTCTAATCCTCATCTGTAAGGTACCCTTATTATCCACACCTTGCAGATGAGACAACTGCAGCACAAAAAAGTTAAGTTATATTACAGGTGATGATATTACAAAAATACTTTCTTTGGGGAGCTTACAGTCTGTTGGGAACACGAAACAAAATAAAAACCATGTAAGGATTTAAAAACAAACAAAATAAAGGAAAAAATACTTTGGACACTATAGGATGAGTCATTTTTCTTCCTTTTGGTCCAAGTTCCCTCATCTGTATGACGAGAACTTTGGATTTGCTCAAGGTCTCAGAACTTGAGGATTTTGACTTCAGAGCCCAATCTTGTAATCACTGTGCTCTACCTAGTGCCATTTCATGGCCTGTTTCTGTTCGTTTGCTGCCTTCATGTGGGCAACAAATATCTATGTTACCTATGCTCCTGCTATTTTCACCTATGGGATGTTTAGGTGCCCAAATGGGCCCCTAACTGCTAGCTCCGTACATCCTTGCTAATACCAGGAAAACCTCCTTTGGTTTAAGGACATGAATAATAAGGCAAAAAAATGAGGATATTGACTCAGGCCCTGGCATATATTTTAAAATTGTGATAAAAAATATATAACATAAATTTTGCCATTTTAACTATTTTTTCAGTGTATAGCTCTGTGGCACTAAGTACACTACATTGCTGTGCAATCATCACCACCATCCATCTCCAGAACGTTTTTTGTCTTTCCCTACTGAAACTCTGTACCCATTAAAGAGTAACTCTCCATTACCCGCTCTCTCCAGCTGTTGGCAATCAGTAGTCTACTCTGTCCCTATGAATTTGACTACTCTAGGAACCTCATGTAAGAGGACTCATATAGTATTGTAGTTGTCCTTTTGTGACTGGCTTATTTCACTAAGCATAATGTCTTCAGGGTTCACCCATGTTACAGCACATGCCAAAATTTCCTTCCTTTTAAAAGCTGAATAATATTCCATTGTATGTGTATGCCACATTTTATTTATCTATTCATCTGATAGACACGTGGGCTGCTTCCACCTTTTGGCTATAGTGAATAATGCTGCTGTGAACATGGGTGTACAAATATCTGTTTTAAGTCCCTGCTTCTACTTTTTTGGGGTAAATATCCGGAAGCAGGATTTCTGGATCAGATGGTAATTCTATATTTAACTTTTTGAGGAAACTTCAAACTGTTTTGCACAGCTGCTGCTGTGGTAGTAACACAGGAACGTAGGTAAAAATTTATTAGGTATACACTTAAGAGGTTTGCATTTTCATGTATGTAAATCATACCTCACTTTTTAAAAGTTAAAAAAAAAAAGCTTAAAAATTTTTTTCCAGGCTCTTGTAAATCCTTTTGATGTTAATTTCATGGGCTCAAGTGCCTGAGGTGCCCCCTTTTGGCCACCTGTGGTTCTCTTTATTTTTCTCTCCCCTTTTGGGCCCAGCACAGTAACAAATATTTACTGAGCATCTCCTCTGTGCCAGACCGTGTGCTACGTGCTGAGGAAACGGGGGTAAGCAAATTCGATAACATCTACCTCCTAATGGAGTCCACATCCTCATGGTGAAGACAGGCAATAACCTAGTGAGTCCTATTGAGGACAAGTAAGAACCTGCCTGGGGAGTCCTCAGGGAAGATGTCCTTGGGGTAGTGATATTTGAGCTGGGATCTGAAGGCTGATAAATTATCTAAGGTGGTGGTGGGGGAAGCATTTCAGGAGGAGGGATCAGCATGTGCAAGGGCCCTGAGAAGGAAGTACAATGTGTGAAGATCAATGTAGTTACAGTCCAGAGAGAGGGGAAGAGGGCCCTGAGATAAGTCTGGAGATGTGGGAAGGGCAACAGTGAGACATCTATTTGGCCTTTAACTTGAGGGCAATGTGAGTCATCAAATAGTTTTAAGTAGGGGAGGGACATGATCAGATTTCTGACTTAGAAACATTACTCTGATAGCAGGGTGGAGAACAGATTGGAGGGGAGCCAGGGAGAATGTGGAAAGGCCTTAGATGGCTACTGCACCAGTCGAAGCACATAGTGTGTACTTAATAAATATTTGTGGAATGAAAGGACTCCTAACTCTTTTGCTTAGATGAGACCTATATGCCTGAGCTGTGTAATCAGCTAACAATCCACCTGCTCATCTATCTAACATGATGCTTGTAATATACCCTTAACTCCCATTTTACAGATGAGAAAGGCAAAGAAAATCACATAACCATCAAGAGTGAAAGCCAGATCTGAATCCAGGCCTGTATGACAGACATCAAGCCCAGTGCTGGGGAGGCCTCTTGATATTTGGGGAGAGGGGAGGGGGGCCAAACTCCCCTGTACCCACGAGCTTGCTAGGGTGACAATGATGGGAAAAAGTAGAGAGAGACTTCTAGGCAAAAAATAAAGGCTAAAGGTTATCTTTATCACCATTAACGTTATTAGATACTATGTGTCAGGCACTCTGCCAACTGCTTTCTATGCTTTCCCTCATTTCCTCTTTGCAAAGGTGAATAAACCGAGGCTTGGAGAGTTGACTTGCCCAAGGACACTCAGCTAGAGAGCTCCTATAGGACTGTGCAGTGACTCCAAAGTGGGGGCAGCAGCCACTGGCGATATTACAGCTCCAGGAGAAAGACAAACCCACTGAATCCCGGATCTGAGCTCTGCACCAAAAGAGCTGGTGCACGCTCCGGGCCGCGCGGCCCCGAGCGGCCCGGAGACGTTTGGTCACGTGACCAAGGCCCCGCCCCTCCCGGTCGGCCCCGCCCCCTCCCGCGCTCCCGCCCTCTCCCGCGCTCCCTCCCTCTCTCCCTCCCTCCCCCTCCCTCCCCGGCCCGGTCCGGCCCATCCCCCTCCCCGCCGGCTCCCTGAGGCCCAGCCGGGTCGGGCTGCGGGCGGCCGGGCGCCGACGGCCGGACAGACGGGCTCACGCGAGAACGCACGGACGGACGGACACACGGAGGGCCCCGGGCACGCACGGCCTGGGCCGGTGCTCCGAGGCCCGCCCGGGAGGGCTGAGGCCGCGCTCAGGTGAGGTGACGGCGACGCGGGCCCGTAAGGGGTGGGCCCGCTGGGCGTCTGTGGTGCCGGCCCGGCTGGCTCCGCGGGAAGGAGGCGCCGCCCGGGCCCGGCGCGGGAAAATGGCGCCGGCGGACCGTGGAGCACGGCCCCTGTGCGGGCCTGGCCCGGAGCCGCCCCGCCCGCCGCGCTCGTGTCCCCGTCGCCATGTTGGGGAGCGGGCCCGGGGCCTGCGAGCGCGGGCGCTGGGGAGAGCTGTGGGTCCGGCAGGGTTGGGGAGGGTGCGGGACACGGTGTCTGGGGCGCTGAGGGAGTGCTGAGCCAGTCGAGGTCTGCACAGGGTGGCGCTCCAGGTCCGAAGAACTGGCGGGAGCCGGACGTGTGGTCGTGGCCGGGGTCGCGGAGAAGGAGCGTTGGGTCCAAACGGAACCGGGGTCAGGATCCGTGGGGTTAGGGGTGCAGAGCTGGAGCTGAGTTAGGCCGTGGGACCCCAGGCTGGCAGGGCGCGGAGGGGTGGGATTTGAGTTAAGGCTGTCAGGGTTGGGCCAGTTCTTTGCGGGGGGTGGTGAAAGGGTTGATTAGAATTGGGGGCCCTTTCGGTACTGAGGCGGGTATCAGATTGGGGTAGTCCTCAGAGTCGTGGGGCAAGGCCGTGTAACTCCCAAGGGACTGAGGACATATACGCCCCCAGGATCCTCCGCTCCTTATTGGCGAGAGTAACAGAAAAAAGTAAGGCTTTGATGAAGAAGAGAAGGGGGATTGAGGTTTGGGTGCAGGAGCTGGCCAGCAAAAGGGATGCAGAGTGGAACTGGTGTGCAAGATGAGAGAGAGCCTCCATCAACTTAGGGAGTTTGTGTCTTTAAAAGGAGGGACCGGGCTGTTTGTGGGCGGTGACCCAAGGTGTCTTCCCAGGAAGGGGACAGCCCACTGTTTTTTAAGAGCAGTGTCACCTGGGGAGGTCATCAGAAAGGCATTATCGAAGCTGGTGAGAATGGTAAAGGAGTGAATGTGTAAAAACTACAAAGTCCTTGGATCATGTAACGATTTCAGATCATGTAGTGATTTTCGCTGAGACACAGAAAGGTAAAGTTCACTTCTCAAGATCTTACCAGTAAATGGCAGAAGTAGTACTCCAATTCAGGCCTGTTGCCTCCTCATTCACCACCACTGCCTTAGAGGAATTTGCCAGGTGGGAGAAAAGTGTTAAGAAGTCAAGCATGGCAGCGTATAGCAAAGGAGTATTAAGTAATTTATTTTATTTTTATGGTGAGTTTGTCAGTACAGAAACTGAGGGGGATACAGGAAAACGATAGGTAACCAGCTGTTTGATCATTTCTAGTGCACTTCCATTGGTGCAGAGAAGTTATCTTCAGGATCCTTTTGACTTCTAACTTTGTAGAGTTTTAAGAGATGCTCCTTCTCTTCTAGGTGTTTGCTGTACAGCAAAGGGACACAAAAAGCCTAAAAAAATAACAGTGAACAAGGGTAAAGACCCAGGATCTCTGTCATGACCAAACTTTTTTTTAAAATTAATTAATTTATTTATTTATTTTTGGCTGCATTGGGTCTTCGTTGTGTGGACTTTCTCTAGTTGTGGAGAGCGGGGGCTACTCTTCCTTGCGGTGCGTGGGCTTCTCATTGCGGTGGCTTCTTTTGTTGCGGAGCACTGGCTCTAGGCGCGCGGGCTCAGTAGTTGTGGCGCGCGGGCTCTAGAGCGCAAGCTCAGTAGTTGTAGCGCACGGGCTTAGTTGCTCCGTGGCATGTGGGATCTTCCCAGACCAGGGCTCAAACCTGTGTCTCCTGCATTGGCAGGCGGAT
>NC_041227.1:22588803-22603494 GCF_002837175.3 Physeter macrocephalus
GGCTCAAACCTGTGTCCCCTGCATTGGCAGGCGGATTCTTAACCACTGCACCACCAGGGAAGTCCCTATCATGATCAAACTTTAACTGAAGTTTGATCATGATAGTGAAGAGTTCAAAGTCCCCGTGGGCTATGAGAGAGTTCTCAGTCATGATATAGTAGTCCCAGGGCTCCCATATAATCCAGAAAGACTTTCAACAAAAAGGTTATGAGGATGTTCATAGCAATAAGATTTTCAGTATATGTTCAATACCCTTATACAGCAACACAATTCATTTGTTTTGGGTCTTTCTAATGCAGGAAGGCCTGATCTTGTCTGTACCATGGGCCCCTTTAGCATCTAGCGAAGCTCATGAATCCCTCTCAGAATAATATTTTTAATTGCATAAAACAAAATACATTGGGTTATAGAGAAACCAATTATATTGAAATACAGTTACCACAATATACAAATTGTGATATAGTAATATAGATATACTTCTTTATCAGCAAATTAAGAAGTCAGATCTAGTGGTGGGTCTGACAGTTATATCAGATGAACATAAATAATTCTTTAAGACATCTGCAATAACTATAATATGATATAAAGATATCTGTGATTACTGTGGCAGAATCACAGGTACTGCTAATACCAGAATGGTTTATTGCCTGCATTCATATTTGAAGAAAATGGTAACTTTCAGTTAGAGGTTAGTGAAAATAAAGAGGTAATTTTTTTCCTATCCAAGTTCACAGACCCCCTCCCCACCCGCGCCTGAATTCTGTCTGTGGACTCCCATCTATGAACCCCAGGTTAAGGAACCACAAAGGATGTCTTCCATTCAACAGACATTTACTATGCGCTAAGATATCTATTATGTCAACCATTATGCTAGGCTCTGAGGAGTCAAAGGTCTTTAAGGCAGGGAAGGGTCTTTTCAGTTTGGATATTCAGTCCCATGAGAGAAGTGGACAAGTAAACAATGGCAGTTCAGGATGTTAAATGCCAAAGGAGAGTTATCATAGGTTCTGAGGACACAGGTAGGCATGTCTCTGCTCTAGGAATCAGGGATGGCTTTGGAAACGAGTGAGACTTGAGATGTGTTGTGAAGGGTAGAGGAGTTTGCCAGATGCAGAATTGGAAAGAAGAGCTTTCAGGTAAGGGCATGCATTTTCAGGAAATGTAATTTAATGTGGTTGGAGTATAGTGTGTGTGTGAAAGAGTGGTTGGAGATGAGACTGGGAAGGTTGTTTGGAACCTGGTTGTGGAGGACCTTGCTAAGGAATTTGGACTGAATCCTTAGCTTTTAGAGAGGCTTTCAAGAAGCGGAGTTACGATGAGGTTTAATTTTTAGGAGATAAATGGATGTGTTTGGCAGGGAGGGTAGACTGGGAGATCAGGGAAGAAGTAATGAGGGAATGAGGGCCTGAACCAAGGCAGAAGCTGTGAACATTGAACAGAGTTAGAATTTTCAGGTATTGATATAATTACATTGTGAGTGATGAGAGAGAGGGGGAGTTTTTTAGGTTTCTAGTTTGGGGTGGTGGCTGTCAAAGAGGTTAAAAAAAAAAGGGTGAAAGGAAAGTGAGTAAGAATTTGTCACAGATAATAAGGGAGAAGATGGTTTTTGGTAGAATAATAGACTTTCGGAAACCATTGCAAAGCTGTCAAGTGTGATGTCATTTATTGCTTGAGGAAATCATATGTGTCAACAGTGAAAGACTGGGAAAGTATTCCTAGAGTATAGGAAAATCATAGCTATCATTGTCAGGGGTTGGCAAACCGTGGCCCATAGGTCAAATCTGTTCCACCACCTATTTATGTAAATAAAGTTTTATTTCAACACAGGCACACTCATTTACATATTGTCTTTGGCTGCTTTCACAGTACCAATGGTAGAGTTGAGTAGTTGTGACAGAGAATATATAGCTCACAAAACTGAAAAATATTTACTTTCTGGCCGTTTACCAAAGATGTTTGCCAATTCCTGATCAGTGTGTCTGAATGTTGGACATTAAACTTCTGATTTACCATCCAGTTCCTACATGAGAAGAATAACCATCTTGACACTGTCTTTCTGGCTGGGTTCCCCATGCTCTGCGTATCTGCAGCATGACGTAGACCCCTGAGTATTTTATTTTTATTTATTTATTTATTTAAATCTTTACATTTATTATTTTTAAAAAATTTATTTATTTTATTTATATATTTTTGGCTGCATTGGGTCTTCGTTGCTGCTCACGGGCTTTCTCTAGTTGCGACGAGTGGGGACTACTCTTCATTGTGGTGCATGGGCTTCTCATTGTGGTGGCTTCTCTTGTTGTGGAGCACGGGCTCTAGGCATGCGGGCTTCAGTAGTTGTGGCACGCAGGCTCAGTAGTTGTGGCTCGCGGGCTCTAGAGCGCAGGCTCAGTAGTTGTGGCGCACGGGCTTAGTTGCTCCACGGCGTGTGGGATCTTCCTGGACCAGGGCTCGAACCCGTGTGCCCTGCATTGGCAGGTGGATTCTTAACCACTGTGCCACAAGGGAAGCCTCCCACCAAGTATTTTATATTGGTCAGTGATGCCAAGGTTTACTGTTTTGGGGTCCACTGTGGCAACTGTGGTTAGTGCCAGGTTTTTACAGTTTAGACCTTGCTGAGGCTTGTTTTGTCATTTTTCTATTGGGTTGTCTTTTTCAAAAGATTTCTTTATATTTTCTGATTATTAACCCTTCCTTGGTTATACATATTACAGATACCATTTCCCAATTTGTTGCTAATCTTTTTAAATCTCTAAGCTGTCTTTTATTAAGAAGAAGTAGAGACACAGAGACACAGATGTAGAGAACAAACATATGGACACCAAGGGGAGAAAGTGGTGGTGGGATGAATTGGGAGATTGGGATTGACAAGTATACACTAATATGTATAAAATGGATAACTAATAAGAACCTGCTGTATAAAAAAAATAAAATAAAATTCAAAAGTAAATAAAATGGGGGGGAAAAGACGTTCTGAATTTTAATAAAGTCAAATTTATCTGTCTTTTCTGCCCCCAAGATTTTGAAGTTATTCTCTATATTATCTTTTTGAATCTCTATTGTTTTGCCTTTTATGTTAGCTCTCTATCTGGAAGTGACTCCTGTGTGTGGTGTGAGGTAGGGTCAGTTCATTTTTTCCGAAGTACAATTAATTTTCCCAGCACCATTTATTGAATGGCACTTATTTTCAAATTGTGAGCCTTTTTTGGTGACGTCTATCTAAGGTCCTGTTTCCAGCTCCACTGCTTGCTAATTGTGTACCTTGGACGAGTTGTATAACCTCTTGGTGCCTCAGTTTCCTCATCTTTAAAATAAGAATAATAGAGTTTTTGTGAGGAGTAAGTTCATTCATATAATGTGTAGAACAGTGTGGCATCTAGAAAATGCTCAATAATGTTAGCTGTTATTTAGCATTATTGTTCATTTCAGATTCCTAGGCACAGAGTGGAAGCTCAATATGTTCAGCACAGTTGTAGAATTAATTTGGTTTTCAGGTCAAAACAGAATGGCTGAGAGATAAGTGTTGCAGGAGATGCTTCCAAGTTGCTGTTTAATTTTAGCTGCTGCCTTAGACTATCTGCTGGAATGGAACTCCTCCCTGTAGTTCTTTGCAGTCCTCACTACTTTCTTGCTTTGTTCATTTACTTTATCATCCTATAGGCATTTGATTTTCTGGTTCTAACTTTACCAAAGTTTTAAATATTACCTCTCCTAAACCAATAAATGACATACTGGGATATTGTCAGGATGGCCAGAAATTGACAGATGAGTTTGTGGGCAGGTAAAAACTAAAATCTGTTTCTAAGGCTGAATCATTCTTGGTCATAATGAATAAATTGATAATTGAAATGAAAAGATGAGATGAAATTCAAATCATTGAATATTTAGGCATCTACTATGTGCTGGGTACTGTATTAGAAATTACCACATTGGTGATAGAACAGAAAACTAGCTGACCAGCTTTATGAAATACTACAGAAGAGATCTTTTTACTTGTGATATGGAGCTATTTTCCAAGAGAGCATTTGGATGACAGAGAGGAAATATAGGCATTTATTCACTTGTCAAACGTTTATTGAACCTTACCACATACATTGGGCTAGAACTTTGCAGAATACAAGGATTAATCTAGCCAGGATTTCATGTGGGGTGTATATATATTGTGTTATGGAGCTGGGGTATCAGAGGATGGTACCTCAGAGGTGGCCTTTAAGCAGGACTGCCAAAAACGGTTAGGATCTTCATACTTAGAGATGAGACAGTATTTTTCCAGGCTGAGTGAAAGCATGAATGTAGAGATGGGTGTTTAGGAGATGGTAAAGAGTCTAGTTTGGTTGGTGATCAGGACTGTCACAGGGCTGTTGTTGAAGTTGAGGCTGGAAATGGAGATTGAACAACAGCAATAATAATAGCAGTAGCTCTCATTTTTTACATGTGTATTACTTGCCAGATAATGTGCCAGGCATGTCATAAGTGGCATTTCATTTAATCCTCACAACAACCCTGTGAGATAGGCACCAATTTTTATACCCTTTTTATAGACAAAGAAACTGAGAAATAGAACTAACAGTTGACAGAGAATGAATTTGGGTCTAGGCAGTCTAATTCCAAAGCCTGTGTTCTTAGTCTCTGCATGCTATACATGGAAGGCTTTGAATCCTTTTCAGTTCCAGGCTGAGAAGTTTGGAATTGTTTGACTAGGTAATGGGAAGTCATCGAAAGTTCTTGGCCATACGGTGACATAATGAAATCTGTACATTAGGAAAGTAAGCCTGGTCATGGAGTGTAGGAGCAGCATGGGGAGAAAGGAGATATGGAGCTAGTTTACTCTCTCCCTCCTCACTCGATTGTTTGTTCCTTAAGGGCTGGGGCTATATCTCTCTGTCCCTCTCTCCCTTCCTTCAGCTCTGGTGTCTACTTATTGTGTTGTCTGGCACATTTATTTATTTTTAAAAATTTAATCTTTTTCTACCTTACCATGTTCTAAAAAGGACTTAAGGTCGCTGCCCAGGAGCTCAGTAAACATTTGCTGAGTTAATTAATAAATGACTAGAGGTATATATAGATGTGTACATAAAGGGAGTACTATGGCTTTGTTGAAGGTAGTAAATGCAGCCTTATAATTTGGTGATAAGCTATGTTTTACATATAGACCCTATAAAAGCAAAAGGCCAGAATCACATCTTTTTTAACTTGTGAAGAATTGTATATTCTGTGTCAGTTAGAATATTAACAATCAGTTAATATTAACTATGTTATTTAGAAACCCAAAAACTCATAGAAACAGAGAGTAGAATAGAATGGTGGTTGTCAGGGGCTGGGAGATGGGGGAAATGGGGAGATGTTGGTCAAAGGGTATAAACTTTCAGTTATAATATGAATAAGTTCTGGGGATGTAACATACAGCATGGTGACTACAGTTAACAGTACTGTTTTATATACTTGAAAGTTGCTAAGAGAATAGATCTTAAATGTTCTCACCATACACCTAAAAATGGTGATTATGTGATGTGATGGATATGTTAACTAACCTTATTGTGATAATCATTTCTCTATATATGTGTATCCATCTCATTGTACACCTTAAACCTACACAATATTGTATGTCAGTTATATCTCAATAAAGCTGGGAGAAAAACTATGTCAGTTTTAATAATATTAATGATCACCAAATTCAAAGGGTATTCATACTTTAAATAGATATTTAGGTTTGTATTCAGCATTAATCGGCTGCAAATCCCCCCATACGCAAAGAGGCAACAAAAGTTACCAGTAACCAGCTCCTTTACTGACACTGAACCTGTTGAATATTAGTTCCATAGTACCATTTATGTACATTTTCTAAAGATCAGTCAGCAGCAGTCTCTCACAGGAAGAAATACTCATTGCAAATTTGTGAATCAGATTCCTGTTTTGGATTTTACTTAGGGAAATTATTCATAAGATTAAGTCCCTTGCCATAATTTTAAATATTATTTGGAAGTAATTCTGTGTCCCTTCTGTAAAATACAGACTTTAAAAATTCAAACATTTGGAGAAATTCAAAGACACTGGTTAACTACCAAATACCAGTAAAGGTAGGAAGATGTTAGGTAAACCAGCATTTGAGTAGACTTAATAAGACAAGTCAATGGACCTTAAATAGTGGATTTATTAAATAAACATTCTTTTCCATTGTGGATATTAGCTGTTGGTAGTATGTACATATACATGCATGCATATATCAATGTGAAATATATTGATATAATTAATATAAGTACATTTGAATTTAGAGATGCTTCCTAAAGAAAATGAGCCTTCATCTGAGTTCTTTTAGGTTAGGTTTAACTCTTCACTGTATGTGGAGATAACTCATTCAGAAGCATTACAATCAGAATGATTAACTGTGTAGAAAAAGTCAGTATATGTTGACTGCCTACCACTGTTGAGGGCTGTATACAGTTGATTAGTTAGTTTCTACCTTCCAAGAATCAAATTCATTTGGGGAAGTGAAGTGAACATAAATAGAGGGGAAAGCATGTTTTAAATGAAATGGTATGTGCTGTGGGAGTTCAGGAGAGATCACTGCCACTTGGAGAATCAGGGAAGGCTTCTAGAAAAGGTGGTGTATTAGTTTCCTAGGGCTGCCATAACAAACTACCACAAACTGGGTGACTTAAAACAACAGAAATTTATTCTCTCACAGTTCTTGAGGCTAGAACCTGAATTCAACGTGTCAGCAGGACCACGTTCCCTCTGAGACTTCCATCAATTCTTTTCAAATTTATTTATTTATTTTTGACTGTGTTGGGTCTTTGTTGCTGTGCGCAGGCTTTCTCTAGTTGCAGCGAGCGGAAGCTACTCTTCGTTGTGGTGTGCGGGCTTCTCATCGAGGCGGCTTCTCTTGTTGCAGAGCACGGGCTCTAGGCGCACAGGCTCAGTAGTTGTGGCTCACGGGCTTAGTTGTTCTGCGGCATGTGGGATCTTCCTGGACCAGGGCTCAAACCCATGTCCCCTGTATTGGCAGACGGATCCTTACCACTGTGCCACCAGGGAAATCCCGAGACTTCCATCAATTCTTGACAATTCTTGGTTTGCGACTACATCACTCCAGTCTCTCTGTTGTCATAGGCATTCTACCTGTGTGTCTCTGTGTGCAAATTTCTCTCTTATAAAGGCACCAGTCATATTGGATTGGGGGTCTACCTCATCTTAACTAATTGCATCTGTACTGATTCTGTTTCCAAATCAGGTCACATTCTGTGGTACTGGGAGTTAGTACTTTAAATATCTTTTGGGGAGACACAATTCAACTTAAAACAGATGACATGATACAGAAGTATTAAATTAAAATTTACTTATTAAATGGAAGAGTCAAATGCAGCGAAGTGAGTTAGGGAAAAAAAGAACCAGAGGAATGATGGACACAGGAAAGCATAAGGAATATTTAGGAAATGAGATAGAGAAGTCTGGTTTGCTGGTGTATTGAGGAGTTGTGAGGAGATGAAGCCAGAGTATTGTATCAGGTCCTAGACACCAGATCTAGGATATTTGAATGCTGCTGAGTGGGTAGTGTGTGGCAGCAGTATAGCCCTGCAGAATTTTGAAATGGTGGATAACTAATTCAAACTTTGGATAATTAACGCAAGCTTTAGGAAGATTTTACGATCAGGTGAACATGGATGAGTAGACACCCTGAAGAAAAACGGATGGTCAGTGGTTTAACACACCCAGCCTCCCTCATTTGCCTATGCCAGTAACTTTTCACCAAGACAGTCAAGATATTCCTCACATGTGAAAAACGAAAACACCACAACAACAAATGAGAGTTTTACTAGCCTCTTGGTCAGTCATCTGTGGGCATTGAGATACATCTGCTTTTTAAGATCTCTATTCTATTCAAAAGCCTCTCTATGGATTTAAATATTGATAATCATGTTGTTCTTCATTTTCTTTCAAACCTTTCTTCAAAATCACCTATTTTCCATCGTATTTTTTACCTCTTGATTTTTCTCTGAATGCTTTTCAGTTTTTCCATCTCTTTTTAAAACATCTGACTAATGGAAAGAATTGAGGAAGATTATGTACTATCCAAGCCAATGATACCTTCTTTTTCTGTGTCCTTTAAATGATAGTTATGTTGACTTTTGTCCATAATAGGACTGTATTCAGATTGTGAATATTCATTTAAATTGTGGTCAGCAGTGCTCGGGTGCTTTTCCTTATTTGTGCCCAGGCATTTCTTCCTGATTCTATATTTGCATTGCTTATATTTTCTCTAATAGCATGTGTCTTCATGAAATTTCTAAAATTATGTTTAAATATTACAGACAAACACATAACGTCCTAGTCATCATATGCATACAGTCTTTTCATATAGTTTTTTTTAGTCTTCTTTCATTTGGCCTTATATTGATATACTTTTTCACATGTCTATATAGTTAGCATTTTTAATGAATAGATAATAAAGTTTAAATACTCTCTGGTTATTTGGCATTTGGATGATTTCCAGTATGTTTTTATTTTTGATTTGCAATTCTAAATTATACTGCTGTAACACCTTTTTATAACACCCCCAATTTTTTTCTTAGAGTATATTCCCTGAAATAATTCAGTTAGGTCTAAGGATATCACTTTTTAGCCATATTGTTATTCTTTAGAACAACTCCCAGTTGTTAATATTAGATTTTATAATTTTTTTCTTCTAGTATAATAGTGGTGTGTCACAGTTTTGTGGGAGTTTTGATATTTTAAATGTTTTATTATGAAAAATTTCAAACATACCAAAAACACCCTCCCAGAAATAGTACAATGAACACCCTTATTCAGCATGTTGCCATATGCTTACTTATATACTTATTATGTTAAACCTTTTAAAAATAAAGACATTGGACTTCCCTGGCAGTCCAGTGGTTAGGACTTGGTGCTTCCAATGCCAGGGGCGTGGGTTCGATCCATGGGTCAGGGAGCTAGGATCCTGCATGGCGCGTGGTGCAGCCCCCAAAAAATAAAAAAAAAATTAAAATAAAATAAAATAAAAGGAAATAAAATTGACATCATAGTATTATGCCTTTAAATACTGTAGCATGTATCTCTTACAAATAAGAACATTTTCCTACATTGTCACAACACAATTATCACACTGAACAAAATTATCAGTAATTCCTTAATGTTTCTAACATTAAGTCTATATTTGTTTCTCCAGTTGTCACCATAATGACTTATAACTGCCTGGTTCAAAGTGGAATCAGATTAAGAACTATGCATTGTATCTGTATGTTGCTGTTTTTGTAGTCTTTTTTTTTTTTTAAACCTGGAACAATTCGCATTTCTTGTCTGCTTCCTCACCTTTTTTTCCCCCATGGCCCTGATTTGTTGAGATCCTAGCAGTTTTCTTGTTGTATGTCCCACATCCTGGATATATCTGATTGTTTTCTTTTTTAAAAACTTTATTTATTTATTTATTTATGGCCGTGTTGGGTCTTAGTTGTGGCACGTGGGATCTTCGTTTACATGCGGGCTCTTAATCGAGGCATGCATGTGGGATCTACTTCCCCGACCAGGGATCAAACCCAGGCCCCCTGCATTGGGAGCACGGAGTCTTGACCGCTGGACTACCAGGGAAGTCCCTTAACTCGTTCTTTTGTTCCTTGTATTTCCCTAAACTGGAAGGTTTAAGACTTGATTAGATTCTAGCTAAACATTTCGGCAAAAATATTTAATAAATACTCTTTACATTGCATCATATCATGAGGTGCATAGATGTCTGGTTGTCCCACTATTGATGATAACTTTGATCATAGGGTTAAGGTTGTGACTGCCAGATCTCTCCATTGTGAAGTTGCATTTTTTTCTTTTGTGACTAACAAATTTTTTTTTAATTTTTATCAATGATGACTATTTTTCAATCTTGTTTGAACCAGTTTTTCATATCATTTGACCCTTTGTTCAGTGTAGATTTGATATTTTCAAGTTTGTACTATGCATTTAAAAATTTTATACAGTGTAACAAAGAATGCTGCATTGTTATAAAAGATAAATTTCAAGTTTCAAAATATAACTAAAATCAAATGTAATTTAACCAAAAAAAATAAACCTTACAGATTGCAAATACGTAATAGAGGGCATTTATTTCTTTGACAGAATTTGGTGATGCGTCATGTTTGCTATTTTAAAAATCATTCTAGGGACTTCCCTGGTGGTGCAGTGGTTAAGAATCCTCTTGCCAATGCGGGAGACATGGGTTCAATCCCTGGTCCGGGAAGATCCCACATTGCCACGGAGCAACTAAGCCCATGCGCCACAACTGCTGAGCCTGTGCTCTAGAGCCCGAGAGCCACAACTACTGAGCCCACGTGCCACAGCTACTGACACCCGCGCACCTAGAGCCCATGCTCCACAACAAGAGAAGCCACCACAATGAGAAGCCCACATGCCGCAACGAAGAGTAGACCCCCCTCGCCACAGCTAGAGAAAGCCCAGGTGCAGCAATGAAGACACAATGCAGGCAAAAATAAATAAATTGCTTAATTAATTTTTAAAAAAAGCATTCTAAGCAGGCAAAATTGAGAAACATAAAACTCTTGAATAAAAAATTTCTCTTATTTTTCTTTTTGAAATGGAGGTAAATCCTGAATTCATAAGTTGTTTTACAAACCCACCCCAGAAGCACTCAGAATTTATTTTTGTTTCTTGTCCTCTTGAGTGTTTCATTTGGCTGTCTTTTATATACCAATTCTTTATCAATTTTAAATAGCTATTTTTTCTGTCATTCCTATTATAGATTTTTTTATTCCATTTTCTGCTGCAAATAATGCTCAAATAGGATTTTCCTTTCAAACCACAAAGGCAGTATAGGCTTATTGAACAAGTTGGGTATCATATGAGGTGCACAAAGAGAAAGCCAACCATCCCCTCCTCTCCAGTTCATATCCTCCAACATACCCAACTAGCCTAATGTGATTCTTCCATGTTTTTCTCTGTGCTCTTAGAAACACAAATATACATACTGATTCATATTGTGTCTTATTTTATAAGATTTTCTTGATGCCATATGCATTATACTACAACTTCTATTTTTTACTTTATAGGGTATCATATGTTTTCTTCCATATCATTAAACAGATATCTAATTCATTTTTTCGTGCTGCATAATACTCCGTTTATGTAGATTTCTCTCAATGGGCATTCAGGTTGTTTCCGATTTTTTTTCCCCATCACAAACAGTAGACATCTTTATACATATATCTTTAAGAAATGAAGCTTTTACTAAATTGCTAAGTGTGGGTTATTTCAATATTATGAACTGCCAGGTTATTTTCCATAAAGGTGGTTGCAGTTCTTATTCCCACTGGCACTGGATAACAGGTATTTTTTGAGTTTTTGCCTATCAGCTGGGTGAAAAGTGTTTTCTTATTTTAATTTTTGTTTCCCTGACCATTAATAAATTGCATACATTCATTGTCCAATTTGCATTCCCTATTCTGCAAATCATCTTTGCCAATCCTTTAACTTATTTTTCTCTTGGGTTGTTAATTTTTTACTTTTTAATCAATTTGGGGATGCTTTTGTGTATTTCGGGTATTAACCCCTTTTTTGTCACATTGTGCAAATATATTATCCCAGCCTTTCATTTGGCTTTTGACTTTGTGGTTTCTTTGACATATAGACTATTTTAAATATCTGATCATGTCTGTCAGTCTTTTTCTTTATGATTTCTAGGTTCATGTCTTGCTCACTACCATTCCACTGAAGTTAATAATTCTTCTAAATTTTTTTCTATATTTTTGTTTTGTTAATTTTTAACCTTAATTTTGTTTTTCTTGTTTTTGCAACTGGGGCAGAAATTTATTTCTTTGTTTTTTAATATAAATGAACCTGTTTATTATGCCATTGAATTTCTTATCAAAAAATTGTCTCTTCTTCATTATTTAGGAATAAGATTATTTTAAGTAATCTCTTGAATTTTGAAAAAATGTTTTTCTGGTTGTTCCAAGTCAGTTTGGATGCTCTACCTGTGTTTAAAAATAATAGTGTATTCATCTAATAACAGTTCTGTCTGCAGGTTTGCCAAGTGTATTCTGGGTCATCAATAATGATGAAATGGTAGCTACAGCCTAGCTGTAGCTGAAAGCTGATCTAAGGACTCCAGTGTTTGATTTTAAAAGAAAGTGACAATTGTAAGAGCATAAAGCAAAAAAAAAAAAGGCCTGGCAAAACTGTGAGTGCACTTGACCCTCTGTATCCATGGGTTCCTCATCTGCATATTCAACCAACCAGGGATTGAAAACATTTCCCCCCCAAAAAATTCCAGGAAGTTCCAAAGAGCAAAACTTGAATTTGTCAAGTTTTTGGAAACTATGTGGCTGGAAACTATTTACATTGTATTTACAACTATTTACATATCATTTACATTGTGTTAGATATTATAGGTAATCTAGAGATGACTTATAGTATATGGGTAGGATGTGCTGTTATATGCAAATTCTACAGCATTTTACATAAGGGACTTGAGCATCTGCAGATTTTGGTTTTGCGGGGCGGTCCTGGAATCAATCCCCCATGGATACCAAGGGATGACTCTGTGTTAAAACAGTGGAGAAGAAGAAACACTAGCAGACTCTTAGAATGATGGCCTAAGGACTTTTGTCATTTAGAGCCCAGATTTCATGATTTAACAGTTGCTTGTTAGAAACTTAATAGAGGAAAAAAAAGCCATTGTTCTCTCAAGTTGTCTTCAACACTTTCTTCAGGCAAGGCAGCATTCCTTATCATTATATAACCTGCTTTTCTAGTGCTTTTAAAATAAAGTATTTCTTTTGTAAAGAAGTGTCATACATGAAATGAAAGACTTCCCTACAACTAAGAAGCTTTGGACAAATTGTTTACTCGGGCCTTAATTTTTTTGTCTGTTCCATGCGGGTATTGGACCGGATGATTACCAAGGGACCTCTAATGGTGCTCAGTCTCATCAAGTTATATTTAGGGAATTTTTTTAAAATTACTTCCTAGATTGTAGGATTTGGTCAGCTTTTCAATGTCATTTGTATTTTGCAGCATGGCTTATAAAAGACTGGAATTCCCTTTTTTTTTTTTTTTTTTTTTTGGCCACTCTGTACAGCATGCGGGATCTTAGTTCCCCAACCAGGGATCGAACCTGTGCCACCTGCATTGGGAGCACGGAGTCTTAGCCATTGGACTGCCAGGGAAGTCCCCCTGCATTGTTTTTCGACTGAAGCTTTATTATGAATGAAAGAATGTGGTGGTTCATAATTAGAACATGACATAAAGTAGTTTTTCTTTACATTTTACTTTATCCATTTAGTGTGGTATCTAACAAGATGGGAAAACTCTCATTGAACCTCTGACTTAATCTGTTAGTTTATATTGTACTCAATTAAAATTATTAACTACAGTTGACCCTTGAACAACACGGTCTGACTGTGCCAATTCACTTATACGCAGATTTTTTTTTTCAATAAATACATAGTACAGTACTACACATCCACAGTTGGTCGAATCCATGGATATAAAACCACAGATATGGAGGGCTGGCTGTAAACTTATACTCAAATTTTTGAATGCTCCTGGGGTCAGAGCCCCTAACTCCTATGTTGTTCAAGGGTCAACTGTATATATCTGTGTTAGCATGAGTAGTTTTAGGGATTTCAGATTTTGCATTTCACAAATTTATTTTTTGTTTCTTATACTAAAATGCAGGATTGAAATTAAGATTTAATGTTAATATTCCCTAATCTCTTAAATTGTCTATTATCCCTACCAAGAGCAAACCAGGGTTGTTACAGTAGTGAAATGCCAGTCTCCTTGACAGGCATTTTGTTGATCTTTTCAGGGCACTAAGTTTCTATGATTTGGCTGGAGGTTTGCATAAATTTTCCCTTGGGAACCCTGGACTTGGGAACAGGAAGCATGTAAGAGTTTTATAAGAATCTTATAAGAGAGTGTAGGGAGGATGGAATTGGATCTTAAATTAGTTGTGCCATAGCAAATTGTCTTTCACAGTTCACATTTAACTATTTATTAATATACTTAAAAAAATGCCTTATCCTGGGCTTCCCTGGTGGCGCAGTGGTTGGGAGTCCGCCTGCCGATGCAAGGGACACAGGTTTGTGCCCCGGTCCGGGAGGATCCCACATGTCGCAGAGCGGCTGGGCCCGTGAGCCATGGCTGCTGAGCCTGCACGTCCGGGGCCTGTGTTCCACAATGGGAGAGGCCACAGCAGTGAGAGGCCCGCGTACCGCAAAAAAAAAAAAACAAAACCCTTATCCTGAAACATTTAAGGCTATGTGGTTAAAAGGCCAACTTAATTTTTAAAATACTATAAGTGTAATATCCAGACCTAGGCATTCATGAAAATATTATTTAAGTTATCCTTTCCACAATTTTTTTGTTTCTTATATAGTAACTTCAGGAGCAGGAAACTGTTTAGCAGAGTGCCTGGTACATAGTAGGTGGTTGGTAAACGGAGGTTGAACAAATGCATCCATTGAAAGTATTCAAATTATAGTAGATAAGAAATTAAGAAAAAAATTATGAGGGACTTTTTTTTTTTTTTTTTTTTTTAAAGGAATTTTATTGGGCTTCCCTGGTGGCGCAGTGGTTGCGCGTCCGCCTGCCGATGCAGGGGAACCGGGTTCGCGCCCCGGTCTGGGAGGATCCCACATGCCGCGGAGCGGCTGGGCCCGTGAGCCA
>NC_041227.1:22607085-22614585 GCF_002837175.3 Physeter macrocephalus
CAACAGAGGGAGGCCGGCATACCACAAAAAAAAAAAAAAAAAAAAAAAAAAAAAAAAAATAAAGGAATTTTATTGATTGATGGATGGATTGATTGATTTTTTTTGGTTGTGCCAGGTCTATTTGGTTGTGCCAGGTCTTAGTTGCAGCAGGCGGCCTCCTTAGTTGCGGCCAGCGGGCTCCTTAGTTGTGGCATGCAAACGCTTAGTTGCAGCATGCATGTGAGATCTAGTTCCCTGACCAAGGATCGAACCCGGGCCCCCTGCATTGGGAGCACAGAGTCTTAACCACTGCGCCACCAGGGAAGTCCCTGTGAGGGACTTCTTTTTTTTTATAAATTTTTAAATTTTATTTATTTTTAGCTGCGTTGGGTCTTTGTTGCTACACACAGTCTTTCTCTAGTTGTGGTGAGCGGAGGCTACTATTTGTTGCGGTGCATGGGCTTCTCATTGCAGTGGTTTCTCTTGTTGCAGAGCACGGGCTCTAGGCACGCAGGCTTCAGTAGTAGGCACGCAGGCTTCAGTAGTAGTGGCGCACGGGCTTAGTTGCTCCGTGGCATGTGGGATCTTCCTGGACCAGGGCTTGAACCCATGTCCCCTCCATTGGCAGGCGGATTCTTAACCACTGCGCCACCCCTGAAGCCCCCTGTGAGGGACTTCTTTACACATGTATTTTCTATTTAAAAAATAGCTTGTGCTCTGTAAGTCTGAAATGATTTCAAAATATAAAGTTAAACTCATGCAAAAAAGTCTCATGGTGGTGGTGCTAAAGTATCAAGGGTATTGTTATTAGCTATATTTGAGAGGGAGACGTCTTGCACCTAGACAACAAATCTAGGAGATTTGTATTTGACACAAGCTGAAGAATATGCTTGTGGTTTTTCTTTATTGTTTTTTTTGTGGTATGTGGGCCTCTGACTGTTGTGGCCTCTCCCGTTGCGTAGCACAGGCTCTGGACACACAGGCTCAGTGGCCATGGCTCACGGGCCCAGCCGCTCTGCGGCATGTGGGATCTTCCCTGACCGGGGCACGAACCCGTGTCCCCTGCATCGGCAGGCGGATTCTCAACCACTGTGCCACCAGGGAAGCCCTATGCTTGTGTTTATGAATCAGATGCCAGAGGAATTCTAGGATTCTTATTTTACAAAGCTACTTAAAACATTTGAGTAGAGATATTATTTGTTAATGTGAAAGCATATAGAAAGTAATTAAATTTCCTGATAAACAGTCCTTGAGTTTTCTTAAATCTAGAAGGAACCTGTGATTATCTTTAGCTCTAGCTTAGTGATCCATCCTCTCATTTTATAATTTAGGAGTCTTAGGCACAGAGAGATTGTACCCTGCCCCAAATCATACAACTTTATGAGAAGGTCACAACTAGAACTTGGGGCACACTCATCCTGCCATGCTCAGCCTAGCTCTTTTTCCTGTCAACCTGTGTTTCATTATTATAAATAATGCTAGTCTGTTCTCAAGATTTATTCAGTTAATTTTACTACTAATCATTTGACGTTTGTATTGAAGCATAAAAAATGGATACTGCAGTTAGGAAATCATTGGATGAGCATTAGACTTTATTTAATTTCCTTATATGGATGGTGCAACAGCTGCGATGGTGCACAGTTGTGAACCCAGGACATCTGTGTTTTCCATTTATTTGCTTACTTGTTTGTTTTTTGCAGTAACATGTAATAAAAATTTTTTTCAGAGAATAAGGAGAGTAAATGTTAAATTTAAAAGTTTAATATTATTAGCATATTTACAGTTTTACAACAAAAAGAGTAGGAAAATGACAAGAAGGACTAAGTCTGTAGCTAACTACATATGTGACCTAGGGCAAATCATGTAAAAGAGGTTTACTAACCTCTGTGGGACTGTTTTCTGCTACCTTCTTAATTAGAATCCTTCAGGGGTTCTGCCCAGGACAAATGTATGTTTTTTGATATTTGTAACTTGAAGTATAACACACATAATGCAAAGTGCACAAATCATAAGGATAATGAATTATAAAAAGAGCAAACTTGTATAACCACTGCTGTTGTATTTTGAAAAAGCTTTCTTGGTGATTATGATAAGCTTTCCTTTAAAAGAAATCACTGGACTTGAGGCTGTAGGTAATCTCATGTCTTTTACAACTCTTTCTAGAGTGAAATTGACAGAAACAGTGATAGAAGGAATTCGGCCAGTCACAAAAATTTGCTTTGAATAGGTTTATTGGGATTATATATTAAGTCTTCTGATGTTTTTCTTCTTCCTCTTTGCCCTTTTTCCTTTCTGTCTAGGTCCTGGATGGAATGGAGAGGGGTCCTTCCTACTCAACTTCTGACTATCTTTTCTGAGAGTGGTCAGAGAGTTCTTAAACAGGTCTGTTGATTCTGTAGTACACAAATGCAAGTTCGAGTTATAAAAGACTTGGTTTCAGCCTAAAAACAAAGAATTGAATGAGGAAGTAGACTTTTTTTTAAAAAGAAGCCATTTTGATCTCAGTGTCTGCAGGGTATTTTACTTTGGCAAGCTGCGTTTGGCATGTGGATTGGACCCAAAGTGACTGAATTAAATAAGATCTGCTTAATATAAAAACAGTTGTTATGTCTTTATCAGTTATGTTGAATATATATAATATGGCAGAATTCTTTATTGGTTCCATGGAAAGTACCAGGAAAAGATGAAAAGGTGAATATCTCAGTTGTCTGTGATTCTGGTGGGTAATGGAGGCATGGATAAATCCAAGAAGGAAAATAATTATACGGCCCTCTTTCTAATGTTCTCAGAATTCATAACACTGGGGAAAAACAATCAAAGCTACCTTCACCTTGCATATCTCTGGTTAAGGGAAGGGCAAGTATATATGGGTTTTGTTTGTTTGTTTTCTTTTCTTTTACCTCTGTCTGCGTCACCATGAATGAACTTTATCATTATTCAGACAGATAAAAACTCAAGCTTAGGGCTTCCCTTGTGGCGCAGTGGTTGAGAGTCCACCTGCAGGTGCAGGGGACACGGGTTCGTGCCCTGGTAGGGGAGGATCTCACATGCCGCAGAGCGGCTAGGCCCGTGGGCCATGGCCGCTGAGCCTGCACGTCCGGAGCCTGTCCGGAGCCTGCGCTCCACAACGGGAGAGGCCACCACGGTGAGAGGCCCGCATACCGGAAAAAAAAAAAAAAACCCTCAAGCTTAGTGATTTCCCAAACTTGTCTTTACATTGGAATCACCTATGGAGCTTTGCAAAGTACTGATGTCTTTGTTCCCCCTCCCCACCCCCCACCCCAGATTGTGATTTAATTGGCCTGGGGGTATGGCCTGGGAATTTTTTAAAGATCCCAAGGTGATTCTAAAGTGCCGACAAGTTTGGGAATCACTGTTTTAGCTAGTTAAAGCAGATCTGGCCACTACGCACCTTGTGACTTGTTTTGCGTAAATATTTGGATAAATATATAAATAAGGGATAAATATTTTGTTTTAGAATCCTGTACTTTAAACCTAAATTCTTACTAGAATGAAAGCTCTGTAAAAGCAGGTACCATGTCTGTATTTTTTTCACCATTATATCTTTAGCATTTAGAACAATAACTGACATGTGCTATATGCTTAAATATTTGTTGAATGAGTGGATGAACCTATTAGTCTCTGGTGAGCTGAGAGTATGCTTTTACCTAATACTCGAGTGGTCTGAGATATAGAGTGGGTTGGTGGTGGTAGTGAAGAGCCCAGCCTCTATGACTAATTGACTGGGCTCCAGTCACAGCTCTGTCACTTAGTAGCTGTAAAACCTTAAGCAAGTTACTTCTCTAATACCTCAGTGTCCTCATTTGTACAGTGGGGGTAATAGAATCTATTACATGGGGTTTTGGGGGGAACTAATTGAGTTAATAATACAAAGTGCTTAGAACAGTGCCTTGCACATAATAGTGTTCTGTAACTTTTAGCTACTGTAGAATTCAAGACACTCCAGATTCTCTGTAGTTTGAGTAATTTAAAATAGAGTGTTGTATGGGGGCTAAGGTAGAATAATAGAATCAGCTGCATTAGATGTAGTTAAAGAAGACTTGACAAAGAAGGTTATTATTATTTATTTTTTTTTGGTCAACTTAATGAGGTATAATTTACATACAGTAAACTGCACCATTTAAAAGTGAAACATGTTTCAGTGAATTTTGACGGATGTACTTATTAGTTTACAGTATTTATTATGAAACACCTGTCACAACCAAGATACAGAAAATTTCCATCTTCCTAAGAAGTTCCTTATATTCCTTGCAGTCTGTCCCTCCTAGCCCCTTCACCTATATATTGCTTTGCATTTTCTAGAACTTTATGTAAATGCATTGGTACATTATGTTCTAAGTCTAGCTTGTTTCACTCAGCAGAATGATTTTTTTTTAATGAAAATGACTAACATTTATTGAGCATTTAATACCTGCCAGATATGGCTCTAAATTTCTTTTTTCTTTTTCTTTTTATTATAGCTGGTGTTTATTGAGCTTTTATAGTGGGCCAGTATTAGTCTAAATATTTTATTTTATTTTTCAGCAGATGATTTTGATATTTATCCATGTTGTTGCATGTGTCAGTGGTTCATTCCTTTTGAATGAGGAGTAGTGTTTTGTTGTATGGGTATACCATGCTTGTTTATCTATTCACCTGTGATAGACAGTTGAGTTGTTTCCAGTGTTTGATGATTGTGAATAAAGCTACTGTAAGCATTTTTGTTCAAGTCATTGTATAGATACATTTTCACTTATTCTGGAGTAAATCCCTAACAGTTGTACTGCTAGGTTGTGTGGTATATCTAACTTGTTAAGAAACTGCCAAATAATTTAAAAAGAAGTGAATGTTCAGCAGGATTTCCAGGGAGTGTGCATTAGTTATCTATTGTTGCATAACAAATTACCACAGATTTAGCAGCTTAAAACAACACACATTTATTAGGGCACAGTTTCCATGGGTCAGGAATCTGGCTTAAGTGGGCCCTCTGTTTCAGGGTCTCTCACAGGCAGCAGTCAAGGTGTCAGCCAGGACTGGAGTCTCATCTCAGTGATTGACTGAAGAAGGATTTCCTCTAAGCTTACTTGGTTGTTGGCAGAATTAACTTCCTCAGGGATGTTGGATTTAAGGCCTTGGTTTCTCACTGGCTACTGGTTGTCAGTTCCTTGCCTTGTAGCCTCTCCAACATGGCAAGCTGAGAAGGCACTAGAGTTTCTTAGGGAGATGGAAGTCTCATTCTTTTATAACCTAATCATGGAAGTGCTATCCCATCACCTTTGCTGTATTTTTTTTGGTTAGAAGTAAGTCACTAGGCCATCCCTCGGGGGAGGAGGGGGCAGGGGCGATTACAGTAGGACATGAATACCAGGAGGCTGGGATAATTGGTGGCCATATTAGAAGTCTATCTACCACAGAAGACATGGCTTAGTACCAGGCTGGGACTAAATGGGACATTAAAAAGAGTGGTGGTGGTGAGGAGTAGTTTGTGACATTTTCTTTACCTTCCCTGTATCAAACTATATCTCTTTCTTCCTTCTATCTTTCACATCAGCTTCTTTCCCCTTCAAGAGCAGATACATAACACAAAGATCATTCTCACAATGAGATTTGAATCTTGAGTGGGTTTTGTGTGTGTGTGTGTGTGTATGTGTGTGTTTAAAGATTCAATTAAGGCCTCTCCCTGTATCATTTAGTGTTTATATACATATGTATTTTTTAAAAAAACATTTTGTCGTGGAAATTGAGACATATGAAAGGAGAATACTATCATGAACCCCCGTGTACCTTTCACCCAGCTTCAACAATTTATTTTTTACTAATCTTATATCTATAATTTACATACAGTAAGATGCACTAATTTTATGCATACAGTTTTCATTTGAACAGATGTATATATCCCCACAATCAAGATATAGACCATTTTCACTCCAAAGGTACCTTATCCCTGTGTAATCAGTCCCCACCTCAGTCTCAGGCAAGTACCCATCTGATGTCTGTTACTGTAGGTTGGTTTTGCCTGTTCTAGAATATCATAGAAATATTCTTTTGATCACCATGAAGTTTTTGAGATTCACTCATGTTGATGCATGTATCAGCAGTTCAGAGTTCTTCAGACTTGGCACTGTGGACATTTTGGACAGGATAATTCTTTGTCTTGGAGATTGTCCTGTGCATTGTGGGTTATTTAGCAGCATTCCTGACCGCTATCCACTAGAAGCCATTAGCACTCCCCTCCCCATTTGTAACAATCAGAAATGTCTCCAGACATTGCCAAATGTCCAATAGGGGACAAAATCCCCTCCCTACACTGGTTGAGAATCCTTTCAGTAGTTGATCCTGTTTATTATTTGGCAGTATTCTATTGTAGGGATATACTTCAGATTACCCATTTACTAACTGATAGACATTTGATTTGTTTCCAGTTTACTTTGAGTTGAGGCTGTTGTAAATAAAGTTGCTATTAATTTTCATAGGCAAGTCTTTGTGTAGACATGTTTTCATTTATTTGGGGTAAATACCTAGGAGTGAGAATGCTGGGTCTTATGATAAGAAACTTTATAACTAAACTGCCAAATTGTTTGTACCTTTTTACATTCCCACCATATGAGAGTTCCAGTTGCTCTGCATCTTTGTCAACATTTGATATTATCATTCTTTTTAATTTTAGCCATTATAGCAGGTGTAGCTTTAGTTTGCATTCTCCTGATGATCAGTGATGTTGAACATCTTTTCGTGTGCTTATTGTAATGAATCTGTTCAAATCTTTTGGCCATTTTTTATTGGGTTGTTTGTCTTATTATTGAGTTTCCTTTGTCTTTTTCCCAACATGCGTACAAACATTAAGAAAATTGAAATAATGAATCAGTTTTATATGCTTCTTATATTTAAAATGTGAACATTTCCCATGATGTTAAGTATTCCTGAAAACATGAAATTTAATGAAGAAGCAGTATTTGAGTACATTTAAATTGATTAACCACTTCTTCTGTAGAGCCTTGAGCTAGCTTCCAGTTTTTCACTATTATTAATATTTTGATAAACACCTTCAAATATAAATCTTTAACCGCATCTCTAATTATTAATTGAGTTAGATTCCTAGAGGTTAGGATTAGGTATGATGTTAAGGAGAATGAACATGTATAAGCAAAATATGAATGTTAATCTATTTCATTGTACCTTTGCCACATTTGAGTATTTCGTTTTAAAAATATTTGCCATTTGATGTTGGAAGAAGGGCATATTTCATTTGCTTCTTTTTTTTGATTACTTATGAAATGAAAAAACTTTTCATATATTTATTGATGACTTTTATTTCTAATTTTATAAATTTTCCATTTGGGGGGCCAATTTTTCTGTTGGGATGTTAATGTTTTCCTTAATTTTTAAGAGTACCTTAATGTTAAGTTTATTAACCTTTTGTTATTTACAAATATAATTCCCAACTTGTATTTTGCCTTTTTACTCTTGTGTACTTTGTCCTGCAAAATTTTAAAAATAATAATGAAATTATATGATAAAATC
>NC_041227.1:22615745-22628694 GCF_002837175.3 Physeter macrocephalus
CAGGCCCAGGGGCCATGGCTCACGGGCCCAGCCGCTCCGCGGCACGCGGGATCCTCCCAGACCGGGGCGCGAACCCGGTTCCCCTGCATCGGCAGGCGGACGCGCAACCACTGCGCCACCAGGGAAGCCCCGTGTGCATTATTTTAAGTTCAAACACATTCTAACAACCCTGCACTTTTACTCCCCCCCGCAACCACATTTAATGTTTTGGCATCATATTTTACCTCTTTTTGTTTTGTGTATCCCTTAACTACTTATTGTGGATAGAGACGATTTTACTACTATTACCTTTTAACCTTCATACTAGCTTTATAAGTGGTTGATCTACCTTTATTGTATGTTTTCCTTTATAAATGAGGGTTTTTTGTTGTTGTTTTGGTTTTTTGCCACACCACACAGCTTGTGGGATCTTATTAGTTTGCTGACCAGGGATCAAACCCGTGCATTCTGCAGTGGAGGCGTGGAGTCCTAACCACTGGATCATCAGGGAATTCCCCATAATTTTGATATTTCTAGTTGTGGTCTTTTCTTTTCCTTTTAGAGAAGTCCTTTTAACATTTCTTGTAAAGCCGATTTAGTGGTGCTAAACTTTTAGCTTTTGCTTATCTGCAAAGCTGTTTATCTCTCCTTCAAATCTGAATGATAGCCTTGCTGGGTAGACTATTCTTGGTTGTAGGTTTTTTTCCTTTCATTACTTTGATTATATTGTGCCAGTTGCTTCTGGCCTGTATAGTTTCTGCTGGAAAGTCAGTGCATTGTCCTATGAGAGTTCCTTTGTATGTAACTAATTGTTTTTTCTTTTGCTGCTTTTTTTTCTTTTTTTGGCCATGCAGTGTGGCTTGCGAAATCTCAGTTCCCCAACCAGGGATTGAACCCTGGCCACGGCAGTGAAAGAGCCAAATCCTAACCGCTAGACCACCAGGGAACTCCCGACTCTTGCTGCTTTTAAGATTCTCTCTTTATCCTTAATTTTTGACATTTTAATTATAATTTGTCTTGGTGTGGACCTCTTTGGGTTCATCTTGTTTGGGACTCTCTGTACTTCCAAGATGTGGATGTCTGTGTCCTTTCCCAGGTTAGGGAAGTTTTCAACTATTATTTTTCAAATAAATTCTCTACCCCTTTCTGTCTTCTCCTTCTTGGACCTCTAAACTGCAAATGTTAATATGCTTGAAGTTTTCCCAGAGGTCTCTCAAGCTAGCCTCATTTTTCTAAATTCTTTTTTTCTGTTCAGCTTGTGTAATTTCCACTACTCTGACTTCCAGTTTGCTCATCCATTCCTCTGTATCATCTAATCTACTGTTGATTACATCTGGTGTATTTTTTCAGTTATTGTGTCCTTCAGCTCTGTTTGGTTCTTCTTTATATTTTCTGACTGTTCAATTTCTCACTTTGTTCATTCATTCTCCCAAGTTTGTTGAGCATCTTATGATAATTACCTTGCACTCTTTGTCAGGTAGATTGCTTATTTCCACTTGGTTTAGTTCTTCTTCTTTGGTTTTGTCTTGTTCCTTTGTTTGGAACATATTCCTCTATCTCCTTGTTTTGCCTAAACTTCTGTTTATTTCTAAGTATTACGTAGGTCAGTTACATTTCCAAATTTTGGAGACATGGCCTTATGTAGGAGATGTCCTGTGAGGCCCAGCAGCATACTACCCTCTGGTCACTAGAGCTATATACTCTTGGGGTGCTCACTGTGTGGGCTGTGTGAGTCATTCTTTTGTGGTGGGGCCAAGTACTGTGGACATGCTGGTAGGCAGGGCTGGCTCCCAGCCTAGTTGGCTGCCAGGTCCTGCCTCATGGGGTGGCTGCCAACCCACTGGTGGTGGGGCTGGGTCCTGGTGCAGCTGGCTACAGGGCCCCAGGGGTCTCTGGGCTGGTGTTGGCCCATGGGTGGGAGGGGCCAGATCCCTAGGGGGCTGAGGCTGGTGTTGGCCCGCTGGTGGGTGGGAAAGCCCCTGGCACTCATAGGCTAGAGGGAGTACTCCAGAATGGCTCTTGCCAGCACCAGTGTCCTCATGGTAAAACAAGCTCCCCCATATGGCTGCTGCCAATGTCTGTGTCCCCAGGTCGTGCCCCAGTTGATGCCTACCTCTCTAGGATGCTGTCCAAGATTAGCAGGTGGTTCTGACCCAGGCTTCTTTCAAGTTACTGCCTCTGTGCTTGGGAGCATGTGAGATTTGGCATGCACCCTTTAAGAGCAGAGTCTCTGTTTCCTATAGCTTTCTAGCTTTTCTGTACATAAACCCTGCTGGCCTTCAAAGCCAGGTATTCTGGGGGCTCATCTTCCTGGTGCAGAATCCCTGGGCTGGGGATACTGGTGTGGTTCTTTAACCCCTCGCTCCTTGGGGAGAACCTATGCAGTTGTGACTATCTTATCCTTTGTGGGTTGCCTACCTGGGGGTATGGGTTGTCTTTTTTTGTTTGTTTTTTTAGTAGCTCTTTAGTGGAGTATAATTGCTTCACAATACTGTGTTAGTTTCTGTTGTACAACAAAGTGAATCAGCCATATGCATACACATGTCCCCATATCCCCTCCCTCTTGAGCCTCCCTCCCATCCTTCCTGTCCCACCCCTCTAGGTCATCGTAAAGCACCAAACCGATCTCCCTGTGCTATGCTTCTGCTTCCCACCAGCCAACTATTTTACATTTGGTAGTGTATATATGCCAATGCTACTCTCACTTTGCCCCAGCTTCGCCCTCCCACCCCATGTCATCAAGTCCATTCTCTACGTCTACCTCTTTATTCCTGCCCTACAACTAGGTTCATCAGTACCATTTTTTTTTAGATTCCATATATATGCGTTAGCATACAATCTTTGTTTTTCTGACTTCACTTTGTATGACAGACTCTAGATCCATCCACATCACTACAAACAACTCAATTTCGTTTCTTTTTATGGCTGAGTAATACTCCATTGTATATATGTGCCACATCTTCTTTATCCATTCATCTGTCATTGGACACTTAGGTTGCTTCCATGTCCTGTCTATTGTAAATAGTGCTGCAATGAACATTGGGGTGCATGTCTCTTTGAATTATGGTTTTCTCAGGGTATATGCCCAATAGTGGGATTGCTGGGTCATATGGTAGTTCTATTTTTAGTTTTTTAAGGAACCTCCATACTGTTCTCCACAGTGGCTGTATCAATTTACATTCCCACCAACAGTGCAGGAGGGTTCCCTTTTCACCACATCCTTTCCAGCATTTATTGTTTCTAGCTTTTTTGATAATGGCCATTCTGTCTGGCATGAGGTAATACCTCATTGTAGCTTTGATTTGCATTTCTCTAATAATTGGTGATGCTGAGCATCGTTTCTTGTGCCTCTTGGCCATCTGTATGTCTTCCTTGGTGAAATGTCTATGTAGGTCTTTCGCCCATTTTTAACTGGATTGTTTGTTTGTTTGTTTGTTTTTGTGGTACACGGGCCTCTCACTGTTGTGGCCTCTCCCATTGTGGAGCACAGGCTCCGGACGCACAGGCTCAGTGGCCATGGCTTACGGGCCCAGCTGCTCCGCGGCATGTGGGATCTTCCTGGACCGGGGCACGAACCCGTGTCCCCTGCATTGGCAGGCAGACTCTCAACCACTGTGCCACCAGGGAAGCCCTGTTTGTTTTTTTGATATTGAGCTCCATGAGCTGTTTGTATATTTTGGAGATTAATCCTTTGTTGCTTCATTTGCAAATATTTTCTCCCATTCGGAGTGTTGTCTTCTTTATGGTTTCCTTTTCTGTGCAAAAGCTTTTAAGTATAATTAGGTCCATTTGTTTGTTTTTGTTTTTATTTCCATTATTCTAGGAGGTGGGTCAAAAAAGATCTTGCCGTGGTTTATGTCAGAGTGTTTTTCCTATGTTTTCCTCTGAAAGTTTTGCAGTGTCTGGTCTTACATTTAAGTCTTTAATCCATTTGGAGTTTATTTTTGTGTATGGTGTTAGGTAGTATTCTAATTTCATTCTTTTACATGTACCTGTCCAGTTTTCCCAGCACCAGTTATTGAAGAGGCTGTCTTTTCTCCATTGTATATTCTTGCCTTCTTTGTCATAAATTAGTTTCCCATATGTGCGTGGGTTTATCTCTGGGCATTCTATCATGTACCATTGATCTATATTTCTGTTTTTGTGCCAGTACCATATTTTCTTGATTACTCTACCATTGTGATATAGTTTGAAGTTGGGGAGCCTGATTGCTCCAGCTCTGTTTTTCTTTCTCAAGACTGCTTTGGCTATTCAGGGTCTTTTGTGTTTCCATACAAATTGTAATATTTTTTGTTCTAATTCTGTGAAGAATGCCATTGGTAGTTTGATAGGGATTGTATTGAATATGTAGATTGCTTTGGGTAGTATAGTCATTTTCACAATATTGATTCTTCCAATCCAAGAATATGGTATATTTCTCCATCTGTTTATGTCATCTTTGATTTCTTTCATCAGTGTTTTATAGTTTTCTGAGTATAAATTTCCTTAGACAGGTTTATTTCTAGGCATTTTATTATTTTTGTTGCAGTGGTAAATGGGAGTGTTTCCTTAATTTCTCTTTCTGATTTTTTGTTGTTGGTGTATAGGAATGCCAGAGATTTCTGTGCATTAATTTTGTATCCTGCAGCCTAACCAGATTCATTGATTAGTTCTAGTACTTTTCTGGTGGCATTTTTAGGACTTTCTATGTATAGTATCATGTCATCGGCAAACAGTGACAGTTTTACTTCTTCCTTTCCATTTTGTATTCCTTTTATTTCTTTTTCTTCTCTGATTGCTGTGGCTAGGACTTCCAAAACTATGTTGAATAAGAGTGGCGAGAGTGGACATCCTTGTCTTGTTCCTGATCTTAGTGGAAATGCTTTCAGTTTTTCAACATTGCGTATGATGCTTGCTGTGGGTTTGTCATATATGGCCTTTATTATGTTGAGGTAGGTTCCCTCTGTGCCCCTTTTCTGGAGAGTTTTTATCATAAATGGGTGTTGAATTTTGTCAGAAGCCTTTTCTGCATCTATTGAGATGATCATATGGTTTTTATTCCTTAATTTGTTAATGTGGTGTATTACATTGATTTATTTGTGTATATTGAAGAAGCCTTGCATACTTGGGATAAATCCCACTTGATCATGGTGTATGATCCTTTTAATGTGTTGTTGGATTCTGTTTGCTAGAGAGAGGACGTCCTTGTCTTCTTCCTGATGTTAGTGGAAATGCTTTCAGCTTTTGACCATTGAGTATGATGCTTGTTGTGGGTTTGCCATATATGGCCTGTATTATGTTGAGGTATGTTCCCTCTATGCCCATTTTCTGGAGTGTTTTTATCATAAATCGTTGTTGAATTTTGTCAGAAGCCTTTTCTGCATCTATTGAGATGATCATATGGTTTTTATTCCTTAATTTGTTAATGTGGTGTATCACATTGATTGATTTGCGTATATTGAATCCTTGCATCCCTGGGATACACCCCACTTGATCATGGTGTATGATCCTTTTAATGTGCTGTTGAATTCTGTTTGCTAGTATTTTGTTCAGGATTTTTGCATCTGTGTTCATCAGTGATATTGGTCTATAATTTTCTTTTTTTGTGATTTTTTTTTTCTGGTTTTGGTATCAGAGTGATTGATGGTAGCTTCGTAGAATGAATTTGGGAGTGTTTCTACCTCTGCAATTTTTTGGAGGAGTTTGAGAAGGATCGGTGTTAGCTCTTCTCTAAATATTTGACAGAATTCACCTGTGAAGCCATCTGGTCCTGGACTTTTGTTTGTTGCAAGATTTTTAATTATGGTTGCAATTTAATTACTTCTGATAGGTCTGTTTATATTTTCTAATTCTTCCTGCTTCAGTGTTCGAAAATTGTACCTTTCCAAGAATTTGTCCATTTCTTCATGGTTGTCCATTTTATTGGCATATAGTTGTTTGTAGTAGTCTCTTATAATCCTTTGTATTTCTGCAGCGTCAGTTGTGATTTCTCCTTTTTCATTTCTAATTTTATTGATTTGCATACTCCCTTTTTTTCTTGATGAGTCTGGCTAAGGGTTTATCAATCTTGTTTATCTTCTGAAAGAACCAGCTTTCAGTTTTATTGGTCTTTGCTATTGTTTTCTTCGTTTCTATTTCATTTATTTCCTCTCTGATCTTTATGATTTCTTTCCTTCTACTGACTTTGGGTTTTCTTTGTTCTTTCTCTATTTGTTTTAAGTGTAGGGTTAGATAGTTTATTTGAGATTTTTCTGTTTCTTGACGTTAGATTGAATTGCTATAAACTTCCCTCTTAGAACTACTTTTGCTGCGTCCCATAGGTTTTGGGTCATCGTGTTTTCGTTGTCATTTGTTGCTATGTATTTTTTTATTTCTTCTTTGATTTTTTCAGTGATCTCTTGGTTATTTAGTAGCGCACTGTTTAGCCTCCATGTATTTGTGTTTTTTACAGTTTTTTTCCTGTAATTGATTTCCAGTCTCATAGCGTGGTGGTCAGAAAAGATGCTTGATATGATTTCAGTTTTCTTAAATTTTCCAAGGCTTGATTTGTGACCCAAGATGTGATCTGTCCTGGAGTATGTTTCATGTGCACTTGAGAGGAAAGTGTATGCTGCCACTCTTGGGTGGAATGTTCTATAAATATCAATTAGATCTTTCTGGTCTATTGTGTCATTTAAAGCTTGAGTTTCCTTATTTATTTTCTGTTGGAGTGATCTGTCCATTGGTTTAAGTGGGGTTTTAAAGTCCCCTACTATTATTGTGTTACTGTTGATTTCTCCTTTCCTGGTTGTTAGCATTTGCCTTATGTATTGAGGTGTTCCTATGTTGGGTGCATAAACATTTATAATTGTTATATCTTCTTGGATTGATCCTTTGATCATTATGTAGTGTCCCTCCTGATCTCTTGTAACAGTCTTTATTTCAAAGTCTATTTTATCTGATACAAGTATTGCTACTCCAGCTTTCTTCTGATTTCCATTTGCATAGAATATCTTTTTCCATCCCTTCATTTTCAGTCTGTTTGTGTCCCTAGGTCTGAAGTGGGTCTCTTGTAGACAGCATATATATGGGTCTTGTTTTTTTATCCATTCAGCCAGTCTTTGTCTTTTGGTTGGGCATTTAATCCATTTACATTCATGGTTATTATCGATAGGTATATTCCTATTACCATTTTCTTAATTGTTTGGGGGGTTTTTTGTGGGTCTTTTTTTTTTTTTTTTTGTGGTATGCGGGCCTCCCTCTGCTGCGGCCTCTCCCGTTGCGGAGCACAGGCTCCGGACGCGCAGGCCCAGCGGCCACGGCTCACGGGCCCAGCCGCTCCGCGGCATGTGGGATCCTCCCAGACCGGGGCGCGAACCCGGTTCCCCTGCATCGGCAGGCGGACGCGCAACCACTGCGCCACCAGGGAAGCCCCCTTTTTGTGGGTCTTTTTCTTCTCTTGTGTTTCCTGCTTAGAGAAGTTTCTTTAGCATTTGTTGTAAAGCTAGTTTGGTGTTGCTGAATTCTCTTAGGTTTTCCTTGTTTGAAAAGCTTTTGACTTCTCCATCAAATCTGAATGAGATCCTTGCTGGGTAGAGTAATCTTGGTTATAGGTTTTTCTCTTTCATCACTTTAGGTATATCCTGCTGCTCTCTTCTGGCCTGCAGAGTTTCCACTGAAAAATCAGCTGATAACCTTATGGGAATTCCTTTGTATGTTATTTTTTGTTTTTCCCTTGCTGTTTTTAATATTTTTGCTTTGAATTTAATTTTTTTAGTTTGATTAATATGTGTCTTGGTGTGTTTCGTAGGGTTTATCCTGTATGGGACTCTCTGTGCTTCCTGGACTTGGGTGACTATTTCCTTTCCCATGTTAGGGAAGTTTTCAACTATAATCTCTTCAAATATTTTGTCAGACCCTTTCTTTTTCTCTTCTTCTGGGACCCCTATAATTCCAATGTTAGTGCATTTAGCGTTGCCCCAGAGGTCTCTAAGATTGTCCTCAATTCGTTTCATTCTTTTTTCTTTATTCTGCTCCTTGGCAGTTATTTACCACCATTTTGTTTTCCAGCTCACTTATTTGTTCTTCTGCCTCAGTTATTCTGTTATTGATTCCTTCTAGTGTATTTTTCATTTCACTTATTGTGTTGTTCATCTCTGTTTGTTTGTTCTTTAGTTCTTCTAGATCTTTGTTAAACATTTCTTGTATTTTATCAATCCGTGCTTCCATTCTATTTCAGAGATTCTGTATCATCTTTACTGTCATTACTCCGAATTCTTTTTCAAGTAGATTGCCTATTTCCTCTTCATTTATTTGGTCTTGTAGATTTTTACTTTGCTTCTTCATCTGTGACATACTTTTTGCTGTCTGATTGTTTTCTTTTTTTATGAGTGAGATTGTGCTCCTGTTTTACTTGTTGTTTGGCCTGAGGCTTCCAACACTGGAGTTTGTAGGCTATTGGGTAGAGCTGGGTCTTGGTGCTGAGATGAGGACCTCTGTGAGACCTCACTCTTATGAATATTCCCTGGGTTCTGAGGTTCTCTGTTAGTCCAGTGGTTCAGACTCGGAGCTTCCACTGCAGGAGCTTCCACCTGACACCGGGCTCGTGAACCAAGATCCTGCAAGCTGGTTCACTCGGGTTCCTCCTGTCTCCTTGGGTGTTAGAGTCCGCCACCAGTGGCCAGCAGGCGCCCTAGTTGTGGGGAGATACTAACTCTGTGTCTTCCGACACCGCCATCTTGACTCCGCCTCGGGGTATGGGTTTTGACTATACCATGTCTCTGTCCCTCCTACCCACCTCATTGTGGTTCCTTCTTTTTATATTTAGTTGTGGAAAATCTTTTCTGCTAGTCTTCGGGTCATTCTTATAGATAGTTGCTCTGTATTAGTTGCAGTTTTGGTATTCCTGTGGAAGGAGGTAAGCTCAGGGTCTTCCAGAAACTGCCCTCTTGGCCACACCCTCTAACTTCTTCCCAGCTTTAGATGACAGTTGCCTCTAGTCTTTATCCATTAATCAAGCTGCTTGCTGACTTTTGGGCTGAAAAGATATATTTTGTCATGTTAAGGAAATGCTAGTGTATTTCTATTTATTTGAGGTTTGTTTTTTGTTTGGTTTTGTTTTTTTAATCAAGAAGCCTTGTTTTACTTCATAAGAATTGGGAAGTTTTCTTTTTGCTCTGGAATAGTTTTAGGTATTATCTTCTTTCTACAGGGTTAACAGGGTTTCATTAAATCTGTGTGTGGTGCTTTTGGGGGCATTGTCATATTTACATAGATGGACATGAGCAAAAGCTTGAGCAAAATAGTATCTTGTCCTTTTAATTTCGTTTCTGTGGCTGTTTTCTTATTTCTTAATTTTTTTATTTTTATTTTTGGCTGTGTTGGGTCTTCATTTCTGTGTGAGGGCTTTCTCTAGTTGCAGCAAGCGGGGGCCACACTTCATCGCGGTGCGCGGGCCTCTCACTATTGCGGCCTCTCGTTGCGGAGCACAGGCTCCAGACGCGCAGGCTCAGTAGGTGTGGCTCACGCGCTTGGTTGCTCTGCGGCATGTGGGATCTTCCCAGACCAGGGCTCGAACCCGTGTCCCCTGCATTGGCAGGCAGATTCTCAACCACTGCGCCACCAGGGAAGCCCTGTTTTTTTATTTCTTATTTTATATATTTGGACTTTTCCCTTTTTACTTGCTAGATTAACTAGTGGTTTAACTATTTTATTGATTTCTTTCCCCCAATGTACCAATGTTCTAATTTGTCTATGCTACTGGTTTTCTGATTAATTTGGTTTTTTTTTGTTTGTTTGTTTTTTTGCGGTACACGGGCCTCTCACCGTTGTGGCCTCTCCCGTTGCGGAGCACAGGCTCCAGACGCACAGGCTCAGCAGCCATGGGTCACGGGCCCAGCCGCTCCGCGGCACGTGGGATCTTCCCAGACTGGGGCACAAACCCGTGTCGCCTGCATTGGCAGGCGGACTCTCAACCACTGCGCCACCAGGGAAGCCCTGATTAATTTGTTTTTATTTGTATTCCTTCATTTTTCTTTCTTTCAGTTTACTTTATTGGTTTTTTCCCCCTAACTTTTTTAGTCAAATGTGTAACTCTTTTTTTTCCCCTGATACAGGTGTTCATGGCTGTGTGAATTTTCTTCTCTACTGGTTTGGCTGTATTCTTTAGGTTCCAATATGTAGTAGTCCCCTTATTTCTAGAAATTTTGCAGTTTTGATTTCTTTTTTAACCCAAATCAAAGGGCTTTGTTGTTGTTTTAAGGTGAAAAGGGCTTTGTTTCTTTATTTTATTTTAAATTTATAATTTTGGTGCATTGTCACCAGAGTTTTTGACTGTTCTTTTGTTACTTTTTGATTTATTGAGATTTTCTTTATGGCTTTTTTTTTTTTTTTTTGGCTGTGTTGGGTCTTCCTTGCAGTGCATGGACTTTCTCTAGTTGCAGCGAGTGGGGCCTACTGTTCGTTGTGGTGCGTGGGCTTCTCATAGTTCTGGCTTCTCTTGTTGCAGAGCACGGGCTCTAGGGGCACACGGGCTTAGTTTCTCCGTGGAATGTGGGATCCTCCCGAGTCAGGGATTGAACCCATGTCCCCTGCATTGGCAGGCACATTCTTAACCACTGCGCCACCAGGGAAGCCTCTTTATGGCCTTTCTTAAAGGTTAATTTTTATTAATGTTCCTTTGGAGACTTAAAAACTGGCTTTTTCTTGAATTAAAAAATACTTAAGAGATAGGTATTTCTCTAATAATTATTTATTAATACCTCGTACATATATCCATCTAAAATTTTGAGATTATAAAATCAATATTTGGCAATAATGTAAAACTATAGCAGTCCAGTTAAAGACATTGTAGACTGATATTTTCTTATTAAGAGGGAAATTTTTTCTGATGCATGCCGAAATTATGCAGTTTCCATGCATAATTTCTATGTGTACAATAAAGAATAGTTTAGAACCTGAACTGAAAATTTAATGAAAAAAAATGTATAGCTATTATAGATAAAATATGAAAAAACTAAAATCTATGGAATATTTTTATGGAGTTTAAATACAAACTTTGAAATTCTGTTAGAAGAAGTAGGTCTTGTATTTAGTGTATGTACAAAATATTTTTATTTTGGCTCCAGGCATTTGCGAGCAGTGTGCCATGATGTTAATTCATTTTAATTTGACAGATTTATTTATTTATTTTAGGCTTATATATACATATATATATTTTTTTAATTGGAGTATAGTTGATTTACTATGTTGTGTTAGTTTCACAGCACAGTGATTCATATATATATATATATATATATATATATATATTCTTTTTCAGATTCTTTTCCCTTATAGGTTATTACAAAATATTGAGTATAGTTCCCTGTCTTTGTAGGTCTTTGTTGGTTATCTGTTTTACAGTATATATAGTGGTGTGTATATGTTAATCCCAAACTCCTAATTTATCCCTCCTCTCCTTCCCCCTTTGGTAACCCTAAGTTTGTTTTCTATGTCTATGAATCTCTTTCTGTTTTGTAAATAAGTTCATTTGTATCTTTTTTTTTTTTTTTTTTTTTTTTAGATTCCACATATAAGCAATATCATATGATATTGGTCTTTTCTCTGTCTGGCTTACTTCAGATAATCTCTAGGTCCATCCATGTAGCTGCAGGTGGCATTATTTCATTCTTTTTTATGGCTGAGTAGTATTCCACTGTGTGGGTATATGTGTATGTATGTAAATATACACACACACAGACACACCACATCTTCTTTGTCCATTCATCTTTCGATGCACATTTAAGTTGCTTCCATGTCTTGGCTATTGTAAATAGTGCTGCAGTGAATATTGGGGTGCATGTATCGTTTCAAATTACAGTTTTGGGGCTTCCCTGGTGGCGCAGTGGTTGAGAGTCCGCCTGCCGATGCAGGGTACACGGGTTCGTGCCCCGGTCCGGGAAGATCCCACATGCTGCGGAGCGGCTGGGCCTGTGAGCCGTGGCCGCTAAGCCTGCGCGTCCGGAGCCTGTGCTCCGCAACGGGAGAGGCCACAGCGGTGGGAGGCCCGCGTACCGCAAAAAAAAAAAAATAATAAATAAATAAAAGTTAAAAAAACAAAAATCAAATTACAGTTTTGTCTGGATATATGCCCAGCAGTGGTATTGCAGATAACTCTAGTTTTAAGGAACCCATACTGTTCTCCATAGTGGCTGTACCAATTTGCATTCCCACCAACAGTGTAGGAGGGTTCCTTTTTCTCCACACCCTCTCCAGCCTTTATTATTTGTAGACTTTTTGATGATGGCCATTCTGACCAGAGTGAGGTGAATACCGCATGGTAGTTTTTATTTGCATTTCTCTAATAATAAGTGATGTTGAACATTTTTTCATGTGCTTTTTGGCCATCTGTATGTCTTCCTTGGAGAAATGTCTATTTAGATATTCTGCCTGTTTTTTTTTTTTTTTTTTTTTTTGAAAGAAAAAGATGTTTAATTTTATTTATTTATTTATTTATTTATTTATTTATTTATTTATTTATTTATTTATTTATTTATTTATTTATTTATTTATTTATTTATTTATTTATTTATTTATTTATTTATTTATTTATTTATTTATTTATTTATTTATTTATTTATTTATTTATTTATTTATTTATTTATTTATTTATTTATTTATTTATTTATTTATTTATTTATTTATTTATTTATTTATTTATTTATTTATTTATTTATTTATTTATTTATTTATTTATTTATTTATTTATTTATTTATTTATTTATTTATTTATTTATTTATTTATTTATTTATTTATTTATTTATTTATTTATTTATTTATTTATTTATTTATTTATTTATTTATTTATTTATTTATTTAGCGGTATGCGGGCCTCTTTAGATCTTCTGCCTGTTTTTTTTTTTTTTTTTTTTTTTGAAAGAAAAAGATGTTTAATTTTATTTATTTATTTATTTATTTATTTATTTATTTATTTAGCGGTATGCGGGCCTCTCACTGTTGTGGCCTCTCCCGTTG
>NC_041227.1:22628715-22630385 GCF_002837175.3 Physeter macrocephalus
ACGGGCCCAGCCGCTCCGCGGCATGTGGGATCCTCCCAGACCGGGGCACAAACCCATGTCCCCTGTATCGGCAGGCGAACTCTCAACCACTGCGCCAGCAGGGAAGCCCAAGATGTTTAATTTTAGATTGTCTACTTAACAATTCAAACTTAGAAGTTAAACAAAACAATAAAAACAAGATCCAAACTCTATAAATGTAAACCTAGATGGTTTTGAAAGGAAATATTCCCAAATATCAATAGTGATCATCTGAGTTTGGGGATGGCCCGCAAACCACAAAAAAAAAAAAAAAAAAAAAAAAAAAAAAAAATATTCCCAAATATCAATAGTGATCATCTGAGTTTGGGGATTACAGTTGATTTTATTCTTTAAAAATATTCTGTATTTTTAAAGATCTCTATAAAAATTATATATTCTTTTATAACTAGAAAAAAAAACCCAATAAATTGTATTTTATCAAACAATTTCTCATTGAGTAAGCTTTTTAATGTTGACTTCTACCTCAGTAAGTTTTAGGAAAACATGAAAAGACCTTTGGACCTTTGTTCTTTCAGCCCTCCGCTAGGTGTTTTCACAAACTATATCTCATTTAATCCTCACAGCACCCTCATGAGATTGTTACTTCCCATTTTACAGATGAAAAATATGAGGCTCAGAGAGGTTAAGTAATATATCTAAGGCCTTTCAGATAAGCAGTGATTCAGCTGCTCCCTGGCTAGCTGGTAATTCCAATCCAGATCTATTGAACTTTAAAATTTATACACTGCTGAGTGTCACACTGCATACACTGCATACATTAAAATTTTGAATTTTGAAAGTGAAAATTATCAATCATGTTAATTAAAATAATCATTGCTATACTGAAGTCTATATGATTTGTGAATATTGTTTCCCAATATTCTTTTCACTTTTTTTCACACACACACACACACACACACACACACACACACTGTATTTTATTTTTACAAGAGATAAATAAACTGACACCAAGCATTGTAAATGGATGACCACAACAAAAGCGACAATGATTGCAGTTACCAAACATGAAAAACACTCATACTATGTCATAATATTGACATTCAGTCCAGTAATCCTCCACTGTAACAGCTCCTTTACTTTGTTTTTTTTTGTTTTGTTTTGTTTTGTTTTTAACATCTTTATTGGAGTATAACTGTTTTACAATAGTGTGTTAGTTTCTCCTTTACAACAAAGTGAATCAGTTATACATATACATATGTTCCCATATCTCTTCCCTCTTGCGTCTCCCTCCAGCTCCTTTACTTTGCAGTGAAAATTGATTTGTATGTTTTTTGTCTCTGAGTCCTTGTGGGATTTTTTTTTTTTATTCAAACAGAAAGTTACAAAAATTATCATCCTCATCAGTTCACTCAGTCCCATGTAATTAATTTTTTTTTCATCTTGATCTTTTGTTAGCACTTTCATGAATCAGTTTTCCATTAGAGTTCTGAAAATGCTTATTCATTCAGTTCAGCAGTATAGTCAGTTACCAGAAACCTGTACTTGTCAGAGTCTTTTGCGTGAATTCCTTGAAGATGAAACCCTTTTATAGGAACATTTTTGCAAAAGCATCAGAGTATACCCAGAACTGTCTGTAAATGACAAAAGACTTAAAAATGACCACGGTTAAAGATTTGATGAAAGTTCATAAT
>NC_041227.1:22630667-22638590 GCF_002837175.3 Physeter macrocephalus
GACTTATAACATTATACCAGAACATATAAGATTTTTAGAAATTTCATGTAGTGTCTGAAACATTTGTATTAACATATTTCCATACAAATAACCCAAAGAAAGTTTAGTATTAGTTGTTTTTTTTGTTTGTTTGTTTTTTTATACTGCAGGTTCTTATTAGTCATCAATTTTATACACATCAATGTATACATGTTAATCCCAATTGCCCAATTCAGATCTTCTGCCTATTTTTTGATTGGGTTGTTTTTTTTTTTTGTTATTGAGTTGTTTTTATATTTTGGAAATTAATCCTTTGTCAGTCACATTGTTTGCAAATACTTTCTCCCGTTCTGTATGTTGTCTTTTGTTTACAGTTTCCTTTGCTGTGCAAAAGATTTTAAGTTTAATTTGGTTCCATTCATTTATTTTTATTTCCGTTACTCTAGGAGACGAATCTGAAAAGAGATTGCTGCGATTTATGTCAAAGAGTGTTCTAATTTGACAGATTTAGAAATGAATGTATAGGGAGGGCTCTAAGGCTTAGGGTTCCAGTTTCATGATTCTGGTATATGTCCCTTAGTTTTGCTTCTGTATTCTTTGAATATCTTGGTGATGAGTGCTTTAAGATCTCAGGAAAAACAATACTCTTTGCAGATTTAATGAAAACCCTATTTTAACATTGTCTGAAGATGTCTAACTTGACTTGATAAATTGTGATATTTGCATTCTGATGCAAGGATGGATCACCTCTGTAATTTCTGTATAATATTGTACTTTTATTTTTCCTTTTTTTTTTTTAATAGAGTTTTTATTTGGCTGCTACCTTAAAATACAAGCCCTAAAAATGCCAGCTTGTTTGGACTTAGAAGATGACCTGGATAAATGATAAAAATTAAGAAAGACATTTTGGTGAGTGAAACCTTATGTGAGAGTGAGTATGGCTCAGCTTAATTCCAAGCAGTGGAATGACACTACCAAAGTTACATTGCAAAAATTCTCTACGTTTGAGTGCCTTCTGTTTCTCTGGGATTAAGACCTTGATCTCTTTTTTTCTTTTTCTTTTCTCTCTCAGGGAGTCCATAGACCTCCCAAGAGGCACATCATAACACTTAAATGCATTTTAAATACCTGGTCTTCTCCAGCACTACACCAAACCCAGTGTAGTTTACTGGGGCCTCGTGTTCTATCAGTCAATCTTGTGAGTCATGATTTAATTAGAAATTGAAAACTGATGGCCTGTGGGCCATATGCAGCTGCGGTGTGTTTCATTTGGCCAATAGAGTATTTTCCAGAAATGTAAATCAATTTTAAAATTTGGAGATTTTACTAAATATATGGATTTTAGTCTATTCTTAAAATTCAGAATATTAGTCCCGGGCCTGCACAACACCTTCTGTCCCTCCAGAAAGGAAGTAATAAAGTGGAGCAGAGTAGCAGCTGCTGAGCATAGATGGGTATGCAAATTTTCTATTGCCCAAACCATTCATACAGTATGTGCAAATGCATTTAATATTCAGTGTTCTTCTCTTATTTACTTTATGTGCCTGACTCCTGTAGGTATATGAATTTGTGATTTCTGAGGTGCATAATAGTGTCTTGTCTTTTTGCTCAAATGGCAGATAATCTGAATAGTCTGTGACAATCTTTTAACCATTATTCACATAGGAATCTGAATATATATAAATATACATATAAAATATATATTTAAATCTGAAAAGACTGGTGTAATTAATTAAATATATGTAATATATATGATATAAATTTATATATTTATAAATATATATGTTCAAATATGTTTATTTTTAAAACATACTATGATTTGGAAGATGTTCATAGATAAGCTTCTTAGCATTCCTGATGTCTGGCAGACTTTTACCATGGAGCAGTACTATGTTTCTGGTATGCTTGCTTTTTCCTTTTTTTTTTTTTTTTTGGCCACACCACATGGCATGTGGGGTCTTCCCCCACTAGGGAGTGAACCCGTGCCCCCTGCATTGGGAGCGTGGAGTCTTAACCACTGGACCTCCAAGGAAGTCCTCTTTTTCCTTTTTTTTTTTTTAAAAAAACCAATTAACTCTTTATTATGATCAATTTCAAATATATACAATTTATTAGTACAAATAAAAATGTAATGAACACCTGTATACTCATCACCTATAATTAGCCATTATTAACGTTTTGTTATATTTGATTAATCTGTTTTTTCCTCAGTTATTTTCAAGATTAAATTGTAGACATCATGACATTTTACCTCAAAATGCTTCCATATGCATCTCTTGGGACTTCCCTGGCAGTCCAGTCGTTAAGACTCTGTGCTTCCATTGCAGGGGGCACGGGTTTGATCCCTGATCAGGGAACTGAGATCCCTCGTGCCACGTGGCGTGGCCAAAAGAATAAATAAATGCTTCAGTATGCATGTCTTAAGAGACAATAAGAACATTGTCCAAAATAACCACAACACCATTATTATCACACCTAACAAAATTAGTAATAATTCCCTAATTATCCTAAAAATGTGCTTTGCATCTGTTTTTTTTTCAAACCAAGATCCAATAAAGTACTGTACATTGCATTTGATATTTTTAAAAAATATTTATTTATTTGGCTGCATTGGGTCTTAGTTGCGGCAGGCGGGCTCTTTGCTGTGGCATGGGCTTCTCTCTAGTTGTGGCACGTGGGCTCCAGAGCGCGTGGGCTCAGTTGTTGCAGCACACACGTGCTCTCTAGCTATGGTGTGCGGGCTCTAGAGTGCACAGACTTAGTTGCCGTGCAAAATGTGGAATCTTAGTTCCCTGACCAGGGATCGAACCCTCATCCCCTGCATTGGAAGGTGGATTCTTCGACCACTGAACTACCAGAGAAGTCCCCATTGCACTTGATTTTTAAGGCTCTTAAGTCTCTTTTAATGTAGAACAGTTTTACCCACCCTTTTTTTCCCCTGTGACCACTGACTTATTGAAGAGGCCAAGCCAATTGTGCTATAGAAATCCTACACTCTAGATTTGTCTTAATTATTTCCTCATGGTGTTCTTTAACTTGTTCCTCTGTCTCCTGTTAAAAACTTGTTAGATTCAGGTTAAACATTTTGGCAGGAATATTTCATAGGTAATGCTGTGCACTTAATATTGTACATAATTTCTGGTTGTTTCTCTGTTAATGATGCTGAGGTGGATCATTGCGTTCAAGTGGTAGAAGTCAAGTCTTTCCGTTGTGAAGTTACAGTTTTCCCTTTGCCAAGCAGCAGATATCTGGGATGATACTTTGACATCGTGTGACTATCCAGAACTCTGTCATATTTTCACATCGTGTTTTTTACTTACTGATGATCCTTGCCTGAATTATTTTATTAGGGATTGCAAAACTGTGGGTTTTCTAATGATACCATCTTTTTATATTTAAGTTGGCATTCTTCCATAAAAAAAGCTTTCCTTTATCAACTGGAGCTCTTTGGCTCCTGAAATGATTTCATTTGGAAATCTTTTTCATTCTACCTTGGACAAGTAGAATAAATAATATGCTTGCTTTTAAAATTTCCCCTGAATATCATATTTGTTTTTAGATTCTTTATAAAAGATCAAAATAGCCCCAATAAGAAGTTAAATCAGTAGGTAATCTGGAAATTATGTGGGTGAGCAAGATAACTGGTGGTTAATCTTAGCAAACACAAAGAAATAGCACATGCTCATGATAGATGACCATAGATAAGCAAATGAGTCTCTTGAGCTAGTCACCTATACTCTTGGAGAGAGTTTTCACTGAACTACATTTTCACTCAAAGATTACTCCATTATTTTGATAATAAATCCTTAGATTTTAAGTGGGCATTAATCTCAAAGAATATGTTACCTGGAAGAAGTTCCTTTTTTTTTTTTTTTTTTTTTTAAATAAATTTGTTTATCTATTTATTTTTGGCTGCATTGGGTCTTCGTTGCTGCACAGGGGCTTTCCTTAGTTTTTTTTTAAATAAATTTGTTTATCTATTTATTTTTGGCTGCATTGGGTCTTCGTTGCTGCACACGGGCTTTCTCTAGTTCCGGTGAGCCAGGGCTACTCTTCGTTGCAGTGCATGGGCTTCTCATTGCAGTGGCTTCTCTTGTTGCAGAGAACGGGCTCTAGGGTGCGTGGGCTTCAGTAGTTGTGGCTTGCGGGCTCTAGAGCACAAACTCGGTAGTTGTGGCGCACGGGCTTAGTTGCTCCACACGGGCTTAGTTGCTCCGCGGCATGTGGGATCTTCCCGGACCAGGGCTCGAACCCATGCCCCCTGCATTGGCAGGCGGATTCTTAACCACTGCGCCACCAGGGAAGCCCAGAAGAAGTTTCTTTAAAAAAATTTTTTTGTAGGGAAGGCCAGTACTTTTTTTCATAGACTGACTTTCTATTTCTTGGGTTTTTTTTTTAAGCACCTGTATAATGCCCATAGTACTGTTAAACTGGTAATTCCTGAATTTGAATTAGCTGACTTCTTGTCTACCAGTTGAGGGTTTTCCAAATCTGAATACACAGCCTTCGTGGCATGACCAACAACCTCTTCAGAAGACTATCAAAGTGCAGGTTTTTTAGTTGGTTTTCTCCTTTCCAGTTAAAGATTCTTTTGGAAAACGTGTCTTAAATTTTAAATTCCCTCTTGCAGTTGTTTCTCAACTTTGGAACAGCTGTTAAATAGCTACAGTTTTTCAGGCATTTTCAGCAATCAGACTTCTTTCTGCTGAGCAGCAGGGTTTTTTTGTTTTTGTTTTTGGCCTTACTGCGCGGATGCGGGATCTTAGTTCCCCGACCAGGGATTGAACCTGTGCCCCCTGCAGTGGAAGCACGGAGCACTAACCACTGGACCGCCAGGGAATTTCCAAGCAGCAGCTTTTAAGCCCTAAAAATCTTTTTTAGTTTTGTTTATTTACCTCTAAAGTTCTTTAATATCTGTAAAATGTAGATGGCAGTTGACTAATGGCAATGGTATTTATAAAGGATTTTCTGAAAGCTGTTTTTTTCTTTCTTTTTTTTAAAGCTATATCCTTTTTTTAATTGAATTGTATACTTTATTTTTTTTAATTTATTTATTTTGGCAGTTTTGGGTCTGTTGCTGCGCGCGGGCTTTCTCTAGTTGCAGCGAGCAGGGGCTACCCTTCGTTGCGGTGTGGGGGCTTCTCATTGTGGTTGCTTCTCGTTGCAGAGCATGGGCTCTAGGCGCACGGGCTTCAGTAGTTATGGCTTGCGGGCTGTAGAGCGCAGGCTCAGTAGTTGTGGCACACAGGCTTAGTTGCTCCGCGGCATGTGGGATCTTCCTGGACCAGGGCTTGAACCCGTGTCCCCTGCATTGGCAGGCGGGTTCTTAACCACTGTGCCACCAGGGAAGTCCTGAATGCTGTTTTTTCTTAACCACCCAAATTACACTGTTCCTTTGTAACACCGATGGTACTAGAAAAGGTTATAATTGCCAGACTATAAGACACTCTGCTCAAATGTAAATGTTTTTTTCCATATTTATTTACAACAGAGGAATTTTCCCCTTTAAAATTGCTTAGGTTTGGTTTTTGAAAAGGCTTTGCTCTTGAAGTTTAGTGATTATTTTTTTTTTTTTTTTTTTTTTTTTTTTTTTTTTTTTTTTTTTTTTTTTTTTTTTTTTTGCGGTACGGGGGCCTCCCTCTGTTGCGGCCTCTCCCGTTGCGGAGCACAGGCTCCGGACGCGCAGGCCCAGCAGCCACGGCCCACGGGCCCAGCCGCTCCGCGGCACGCGGGATCCTCCCAGACCGGGGCGCGAACCCGGTTCCCCTGCATCGGCAGGCGGACGCGCAACCACTGTGCCACCAGGGAAGCCCAGTGATTATTTTAAAAAGAAAAGTTAAACAGTTTTAAAAAGTTGATACTTTTTTTCTATTTATGCACGTAGTATAACCATATTACAGCATATTTAGCTTTGCATTTTCCTAATGACTTATAGCGTTTTTGGAAAATAGGAAAAGAAAATTTACCAACAATCTTACCAACCTAGCACAATCACTCTGCGTTTTAGTGGGTTTATTTTCAGTCCTTTTTTTCTTATCCATCTTCTAAAAAAAAAATAGCTGTAATTATGCTTTATATAGGGAATTTTTTTAAATTAGAAGATTTGTGTGAGGTTCTTATGTTTCCATACCATTCTTGCTTAACACAAATGCTGAAAATTAATATTCATTCATTCACTTTTGGGTTAAGAATGTGATCATCAATCCCAAAGATAATGGAGGAAATGGCCACATGGTGTGGTCTTTAATATTTGTACTCTTTGGTAGGCAACATAACTGAAAATAGCAGAAAATGTGACTTCCCTAGACCTAAAAGTTAAAAAGTAATTTAGTTCTGTCCTAGACATAGTTCTTTGCCTCTGTAAACATGTGTTAACCACTTATTTTCCTTTTGCAAAAGTATTTTAAAATTTTTGTGTCTTTGTTTTGTTTCTGAATCATTATTTTCAGCTATGCGACTATTAATAACCCTTTAAAAGTTGTTTTAAATGGTCCTCATGAAAGACTTTAGGATTTTAGGTAGTCCTGCATATGCTCTTAGTTAGGTCAAGTTGTCCTTTGCAGGTTAAAGCAGAGGGCTTTAGAAACCTTGGATGCTCTGAAGCTTTTTTTAGGACAGGAGTAAGGGGAGGCTTGGTGTCAACCCCAGTCTTGCTCTGTGGGGGTCAACCAAAGGCTTATATGAATTAATTCTCAGAAAATACCTATTTCATTTTCTTGTGATCTTTCATTCCCTTCTGCCCATATTCTAGGCTGACAAAGTAAAAGGAATTTTATTTAAAACTGGTATATTTTTATTTCTAGTATCTTTAAGAACTATTATAGAATATCTTAATTAAACTAGTTTATCCTCTGTAATTTCTTAATTTTTACAGTACTTCCTTATTACTTGGCAAATAAATTATAGTTTTCATAGAACTATAATTATACATTGTTGACTGTATAATTATGCATTGTAATGCTTTTTGTATCTTCTGTTTTCAAAGGTTTTTTTATTGTCCACTTGGCATATGCTTCTGGAATACTATTCACCATGGTTTTGGATGACCTTCCAAACTTAGAAGACATCTATACTTCCTTGTGTTCATCAACAGTGGAGGACTCAGAGATGGATTTTGACTCTGGACTAGAAGATGATGACTCAAAAAGTGATAGTATTTTCGAGGATTCCACAATCTTTGTGGCCTTCAAAGGAAATATAGATGATAAAGACTTCAAATGGAAATTGGACACAATATTGGAGAACGTGCCCAATTTGTTACACATGGGTAATTTGCTTTCTTTTTCCCTCTTGTTACTCTTTTTGTTTTTTTTTTTTTAACATCTTTATTGGAGTATAACTGTTTTACAATAGTGTGTTAGTTTCTCCTTTACAACAAAGTGAATCAGTTATACATATACATATGTTCCCATATCTCTTCCCTCTTGCGTCTCCCACCCTCCCTATCCCACCCCTCTCATGGTCACAAAGCACAGAGGTGATCTCCCTGTGCTATGCGGCAGCTTCCCACTAGCTATCTAATTTACATTTGGTAGTGCATATATGTCCCTGCCACTCTCTCACTTCGTCACAGCTTACCCTTCCCCCTCCCCACGTCCTCAAGTCCATGCTCTAGTAGGTCTGTGTTTTATTCCCATCCTACCACTAATCTCTTCATGACATTTTTTTTCTTAGATTACATATATATGTGTTAGCATACGGTATTTGTTTTCCTCCTTCTGACTTACTTCACTGTGTATGACAGACTCCAGATCTATCCACCTCATTACAAATAACTCAGTTTCATTTCTTTTTATGGCTGAGTAATATTCCATTGTATATATGTGCCACATCTTCTTTATCCATTCATCTGTTGATGGACAGTTAGGTTGCTTCCATGTCCTGGCTATTGTAAATAGAGCTGCAATGAACATTGGGGTGCATGTGTCTTTTTGAATTATGGTT
>NC_041227.1:22643457-22702782 GCF_002837175.3 Physeter macrocephalus
CAAAGAGGCAAGAAAAAGTCTCCTGTCTCTTCGGCAGCTCCGCGCCCGTTTCTGGAGCTCCTTTAAGCGGCGCGCTTAAACCGCTTCCTCGCGCACCAGGAAGCAAAGAGGGAAGAAAAGGTCTCTTGCCTCTTCGGCAGCTCCAGACTTCTCCCGGACTCCCTCCCGGCTAGCCGTGGCGCACTAGCCCCTTCAGGCTGTTTTCACTCTGCCAACTCCAGACCTTTCCCTGGGATCCGACTGAAGCCCGAGGCTCAGCTCCCAGCCCCCTCCCGCCCCGGCGGGTGAGCAGACAAGCCTCTCGGGCTGGTGGGTGCCGGTCGGGACCGATCCTCTGTGCGGGAATCTCTCTGCTTTGCCCTCCGCACCCCGCTGCTGCGCTCTCCTCCGAGGCTCCGGAGCTTCCCCCTCCGCCACCCACAGTCTCCGCCCGCGAAGGGGCTTCTAGGGTGTGGGAACCTTTCCTCCTTCACGGCTCCCTCCCACTGGTGCAGGTCCCGTCCCTATTCTTTGTCTCTGTTTATTCTTTTTTCTTTTGCCTACCCAGGTACGTGGGGGGTTTCTTGCCTTTTGTGAGGTCTGAGGTCTTCTGCCAGCGTTCGGTGGGTGTTCTATAGGAGAAGTTCCACGTGTAGCTGTATTTCTGATGTATCTGTGAGGAGGAAGGTGATCTCCGCGTCTTACTCTTCCGCCATCTTGCCTGCTAATCTCCCTTGTTACTCTTTTTGAATTGTCCTTCTGTGGTTATCTCGAGTTTTACAAAGTACAACTGTGGTTGTACTAGGTTGAAAGACTGATTCTAATTGCTAAGTTGGAATTTTAGGATTTTTTTTTAATAGAAATGCTGTTGTATTTTTTTAAGTACATGGTGTAACTGAACATAATAAAGCATTACTTAGCATAGTAATCCTTAAATTATCTGTTCTAATGGATAGGAGTAATTCTATCTAATTTTAGCTCTCTCGTCTTTAGTTTCCTTACCTATAAAATGAAGAAGTAAGACTGGATCTTTGAGGTGACTTAAAACTTAAAAAAATCTTTTACTCCATGGTTCTACTTAAAATGAACTTGAAATTTGTTCTTTTAAATTTTAGGTCACTGGTTAACCAATAGCCTGCTGTATCCAGTGTGCAGCCATGTGTTATGGCCCATTTTAGTTTGTGGTTTTTTTTTTTTTTAATGTTTGAATTTCATTGCCACTGCTTTAAAAAATGAGATATTTTACATTAAAATTCAGATTTTAGATTTGTCTTTAAACAGGAAAGGTCAGATAACATTGAGCTCTCCTATCCCAGGTGGTGCTGAGTAGCAGCTGCCACTGAAGGCAGGCCCTCCCCTCACAACAATCCCATCTGGCCTCTTCACACATTTAGATAACCTGTAGTGGTCTTGTGGGAAGTTGTGCTTGTCAACTTTGGTTTAGATGTTCTCCATATTTTCTGGGTAGCATAATTATTTAATCCCTTCAGACATAGTACAAAGCCTAGATTTTATCCTTTTATCACAGATCTTGATTTGATTAAGTGCTAACCAACTTTTTTAGGTTTTGGGGTCTTATTCATTAGAATTGATGTCAGGAGGAGAGCTGTCTTTTTTTTCAAGGGTCTTTTTTTTTATTATGTTATATAAGACTTCTTTATAGTTCTGGATTGTTTAACATAGTATTAGAGACTTTTATGGTGAAAGTTGTAATTATCACCATAATCATGTCATAATATATCATATCTTAAGGGCTAGCTGCACCTGAAATTGTTCATTGCTCATTGCTCTTTTTTTAAAAAATTATTTATTTATTTATTTGGCTGTGTTGGGGCTTGTTGCGGCACGTGGGATCTTCGTTGCGGCATGTGGAGTCTTTCGTTGTGGTACACGGACTCTTCGTTGCAGCACGTGGGCTTCTCTCTAGTTTTGGCACTTGGGCTCTAGAGCTCGCAGGCTCAGTAGTTGCAGCACTCAGGCTGTCTAGTTGTGGGGCTCAGGCTCCAGATCGCACGGGCTCAGTAGTTGCAGTGCGCGGGCTTAGTTGCCCCACGGCATTTGGGATCTTAGTTCCCCAGCCAGTGATCAAACCTGCGTCCCCTGCATTGGAAGGCGGATTCTTAACCACTGGACCACCAGGGAAGTCCTGCTCATTGCTCTTAATTATCCACATTTTTTTCTTGTTTTTAAATTGCTGAATGGCTTTTAAATAAATTAGCAAACTCAGACTTACGGTTATCAGTTATAGTCTTGATCTAAAAAGTATTTTAAGTCAGATGTTCTCAAATATGATGGAAGTTAAAACATTTGATAAAATATAACTGTTACAGTTAAAGATTTTTCTGCAGGCTTATCACAAGTAGATAATGTCATAAGCAAATTTAATGTTTGTCTAGACAGCATAAGTATAAGATTCCAGTACTGTTCAGATTGGGAAGAAGCCCTGAAGCATCTATACTTTGTGGTACCAGGATCTCAAGCTCCCTACCTTTTGCTGTTTGGATGCATAAATATCATGGAAAGAAAAATGACGTGAAAAGCAGAGCTGGATTCTGATGCCATGATGCTGCTAGGTAGCCACTGGATTCTGGGCAAATCTCTTAGACTTTCTGGGCTTCAGTTTCCTCACCTATAAAACAGACTTGAACTAAATATTGCATAATCCTTCCTAAATCTCTGTGATTGTATTAACCTTCTGCTTTTAGCAAGTGGTCTCTTTTTTCCACATAAGAACAAGTGGACTCCATGTCTGGAAAAATGTATAACGTATAATGGTTTTGGAGGTGGCAGTGGCTTTAGGCAACATGTAGGCACTTTCCCATATCCATATATATTTCTTATTTTGAGAATAGATATTCCTGTATGACCATTTTCTCAATACTGGAATGTATAATTGAATGGAGGATACAAGAGATTTAATGTAGCTGAGTTTATAACAAAAGGGAAAATTATTTTGTCTGGGGTTGTTGGGGAAAAAATGTTTTTTTATTATCTAACTGCACCTGGGATTTGCTTTCCATCTGTGAAATACAATTACAACATTACCTCCTCAATTAGTGTAACTTTTGCATCTTAATTTAAAAACATGTTCTAAAGTTTGCATTGACTTTTCAGATTTGCTGAAATGTAATGTTTTCATATCCTAACTGAAATGTCATTGTCAAATTTATGTTGCTTTTCTCCTCAGTTTGGTGTGCTTCAGTGCAAATTGTTTAAAGTAGAAAAAGATTAAAAATGAGAGACATAAAGAATCAAGATTTAAGCCTTCCTTACATTGAAGCATTTATAGGATATTGGAAGAAATGTTTGCTCCCTCTCTCTATGAATATCTTTCACAGAGAGGGCCAGTGAAAATTTAAATATGAGTATTAAAATTTCAGTTGTTTCATTTGAAGAAGTAAAATTGCTTAACATTTTATAAGTGAATCTACTATTTTCCTTTTTAGTGCTCTTTCTTTAAACAAGTTTAGTGAATTGTAGCTACAGATTCCCTAATATCTTACAATTGGCATATCTGCCAGTTGAATTTTTATAAAATTTTACTTGAAATTTGAAACTTAAATATTCTTAGCTTCTCAGTTCACATACATTGAACTGAGTCTAGAAGTAGACCTTATTCTATTAATTTAAACTTATCTCTCCCTTCTCTCTTATGTTCCTTACTGCATCTTACTGCTTTCCATTTATTTAGTGCCTATGGTGTGTCAGATCCTGTGCTAGATTTTTGGCACATTATTATCTCATTTAACACTCACAATCTCATGAAGTAGTTTTTTCATGGTTTTAGAGACAAGAAAGGTAAGTTTCAGAAATGTGAAATAACTTGTTCATGGTCACCCAGGTGCTAAGTGGTACAGCTGGGATTAAATTTAAAATCTGGGCTTCCCTGGTGGCGCAGTGGTTAAGAATCCGCCTGCCAGTGCAGGGGACACGGGTTCGAGCCCTGGTCCGGGAAGATCCCACATGCTGCGGAGCATCTAAGCCTGTGTGCCACAACTACTGAGCTTGCGCTCTAGAGCCCGCGAGCCACAACTACTGAAGCCCGTGTGCCTAGAGCCCGTGCTCCACAACGAAGAGTTAGCCCCCGCTCACTGCAACTAGAGAGAGCCCACACGCAGCAACGAAGACCCAAAGCAGTCAAAAATTAATAAATAGATAAATAAATAAATAAAACAAATAAATTTATTAAAAAACAAAACAGAATAATAATAAAGTCTATCTAATACCAAAGCTTAAACTCTCTCAGCTAGTCCATACTGGTATTCTACCTTGTTCTTTTACGTTGTTGTTGTTGTTCATTCCATGTCTTCTGATGGCTAAAAGATTACTAATATTATTCTCTTTCTTTCATGACCAAGAATCCAGCAAGCTAAAGGTACAGAAGGTCGAGCCCTGGAACAGCGTGCGTGTGACATTCAACATACCCCGGGAAGCAGCGGAGCGGCTACGGATCCTGGCTCAGAGCAACAACCAGCAGCTTCGGGATCTGGGAATTCTCTCCGTTCAGATTGAAGGTGCATGTCTCGACCCAGATTATAGGAACAGTAGAATATAACATGTGCTGCTTTGTCTGTTCTTCTCAAGTTGAATTCAGAATGCCAAATAACTCATGTCACCTGTGCTTCACATTGCAGCACCTTAGGATAAAGAGGAATTGAGGCTCTGGTTGGGTCCTGATGCTTCAGCATCCACAGCCTCAGACTCCGTTTCCTTGACTGATGTTGACTGTCATTCTGTCAGACTTTGATTTTACTGGTACCCTAACCAAGGACTGATTTGTCTTTTAAAGAATATCTAATTTCAGTTGCTTCCTTCCATCCAGTAAGCCTTATTTAGTATTTATTTATCTAACAGAGACTAGGAGACCCTGAACAATCCTTTTGTAGCAGTATTCATTTTTCAGATGTTTTTGACAGAATGATCTTTTAAAAATGAAAATATGGAGTACACACACACACACACACACACACACACACACACACACACACACACACGCTTAAAACCCTGCTGTGGCTTGCTATTATTCACAGAATCATGACCTAACTCCTTATCATGACCTCAGGCTTTGCATGGTCTGACCTCTGCCTTTCTCATCTAGCCTTATCTTTTACAACTCTCCTCCTTCTTCCTTGCTATCTATTCTAGCCTCCTCAGCTTTCTTTTAGGTTCCTTGAATATGCATTTCTTCTTCCTGCCAGGAGTCCTTTGCATTGATGTCTTCTCTATATGGATTGGAGTATACACACACACACACACACACACACACACACACACACACACACACACACACACACACACACACAGCTTAAAACCCTGCTGTGGCTTGCTATTATTCACAGAATCATGACCTAACTCCTTATCATGACCTCAGGCTTTGCATGGTCTGACCTCTGCCTTTCTCATCTAGCCTTATCTTTTACAACTCTCCTCCTTCTTCCTTGCTATCTATTCTAGCCTCCGCAGCTTTCTTTTAGGTTCCTTGAATATGCATTTCTTCTTCCTGCCAGGAGTCCTTTGCATTGATGTCTTCTCTATATGGATATTGTTCCCTACCATTCCCCTTTCCCTTAGTTATACCTACTCAGCCTTCAAGTATCAGCTTAAATCTTTTTTTTTTCCAGCTTAAATCTTGAAGAGGTGTTTTCTGAACTCCTTGACTAAGTCAGAGTCTTTTTTCATGTACTCTTACAAAAGTCTGGTTTTTTTCCCCCTCAGATCATTTTCTCACACTTTGATTAAAGCACTTATTTGATGATTGTTTTGTTCCCCCATGGACTGCAAGCTCCAGTAGGGGCAGGGACCGTATCTTGTTTCGCTCACTGTTGAATCTTTGCTTGCCTGTACATGTCAAGTTCTTTAATAAACATGTGTTGAATGAAAGCAAGGGAAGCACATATATAATAGTAACACTTTGCTTTAGCCCTCAGAATAAATGATAAATAAAATATGGTCTTTGCCATTATAAACTCAAAAGGAGCTCATGACCTTGATGAGGGAGACAAACCTGAGAGATGTAAGTACCAAGTATGGGGAAGCACAAAGAAGATGCTATCTTTTGTTACCCAATGAACTAAAACCTTCTTTTCCCCTCCTGTGTTGATGTAAACAAGGTGGCAACCAGTGAGTGATTCCAGCCTTCTCTTGCCCTGGTGGGCCAAGCCCTCCTGACCCTGTGCTTGCATAGGACCTAAATGCTCCATTGAACCTCAGTAACCGAAAGGTCAACATTTTGTATGTAGGAGTGAGACACATTTTATGCAGTTAAGATTGTAGGTTGCTGTGCCCCAGAAGGGGTGATATCAACAAACAGATTATTTAGAGAGATTATTTAGAGATATATAGATTGAGAAATGGGGTAAATTCCATAATTTGATAAACAAGGAAATAGTGGCTTAAACAATAACCAGTTTGTTTCAAAAAATGTTGGATTGTCTACAAGGATTCAGAAAAGTAAAATTAATTCACAGCAATGTATTGGATGTAGGATGAACTTTTGGGAAGAGTAGAAGTCAACTATTGGTAATAACACTGTATAGGCTGTTTATGCTTTATAAGCACATAAGCACATGTATTTTTTATAAGAAACATGTAAGCAGTTTCTTAAAAACCCCAAACATTTTATAGTCTCTCTTACCTATTTACCTGAATTAAAAGGGCTTTGTGGTAGTGTTTTCCTCTGGAGAAAGGAAACACCAGTTTCTTCTCTTAATCATACCTACTTCCTACAGATTCTTAAAAGGGTAAGATGCTGACTCCCCTCTATCGTTATAGCCATAAATTAAAATACAAGTACCAGCAAGGAAGCCAAATAGATAACATAGATTACAAGAAATTATGAAATTTATATATGGCAGTGATTATCACATTACAGAAAAGAGTTCTTTAACTTTTAGGGTACACATATGTGTCCCAGGTAATCTCCTTTTCTCTTTCCACACTCCCTGGGAACTCAGGCAGGAGTGAAAGTGGTGGCAATAGCTGTTGCTTTTGTGAAACTGGTGATGGGCTGATGCCTTTTAAGTTGTAAGAGAAGGTATTGCCACTGTCGTGGTGTCTGCTGCAGGGCTGGAGGGACAGGTTGTTCCTCCCAACAGACTGTTCTCCATCGAAGAATACTCCCTGTACCCTTCTTTTGAGTTTTGGCCAGGGAGTTGGGGAGATGTCTTTTTTGAGGACATTTTGTGACTCCTCTGTAAATTCATTCTGATTTAAAGCAGGAGTCTGTGTCAAGGGCCAGAGAATAAATTTTTTTGGCTCTGTGGGCCAGAAGATCTCTGTCATGACAACTCAGCTCTACTGTAGTAGTACAAAAACAGCCATAGGCAATATATAACTGAATGAATGTGCTGTGTTCCAATAACACTTATTTAAATAAACAGGCAGCAGGCTAGATTTGGCCCACAGGCCATAGTTTGCCAACCCCCATCAGCAAGAAAAGCCAAAAAGCCTTCAGATCTGTTGCTATATAGGTAGGAGTCCTTTCAGCTTTATTTCAGGAAAATTAAGAATGAGAAGTTACGCTCAGGTACCTTCCCCAGAAGTATACCCTCAGCATTGCATGGCTCTCGGCTTGTGAAGTTTCAGTTTCTCCTGTGCCCACCTTAATGGTGGCTTCACTGGCTCAAAGCTCCACTGCATCTACATTATTTCCCACCTTTAACCAGTCATTTTCATTCTACTGTTTTGGGGTATGTTGCCTACACCAATTTTTGTTTTTATTAGTGCTCTGGTTACAAAGCTGCATGGGTTTTGAGTTTGCCTCAACCCTGTTTTTCCCATAAAACCTATTCAGTGTGAGATTTTTATAGACTGCGAGGTTTTCAAGGAATGCATTTATCGTATAGAAAAATGCCTATGATACTTTGTAAGGTTATAATAAGATGACTATTCATCATATAGCCAGTATATAGCTAATGAGTGCCTACTGTGTACCAGGCACTGTTCAGTGTTTAAAGGATATAATTAAGGTGGCCATATAATTTATCATCTAAATTAGGAAATTGAGAGTAAAGGGGGTTACTGTTAATAACAATTAATTAACTGTTAATAACTGTAAGTGAATGAATAAGTAACTGTTGATACATGGGATGTGCTCTGAAGAAGTAACAAGATGTTCTGATAAGGGTGACCTCACCTTAGATAAGAAGATTGGAGAAGGCCTTTTGGGGCATGTGACACTTAAGATTACATTGAAAATTGAGAAGTTGGTTTATGTGAAGAGTGTGGGAGAACTGTTCTAGGCAGAGAGAACAACATGTGCAAAAAGGCCTTGAGGTGAGAAGTGTGTTTGTGTGCCTAAGAAAGTAAAAAAAAATTCCACTGAGGCTGAATCCTTGTTATTGAAGGAGAAAGTAGTGTGAGTTGAGGTTAGATAAGGCAAGGACCACGTCTGGGCTGTCAATAGCAGCCACAAGCCATTTACTTGATCTGATGTCCATTTCAAGAACAATACTCTTTCCACCTAGAATGTCTTAGCAAGTTTAGTGTATTAATAGTTCTTTCCCTTTAGTGGAAACCCTCAAGATCTGTATTCTCTTTTCTCTTTTCTTCCTGACTCCCATAGGCAACTTAGAACATCTTATAGCATCTTATAGTGATTGGTCACTTATTGGTAGTGTGTTTGTTCCCTATTACCAAGCTACCTGCCGGGTTAAAATACTTAATATTTTATCTATTTATCTAGCTGACCTAGATCAGTGACAAGACAGAGGAAACTGCTGTGCCCTCTTTGGCTTCCTTCTTTATCATCTAGCTCTGTAAAACATTAAGTTAAGGAACAAGGTGAACGCACCCTTTCAAATTTTCAGCCACAGCCTAGCTATACTTTTATATGCCCACAAGGTGGTGCTGTCTTCCAGAGTAACAGTAGTCAAAGTTTGGGATTAAGCACAAGGAAGCATCCCAAAACTTGTTTCAGAGACCTTTTTATCAAGTGAGATTTAAATTGCCTCTAACTTTAGAGTCTACTCAATTGGAACACTTCTCGTGACATTACCTACCAGGCTATTGTGAGGTTCAAGTGAGATACAATTTTGTAAGCATAAAAACCCTATACAAGGGGCTTCCCTGGTGGCGCAGTGGTTGAGAGTCCGCCTGCCGATGCAGGTGACGCGGGTCCGTGCCCCGGTCCGGGAAGATCCCACATGCCATGGAGCGCTGGGCCCATGAGCCATGGCCACTGAGCCTGCGCGTCCGGAGCCTGTGCTCCGCAATGGGAGAGGCCACAACAGTGAGAGGCCCGCGTACCGCAAAAAAAAAAAAAAAAAAAAAACCTATACAAAATGTTGGTCTTTATCGTAAGATGTCTCAGAGGTAGATTAGTAGCAACCTATCTACTCTTCATTGCATGAATTTCTCTGCTGCATATCTATTTATATTGCAGTCATTGAAAGGGAAATGGTATTTTGCTTACAAATGTCACAGTGTCCATGCCATTGTATGTTCTTTCTCCATTAAACCTACTCGTATTTCTAATTTCTGATCATAAATTCTCAAAAGGTAATCTAGGATTTTGAGACTTTCTGAGAATATTTTCTTCCTACACACACGCATTCAAGGTGAGTTGGTTGAAAATAAATATTCAAAGTTCCAAGCTCTCTGCTTATGCCATACATCATTAACGATTGTCCGTCTGCTGTATTGTGAGAATTGGTTATGTTCTCCCTGTGCTTCATGTAAATGAACCTGCTCAGGTGAGGTTGAAGAAAGACCTGTATAGTATTGAACTCACCCTTTTTGTGGTGGTAAACGTACCGTAATTCTTCAAAAGCACATAAAACTAAAGCTCTCGCATATCTGTTTTTAAACGAAATTTGCATCTTATTCTGATGATTTCCTTTTTAACCTAACTATCATTTTCAGGGGAGGGTGCTATCAACCTCGCTTTGGCTCAGAACCGAAGCCAAGATGTGAGAATGAATGGACCCATGGGAGCCGGAAATTCAGTTAGGATAGAGGCGGGATTTCCCATGGCAGGTGGTCCAGGTGAGATCTACTCAATTGTATGACATTTTACTAGTTTCCTTTTTTGGCTTTATTTGCTAGTGTATGATCATTTGGGTCCTGCAAGATAGGTGGGGGTTCCTGACACATTTCTGTTTATTGGTTCAGGAAAGCAAGACGTGAATCTAGACTCTCAGGAGGCTAGAATCACAGAGCATAGAGCATATACAGTCTTTGTGATCTTTTGGGCTTATGCTTAAAGGTAGATGAGCCCTGAACCATGCAGCAAACATTTATTGAGTTTTCATTGTATGACAGGACCTATGCTAAGTGTTGAAAGTAGAACTGAATAAAACATCTTCTACCCTCAGGGTGTTTATAGCATAGTGTAGCTTTCCAACTCCCACCTTTCTCTGTGACTGAGAATCTGTGAGCTGAGAGTTCTTGTGTGCTTATGTGTAATCTGCAGAAGTATGTGGGAGAATATTGTGTTTTTATCTATTTAGAATTTGAGAGAGTTATAAATTTTTGCTAACTTTTTAGCAGTCCTGAAATTTCTTAGAGATTGAACTCAATATTCTGTGGGTCACAGAATATTAGAATTGAGTTGGCTCTCTCATTTGAAGCTGAGGAACCTGTGGAGTTCACAAAAAGGAAGCAATTTGTCCTGGGTCAAGTAGCAGTGGGCTAATATCACAGCTCTAACTCCCCAGGTCAGTGCTATTTTCACAACACTAGTGGCTTTTGAAATTTTTCTGCTGCAGGATCTTTTATTCAAATAAGCCAGAAAAGCGCAGCTGCTATGGTTGAAGGAGAGCAAGTACCTGAAACTATACCCAATCATTCACCTCCCCATCTACCACAGTAGCTCTTGAAGAAATGCAGCAGAATAGAGAAGCTCAATTTATAAAGCCATTTTTCTGAACTATAGCTGAAGACTTGGCCATATAGAATTGGAACTAGGTTTTTATCCTGGCCCTGCCATTTAGTGTTTACCTCAAGCTAGTCACTGTAACTCTCCAGGCAACTGTTTCTTCACCTATAAAATGAGATAGTAGTGCCTATAGTCTTTTGAGCTCATGCTTGAAGATGGATGAGCGCTGAGCCATATAGCAAACATTTACTGAGTTCCTGTTATGTGTCAGGGCCTGTGCTGTTGGGCTGTTTTGGAGTACTATATAGTAAATGTAAAATACCCAACCTGGAACCTATAGTAGGGAGTTAAAAGATATATTTCTCCATAGAAGTCTGAGCATTTGGTGTTAAGGCAGCTTGATGAGAGATTATAGGTGACGCTATTGCCACTACTGAAGAACCAGGGCCAGAAGAAGAGTGGGCAGAGTTTAGCCAAGTTGCATATAGTTAGTGAAAGAAAGAGTAGACCTAGGGTGAGACTCAGGAAATCTGGGTTCTGGTCTCAATTTCTGGCCAGATGTCTTAATATTTACTAGCCTTAGTTAGCTGTAAACATATTTAATTATGTCCTAGAAACAATGTTATAGATCTCTTCCAGCCTTAAAACATTAGGACTCTTAAACCAATATCAACACACTAATTGCAAGCTCTCCTATATCTGGCAAATAACAGGCATATTTACTAAGCATCTCTGAAAAGTTAGTGTAAATTTTAGTGATGTGTAGGTAGTTCATTATCGACATAGGAAACTTAGAAGCTTTAGGTTGAAATTAGGTTAGACTGGTATTTAATGAAGGACACTATGATAATATATACAGTATAAAGTTTCAGGAAAAATCAATTAGTAATGATCTGTAGTCACAGTAACATTTTAACCCCTAGGTGTCTTTCTTTACTGCCAAGCATACTTTAAGAATGTTTTTTCTCTGTTGTCCATTGGGATAGTGGATGTAAACAAAATTTAACATTTGGTTAAACTAAACAGAGAAATTTTTCAAGGGAAAGAGACCTTAACTAGCCTCTGAAACAATAATAAATAACTTTGGAATTGTGTATCTAGAATGTCTTAGACTAAATTATTCTTAATGCCATTTTCTTCTCTTAGCATTGGCAACAGAAAGTTGACTGATAAGCAGGAGTCTTTCATAATGAAAACCAAATCTGTAGCCTGTTTTCTTTTCATAGCCTCATAGAATCCCAAGATTTGTGATTATACCATAGTAGTCATTTAGTCATGTGTCGCTATTGATGTTTTGAACCAATAATTCTTTCTTGTGGGGAGCTGTCCTATGCATTGTAGGATATTCAGCAGCATCCCTGGCCTCCTATCAGGTTCCAGTAGCACCTCCACCTTTTTCCCCCAGTTGTTCCAACCAAAACTGTCTCCAACATTTCCAAATACCCCTTGGGGGATGAAATTACCCCCAGTTGTGAATCATGGCTGTAGTCCAGATTCCCACATAGTGCTGGAATGTATTCTATAGTATCTCTACTAAGCATGTAGCCAGCATGCGCTTAAACATTTCTGAGGATAGGAAGCTGATTGTAGACTAAGAAAACCTGTTTCTTCTTATCTCTTAAGAACTTTCTCACTGTCTAATTACCATCTTTGAAAAATGAGGTGGGGTTCCTCAGAAACAAATCCATTTTTTTATTAATGAATTTTTTTAATATACAGCAGGTTCTTATTAGTTATCTATTTTTTTATTTTTTTATACAGCAGGTACATATTAGTCATCAGTTTTATACACATCAGTGTATACATGTCAATCCCAATCTCCCAATTCATCACACCTCCACCCCCATCCCCCTGCTGCTTTCCCCCCTTGGTGTCCATACGTTTGTTCTCTACATCTGTGTCTCAATTTCTGCCGTACAAACCGGTAGAAACAAATCCATTTTTAACAGATAAACATTTACCTAATTGCCCTCTCGCAACTACAAAACACCTGAAAATGCTGGATGAAATATAACATTTAATGCACAGCTGAGCTTGTAAGACAGTAAGGGAAATCCCCAGGGCAAGAAAGAAGTCAAAGAAGAAAATTTGAATAGCAGTAAACAAATGAAGAGATGCTGCAGGGGCTAAGAAATTTGAGTTTTAATGGCCAAGAGGGATAAAATTTGAAGCCTTGCCTTGGGTCCACATAAAGAAGTTAGAATTAGGAATCCTTCATGAAGCCAAGATTTTCAGTAAAAGGTAGATTAGAAAATTTTCACTCTCTGGCACAAGGAGACAAATGCAAAACTTGTCTCTCTTGGTCTGGGCTCTAGCTGAGGATTGGGAGAAAGGATTGTTGTAGAATTGTCTTCTCTATCCTTATGCATGTTGGACATTTAAAGTATTATTGAAATGACCCAGGTACAGCTAAGCTAAGTTATTAAGTGGTCCTAAACTGGTAATAATCGTTGAAGCTCTCACCCCAAACCATTGCAGATTTCTCATAAAGCCTACTCCAAATTCATAAAATTTAAATTAGAGCCCCTTCCTCCAGAATTCTAGATAATAGGAAAGCAGCATGTTTAAAATAACGAAAATTCTAAGAAGAGGACAAGACGCTATCAAAACACAAAGAGAATTTGGGGGAAAAACAGAACTTATAGAAATTTAAAAATTATTGAAGTGAATAACTTATTCAGCAAATTAGACAGCTGAATTGGAAGGTGAGTTTGAAGAAATTACCCAGAATACAGCAGACAATAAATTAAGAGATGGAAATATGAAAGAGGTCAAGAGAAGTGAAGGATAAAATGAAAAAGTTGAATGTATATTTGAAAAGAGTTCCAGAAGAAGATAAAGAAATTGAGGAGGGACAATAGTGAAAGAGAGAATGGCTGAAATTTTTCCAGAATTGATGGAAGACATGAGTCCTCAGATTCAGAAGTCCAGTAATTCTGAGCCCTACAAATAAAAATAAATTCACATCTAGACACAAAATTGTAAAACTACAGAGCATGAAAAACAAAGAGAATGTTAAAAGCAAGTCAAAATGAAAGACCAGTTATTTACAAAGGGAAGATTATCAGACCCACAGCTAATTTCTCAGTGGCAGCATTGGAAGCCATGAAACATTAGAATAATATTTTCAAAGTGATGAGAAAATTATTAACAGCCCAGAATTTTAAACAAAGCTATAGTATCAAGAGTAGTATGAATTAAAGACCTTTTTAAAGAGACTAAGAGAATTTACCATTAACAGACCCTTGCTAATTGAACTGCCCAAGGATGTACTTCAGGAAGAAGAAAATTGAACCTAAGATGGAAGAAATATGAGCTAAGAAGGAATGGTGAGCTAAATAATTGGTAAACATGGGGTAAATCTAAATAAGCATTGACTTATTTAGTAATAATGATGATCATATATGGTCTTTAGACATTAAGTCAGATATGTCTGTTGACATTTTTAAAATAGCACTAAAATAATAGAAATAGAATGTATAGCTTCTAAACTAGTAGTGGGGGGGTAGAAAGGAAGGGCATGATGTAAAAATCAATACAATAAAATTCAGGAAAAGTAGGAAAAGAGCATAGAAAAAGAAGGGTAAAAAGCAGTGGTATCATAAAATGATAAACCAAAATATACCAGTAATTAACAATAAATGCAAATGGATTATAAGCACTGATAAAAAGAAAGTGATTAATAGATTGAATAATAATCTCAGATTTAGTTATGTGCTCTTACAGGAATGATATAAAACGTAAGGTCTCAGTTCATAGTCAAAAGCATAGAGAAAAATAGAGAATCCAGATGAATATTAACCAAGAAAAAGGAGAATAACAATATTTTTATCAGATAAAAAGCATTACTGAGGATAAAAAGGACCACTGTATAATATAAAAGGAAGAATTCAGGAAGATAGCTAAACTTTTGTGTTCTTAATAACCTAGCCTCAAAATATGTGAGGCAAAAATGGTCAGAATTCATATAGACAGCAAATCCTAGGGGAGATTTTAACACACCTGGGTTAGAAATTGATGGATTGAGCAAAAACAAGTAAGGATAAAGGAAGTTTGAATAATAGAATAGTTTGATATAATGGATATATTCAGAAACCATACACTAATAATTCAAGAATTCTTAATCTTTACAAGAGTAACATTTATATAAATTGACCGTGTGTTATTCCCACAGTAGGTTTCAGTAAATACCAAATATTGGTAACACAGAGATCATTTTCTCTGACCACAGTGCAATTAAGTCAAGTCAGTGGCCCAAAAAAAAGAAGCAGAAGAAGAAAAAAAAAACTGACCAACTAAAATATCCCATATATTTAGAAATTTTAAAATATGTTCTAAATACCCAATGATTTTTTTAAAAAGCAATCATGATTGACATTAGAAAATATTTAGAAGGGAATAATGAGAATGGTACATATCAAAACTTGTGAGATGTAGACAGTACAGCATTAGGAAGAAAATTTGAGCCCTCAGATACTTACATTAGAGCAGAACATCAACTGAAAATTAACAGGCCAAATGTCTGACTTAAGAATTGAGAAAAAGAATAGCAAAGTAATAATTTAGGAGGAAGGAAATAATAAAGGTAAGAGCAGAGATAAGTAAAGTATGAATTAAAAAACCCAGTGGAGCAGAGCAGCAAAACCAAGATATTTCTTTGAAAAGGCAACTAAAATTGATGATCCTGGTAAGACAAATAAATAAAAAAGAGGCACAAGCAATGTCAAGAAAGAAAAAAAGCATACACTTTAAAGGGTATATTTAATAGTATGTGAATTATATCTTAATTTTTAAAAATATTTATTTGTTTATTTTCCTTATTATTTTTCGCTGTGTCGGGTCTTAGTTGCGGCACACAGGATCTTTGTTGAGGCATACGGGATCTTTTTTTTTTTTTTTTTTTTTCCATCACGGCGCGCGGTCTGCTCGGGTTTCTCCCTAGTTGCGGCACGCAGGCTTCTCTCTAGTTGTGGCGTGTGGGTTTTCTCTCTATAGTTGTGGCGTGCGGGCTCCAGAGCCTATGGGCTCTGTAGTTAGCCGCACATGGGCTCTCTCGTTGAGGCGTACAAGCTCAGTAGTTGTGGCACGCGGGCTCAGTTGCCCCACGGCATGTGGGATCTTAGTTCCCCAACCAGGGATCGAACCCACGTCCCCTGCATTGGAAGGCAGATTCTTTACCACTCGACCACCAGGGGAATCCCTTAATTTTAAAAAAGAATGGAAAGAAGAGTATTCCATGAATAAGTTTATGCTAATAAATTTGAAAGCATTGGCAAAGAAACAGTTTTCTGGAAAATATAATTTAAAACTGACTTAATAAGGCATGTCAAATGAAAAATCTCTAACTACTTAAGAAATTGAAATAATTAATCTGTCTCCCTATGAATCAATTAGTATAACCACAGGCTCAGATGATTTTACAGGTGAGTTTTACTAAATATTTAAAAGACAGATACACATATTCTTTCAGAGCATAGAAAAAGAGGAAAGATGCTTTCCAGCTCATTTTGAAATTGTTTTAATCTTGATGCTAAAATTAAAGGACAGGAAGAGAGGATAATTATAGGCTATTTTCACTTACAAGCACAGATGCTAAATCCTAGAAAGTCTAATAGTATCAGAAATTAGAGGGACTTCCCTGGCGGTCCAGTGGTTAAGACTTCACCTTCCAATGCAGGGGGTGCGGGTTCCATCTCTGGTCGGGGAGCTAAGATCCCACTTGCCTCACGACCAAAAATCCAAAGCATAAAACAGAAGCAATATTGTAACAAATTCAATAAAGACTTTAAAAGCGGTCCACATCGGGCTTCCCTGGTGGTGCAGTGGTTGAGAACCCGCCTGCCGATGCAGGGGACATGGGTTCGTGCCCCGGTCTGGGGAGATCCCACATGCCGCAGAGTGGCTGGGCCCGTGAGCCATGGCCGCTGAGCCTGTGCGTCCGGAGCCTGTGCTCCACAACGGGAGAGGCCACAACAGTGAGAGGCCTGTGTACCACAAAAAAAAAGTAGTCCACATCAAAAAAATCTTTAGGGACTTCCCTGGTGGTACAGTGGTTAAGAATCTGCCTTCCAGTGCAGGGGACACAGGTTCGACCCCTGGTCCAGGAAGATCCCACATGCCACAGAGCAACTGAGCCCGTGCACCACAACTACTGAAGCCCACGCACTTAGAGCCCATGCTCCGCAACAAGAGAAGCCACTGCAGTGAGAAACCTGTGCACCGCAATGAAGAGTAGCCCCCGCTCGCTGCAACTAGAGAAAGCCCGTGCACAGCAACGAAGACCCAAATCAGCCAAAAATAAATAAACAAACAAGTAAAATACTTGAAAAAAATCTTCAAACAATTTTTTAAAAATAAAAGAAATTAGAAAGATGTGGAGCAAGAGGAGTTCTCAGACTGCTAGTAAGAGTATAAACTGGCGTAACCGCTTTTGAGTGCAGTTTACCAATATCTAGTAAAATTGAAGGTGCTTATACTTTAAAACCTAGCAGTTTTAAGTATATAGTCTAAAGACACTCTTACATGTCTGTGGAATACAGGACCAATACATGACACTGCAAATTCTAAGGATGAAAAGTTAGTATTCATCAGCAGGAGAATGGATTTATCGGTTCCATAAAATGGGGCACTATTATAGCAGCCAAGATGGATGAATCTCAGAAAATAATATTAAGTGAAAAGGGAAACTGAAGAAGAATGCATATAGAATGGTGTCACTTATACAAAGATTAAAAGCATACAAAAAAATGTAATGCAGTTTATGTATGTAGGAAAGATAAACATGCATGGAACTGTTAACCCCAGATATAAGATAAGAAGGAGGGAATGGAATGAGATTGGGAAGGAGGAGGCAGCTTCTGGTGTATCTGCATATATATCTGAAGGAGGCAGGGTAGAATGTGTAGATTTAAATAAGGTAGATGGTGGTATAAAAATTTTCCATACCTTCTTATATTTTTGAAATATTTCATTAAAAACAAACATTGTGCCAATGCCAGTACTCTATTCTAGGGATTTTTTTTTCTCTAGGATTAATAAGGATGACCAGCCCTGCCACTGTTATGATACCCCAGGGTGGAAATGTGTCATCTTCCATGATGGCACCAGGCCCCAATTCAGAACTGCAGCCCAGGACTCCTCGCCCTGCTTCTCAGTCAGGTATTGACCTCCAGTCTTTGAGAATTGAAGAGGCTGAACTCCCTGCACAGATCATTACAAAATTCACCTCTCTCTGATGTCAGATTCCTAACTGCGCAGCTTAAATGCTGTCTTCTATGTAAAATCTGCAGTTTCTTCAAGCTGAAAGTCATCATTTCCTTCTCAGAATTTCTTCTTAGAATTTCTCATTATTCTTATCATTATTCTTATTCCTAAAAATCTATTCCTTGGCCTACTTAGTCCTGCCACTCCATGACCAAGAATTCTGTATTTGTTTTGTTTTCTTATAGTTCCTCAGAATATGCTTTGGAGAATACTGCTCTCCACATTTTATGTTTGGCTCTTATATCCACTTAGAATCATAAGCTCTTTCTAGACAAGATTCATCTTTCTGTCATCTTGGCAGTTGCTTTACATTATAGCAAGTGCTCACAAACGTTTCATTGAATGATCCCAGAAGATTTTACTCTATATTTGCAGAATTGCCAGGACTGTAGGATTGCTGAAGGATCTAGGTTGCAGTAAGTTAATTATTGCTTTGTTGACTGTCTTTAAACAGATGCAATGGATCCACTCCTCTCTGGGCTCCATATACAGCAGCAAAGTCATCCCTCAGGATCTTTAGCTCCCCCGCACCACCCAATGCAGCCTGTCCCTGTGAACAGACAGATAAACCCAGCTAATTTTCCCCAGCTGCAGCCGCAGCCGCAGCCACAGCCACAGCAGCAGCAGCTGCAGACAAGACCCCCACAGCAACATCAGCAGCAGCCGCAGGGAATTCGACCCCAGTTTACTGCCCCAGCTCAGGTGCCTGTTCCTCCAGGCTGGAACCAGCTGCCTTCGGGAGCCCTTCAGCCTCCTCCAGCCCAGAGTTCTCTGGGCACAATGACTGCAAATCAAGGGTGGAAGAAGGCTCCCTTGCCTGGCCCAATGCAACAGCAACTCCAGGCAAGACCATCCTTAGCCACGGTACAGACACCTTCCCACCCTCCCCCTCCGTATCCCTTTGGCAGCCAGCAAGCTTCACAAGCCCATACAAACTTTCCTCAGATGAGCAACCCAGGCCAGTTCACAGCTCCTCAGATGAAGAGCTTGCAGGGAGGGCCCTCTAGGGTCCCAGCCCCCCTGCAGCAGCCCCACCTCACCAACAAGTCTCCTGCCTCCTCACCCTCCTCCTTCCAGCAGGGATCTCCTGCATCCTCCCCAACGGTTAACCAAACTCAGCAGCAGATGGGACCAAGGCCACCTCAAAATAACCCACTTCCCCAGGGATTTCAGCAGCCCGTCAGCTCTCCGGGTCGGAATCCTATGGTTCAACAGGGAAACGTGCCACCTAACTTCATGGTGATGCAGCAGCAACCACCAAATCAGGGGCCACAGAGTTTACATCCAGGCCTAGGAGGTGAGGAACACTGAAGCTATTTGTGTTGGTAAATTTACTAGAGGTAGATCTTAGCAGAACTTCAATTTTTAGAGTTAATGGAGGGAGTGAAATAAGGATGTAATTATTTGGTTTTGTGGATATAGTGGTGACACTTGATATGACTTAGTTAACTTGATACATTATGCAGCATCTTACTGGTTATGTTTAAGCTAGCCCTCTGGATAAAAATGCAGGTAAAATTCAATATAGAGATGTTCATTTTGATTTTCAAAATATTTTTGCTTGATCTTCTACTAGTAAATTAAAACGTCCAGAAGAAACAGGATTTTATTAACAGCTTAAGCGGCTCAGCTGTTGAAAACATTAAGATTATGCAATAGAGCAAAAATGAAAAGATAAGAATAGGGTTTTGTTGGGGAAAAGGCCCTTCTGATTTTCAATTTTGATAATCCTAGTTAGTAAAATAGCATGGTATTTGTTAAATTTGATTAAAGTATAAAGGGGAATAAGTTCAGAAATCATTGACTTTTATAGTTTTATAATGCCAATGCCTGCTCCTTAGAGAGGGAATTCCACCAGTTATACCTAAAGGAGATTTATTTATTTATTTTGTAAGGTGCCTCTTGTATGAAGAAAAAGCAATGGAGCTTAATGTGTGAGAGGTAAAACGATTACAGTAAAACTTATTCATCTCCATGTTTATTATTTATTATTAATCATTGATCTAGTGCACATGAATGTGCTTGGAGCTTTTCAGTAAGGTATAGGCAGTAATACCGTCATCTGATAAACATACCCCCCACCAAAAGACACCCATTGCCTACCCAGAAAAAAACCCTTGCATCTTTAGTGCAACATAGCAAAGGCATGTTCCCATGATTTCTGGTGAAATTAAGTTGCTCATCAGTCTTTTCACTCTCTTGTAATTACTTTTACTGACATGCAGGCGGTAATATTTGAATCCTAAGAAGTTTTTAGAAAGTGCAAGAATGTTTCAGCTCCAAACTTCACTGTTCTGGGCATCTAGCCTTGGATCAGTGGAAGCTGGGTAGTCCCTCCTGCAAATGTGATTACTGATTTAATTACAATGGAAGCATGCAAATGGGGACTTGTCACTGCTAAAGAAAGGACAAATGCATATTTGTCTACAGAGCGTTTTTCAGGACATTGAAAATTTGGCCCTTAAGTAAATGGACTAATACAAAAAAATTTTAAGTGAGCTTAGGTCTTAATGCTTTTCATAGAGCAAGTGATGTGCTCACCTAGGTGATCTGGCCACATCCAGGCCTATGTTATAAACTATGAGTGGGTTCTGAGATTCTCCTTATTACAGATTTGTTTTCTGAAATTAAACCGTCCTATAAAAGAAAATACTACTTTAGTAAGATTGCATTAGAGTACGGTTTTTGGTACCATAGCTGTCAGTATTTCAGCAAACCTTTTGAGGGGAAGGTGTAATGATAAATTTAATATACCCTCACTTTGACGCTCCTGTGAATTGTTTCTGATCTCTCGTCTCTTCCAAAGAGACAAGCACAATACTGGGGAGAAATTTTCCACAAAGGAAATTATCATCCATTTCCCTCAATGGAAAAAAAAAAAATCACCTTTGTATGCTTAATATCAGGACCCAGGTCTTTGTTTTATAGTAGTTCTTATCAGTTTGTGTGAATATGAGAGAATTTAGCATATTCCTTTGGTACCTGTGTTAAAGTATGTAAAGTTTTGGGGTCCGTTGTATTACAGAAAAGTGAGCCCTAAACCTTGCTGTGACGTGGCCTCAGATCACATTTAGGGAGCAGATTGCCATCTTTTCCTTGGCATGTTCTAAGTGTAAATTTTTTAGTATTTCTTTTTCATTTTGACAATGCTCATGTAAGAGATTGTGTTGATTTTTTTAACCATCTTTCCCAACCTTATTAAAGATCCTACCAGTGTGACAGAGAGAGCTAAGCCAGTGGAGACTTCATGCAGCTCATCCTTCCTTATTCATTCCACATCTAAGCAAAAGTATAAATTTGCTAGGTAACTGCCTTACTCGTTGTTTTCTATTAAGGAATGCCTAAACGCCTCCCACCTGGCTTCTCAGCAGGACAGGCCAATCCGAACTTTATGCAAGGTCAGGTGCCTTCGACCACAGCAACTACCCCTGGGAATTCAGGAGCCCCTCAGCTGCAAGCAAATCAAAATGTCCAGCATGCAGGTTTGTTTTCTGTGATTTATTCAGCCAGCATTTATTGAACATTGTGAGGTAGGTAGACAACAAAGATATACAGAGAAATAGAAGCCCTGGTCCTTCCCTTTAGTTTCAGACCTATAAATAATTATTCTTTCAGGGCAATAACTGATATATTGAAATTAGGTAACATGTCTGGAGAATCTAGAAACACCTAAAGAAAGGAGATAAAACTTGAGGTTAGAGCTGGGGTCAGCATTTTTTCTTTTTCCTGAAAAGAACCAGATAGTAAATATCTTAGGCTTTGCAGGTTATATGTTCTCTGTTGCAACTACATAACTTTGCTGTTGTAGCACCAGAGTAGCCATAGATGATACATAAATGACCATGGCAGTGTTCCAACCTGCCTGTCTGCTACTGCAAAACTATATTCCTGAACTCTGAATTCATGTTTATTTACAAACTGGCAATGGGCCTGATTTGGCCCATGGACCATAGTTTGCTGACCGCTCAGTTAGTGAAAGGGCAACAGGTGTTTCTGGCAAAGGAGGTGATAGGTACAAAGGCATGGAGGCACATGGCATTTTGAACAACTGTGGCTTTTTAAATCTCTTTATAGTTCATGTTAACATTGTATATGCTGAGTGTCTGATTTCTGTGGTGTTTGAAGACCAGGCTTTAATCATTACAGGTTAGGAGGACAAATAGTGTGAAGCAGAATGGCTAAAAAGTATTTGTATAAGCCCAGACTTCATGTTTCTGGTTGCTTTTAGGTGACACATGACTAACCCTCTTACCCTTTCTCATTCAGGAAATTTGTACTGAGGTAGCACAAATATTTTCTGAACTCCGATCCCCACTTGGAGTTAGTTCAGTTATGTGGTTCCAACATTAATTGTAAATCACTAAGGAAGGAGAATAGTTTTAAACTTAAAAAAAAAATACCTCTTGAAAGCTTAGAGAAGGGTAGGGCAAACTGCATGACTTCCCCTATCTGCTAATGCAAAACTATAATTCCTGAGCTATGTGAATTCATGTTTTCTATAGGAAATGGTGATAAATGGTGATAAAATGGTGATAAAATCATTCATAATTCCTCCACATAAGCACAACTATTTTACTGATATATTTTTATATGGTGCCTTCCTCCCACATGCACATATTGTTTTGATTTCTCTGTTTATCCCATCTAAGAGAGCTCTACTCTTGTCTGTCATTTTCTCTTCTCCTACCCTACATTATTTCTCTTGTTAGCTTTTACTTCTTCCTGTGAAAATACTTTGTTATTTTACTCTTGCCAACTAGACTCTAAGGGGTCAGGGATTTGGTCTGTCTTGTTTATGGATGTTACCTCAGTACCAAAAATGCCTTGTACATATTAGGTACTCAATAGATAATTGTTGATTGGATGACTGTACACTGGTATATTAGTGTATATAGTATATACAGTGGTCATGGAATTCAATTTAAGGCCAGTTTAGAAAATCTTCCTTAGGATTCAGGAAAAATCTGGATTGTATTAACAGTGGACAGTTTGTCCCCTGTCTCCTGTCTGGAGCATGGACTGGGCTCATAACTTCATTGTGGCTACCACTTTTTAGTCCCCATTTAAAAATGAAAAAAAAGGGGGTGAAAAAAAAAAAAAAGGGGGTGGGGGATAAAATAAGCTAGAAGGTTATTCTGCAAAAAGGGAGAGATAATATAAGCAGTTATAGGAAAGTCCCAAAGACCCAACAATAAGTAAACACTGCAGCAAGCCAGGCAGTGTTCTTTGTCTGAATTAGAAATAATTTAGAAGAATAAAACATGTCCCATGTGGTCCACCAGGGACTGCCACAGGGGAGGGTCACTGAAGTTTTAACATCCTTTGTTGACTGTCCTCTGTCTGCAACTTCTGAATTGTCTTTTAGTTCCACCAGAGGCTCAGCTTCCAGATCAAGATTAAATAATTTTTACCACATTGAGGCAGAGGAGACCTGTCTTTAAGAAGTATTAGCTGTTCTTTTCTTTACAGTGTAACATCCAGATATCAATCCAGATATCACATGCATAACCTTTGAGAGTCATTATTAATTTTCCAAGGAGCATTTTTAAATGTCTTCTCAACTTTGCTGAGGTTTTCTTAAGCGGCTACATCACATTTTTTGTTTCCTGACTCATCTAAAGCAGAGCTTATTTCACTAGCCTACCGTGCTTTTCATAAATTTTCTTCATTTTAAGGTAGCTGCACATCATTTTTAAATAATGAGATGCTGCCTTTCTCTTTGTTTAATCTAAGAGAAAATAAACTTTATTGATCTTCAAAATGTTATCTTATCTTTAAGTTACCAAATTGGAGTAAAGAAACGGTTTCTCCTTCTCTATTGTATGGTCACTGAGAATATATGCCACAGTCACATTTCCATACTATGGAAAACTCACAGAAGTATGTTAAGCACAGCACATTTGTTTATGTTGGTCAGTGGATATGGGTGAGTTGTGTTTTTCTAATTAAGGTAATTTGAGAATCTTAATACCAACAAGATAATAGTATTACTTTCTGAAACTGTGCCTTTTTTTTTTTTAAAGGTGGTCAAGGAGCTGGTCCTCCTCAAAACCAGATGCAGGTGTCCCACGGGCCACCAAATATGATGCAGCCCAGCCTCATGGGAATTCATGGCAACATGAACAACCAACAGGCTGGTAGTTCTGGGGTTCCTCAGGTGAACCTGGGCAACATGCAAGGCCAGCCCCAGCAGGGCCCACCATTCAGCTGATGAGCACGCACCAGCAGATTGTGCCCTCCCAGGGCCAGAAGGCCCAGCAACAAGGTACCTTGAACCCTCAGAACCCTATGATACTTTCAAGGGCCCAGCTTATTATGCAGCAGGGTCAGATGACAGCAGATCCTCAGAGCCAAAATCTTGGGCCCTCGCCCCACAGGATGACCCCACCCAGGCAGATGCTTCCCCAGCAGGGCCCACAAATGATGGCACCACATAACCAGATGATGGGGCCTCAGGGGCAAGTTTTGCTTCAGCAGAACCCAATGATAGAGCAGACTATGACCAATCAGATGCAGGGGAATAAGCAACAGTTTAACACTCAGAACCAATCTAATGTCATGCAGGGACCAGCACAGATAACGAGGAGACCAACTCCAAACATGCAAGGAAACATGGTGCAGTTTACGGGACAGATGTCAGGACAGATGCTGCCCCAGCAAGGGCCCGTGAACAACAGTCCATCTCAGGTTATGGGGATTCAACATGCAAGGCCAGCCCCAGCAGGGCCCAACATCTCAGCTGATGAGCATGCACCAGCAGATCGTGCCCTCCCAGGGCCAGATGGTCCAGCAACAAGGAACCTTGAACCCTCAGAACCCTATGATCCTTTCAAGGGCCCAGCTTATGCCGCAGGGTCAGATGATGGTGAATCCTCAGAGCCAAAATCTTGGGCCCTCGCCCCAGAGGATGACCCCACCCAAGCAGATGCTTCCCCAGCAGGGCCCACAAATGATGGCACCACATAACCAGATGATGGGGCCTCAGGGGCAAGTTTTGCTTCAGCAGAACCCAATGATAGAGCAGACTATGACCAATCAGATGCAGGGGAATAAGCAACAGTTTAACACTCAGAACCAATCTAATGTCATGTCGGGACCAGCACAGATAATGAGGGGACCAACTCCAAACATGCAAGGAAACATGGTGCAGTTTACAGGACAGATGTCAGGACAGATGCTGCCCCAGCAAGGGCCCGTGAACAACAGTCCATCTCAGGTTATGGGGATTCAGGGGCAGGTCTTGAGGCCACCAGGGCCCAGCCCACATATGGCCCAGCCGCATGGCGATCCTGCTACTACAGCAAATAACGATGTCAGCTTGTCTCAGATGATGCCTGACGTTAGCATGCAACAGAGCAACATGGTCCCCCCCCACGTGCAGGCCATGCAGGGAAACAGTGCCTCGGGAAACCACTTCTCAGGCCATGGGATGCCTTTCAATGCACCTTTCAGTGGAGCACCCAATGGAAATCAGATGTCCTGTGGTCAGAATCCAGGCTTCCCGGTCAATAAGGATGTCACGCTAACAAGCCCATTGTTGGTCAACCCAATGATAGAGCAGATTATGACCAATCAGATGCAGGGGAATAAGCAACAGTTTAACACTCAGAACCAATCTAATGTCATGTCGGGACCAGCACAGATAATGAGGGGACCAACTCCAAACATGCAAGGAAACATGGTGCAGTTTACAGGACAGATGTCAGGACAGATGCTGCCCCAGCAAGGGCCCGTGAACAACAGTCCATCTCAGGTTATGGGGATTCAGGGGCAGGTCTTGAGGCCACCAGGGCCCAGCCCACATATGGCCCAGCCGCATGGCGATCCTGCTACTACAGCAAATAACGATGTCAGCTTGTCTCAGATGATGCCTGACGTTAGCATGCAACAGAGCAACATGGTCCCCCCCCACGTGCAGGCCATGCAGGGAAACAGTGCCTCGGGAAACCACTTCTCAGGCCATGGGATGCCTTTCAATGCACCTTTCAGTGGAGCACCCAATGGAAATCAGATGTCCTGTGGTCAGAATCCAGGCTTCCCGGTCAATAAGGATGTCACGCTAACAAGCCCATTGTTGGTCAACTTATTGCAGAGTGATATCTCTGCAGGCCATTTTGGGGTAAACAATAAGCAAAATAATACCAACGCAAATAAACCGAAGAAGAAGAAACCCCCTCGGAAGAAGAAAAATAGTCAGCAGGATCTAAAGTAGGTTGTGATAGTTTTGCCTAAAATCTTATTCATTTATTTCTATGTGAACAACTTTTTTTGATGGAACATTTTAAACATGTATAAAATAAGAATAGTATAATGAAATTACCCCTGCTTCAAATTATCAACTCATAATCCATCTTGCCTTCATCCATGCTCTCCCCATTATCCTCTTGGTTATTTTAAAGCAAGTTCACTTTAAGTATTTCAGTATGTACCTCTGAAAGATAAGGACAGGTTTTTGTCTTTGTTTTGTGTCTTTTATGACCACACAATACCATGAGCACACCTGGAAAAATTAATACTTCCTTCATATTCTCACATTTCCAGACAGTGTCCACATTTCCCTGATTATCTCAAATTAATTTTTTTTACAGTTTGTTCAAATAAGGAGCCAAACAAGGTTCATACATTGCAGTCAACTGATACGTCTCTTAAGTCTATAGTCTCCAGAGGGTTGTGGCATTCAGAGCCTGAAAGGTAGCCAGTGCTGCCACACTGCAACTCCACAAAGCATGTCAGGTTTATAATGACTGTTGGGGAACCAGAAAGGCTGTATGTGTTTTGGAAATGAAAACCATTTATGGAGACTCCCTTCTGTCTCTCAAATAGAAATGGTTTTTTGTACAGGTGCCTTTCCTTTAAAGGCTCTTTATCATCAGCAGCAGCTTAAAATCTCATGCTAAGATGATTGGACCTTTTAAATCAGTTACCCTTTTGGTAAAGGTGAGTTCTTTTGCAAGATTACAGCAGGAAGGGCAATTAATTTATATTACATTTCCTGAAGCTAAGCATTAATTTAAGTTATATTTTTGGCCTTGATAAAATGTTTCCAAAAGGAATATTGATTAAACTAGATTTTCTGCCTTTAATTATAAAACTGAAATTCAGAGACATTTATTACCAGAAAATAGTGACTGAGGAGTATAAAACAGGTTAATTCAAATAAATTGCTAGAACTATAGAAGAGAATAGGGGAATTTTAGTTAAGGAAACAGAAATGTTCAAAATAAAACCAACTGCCTTTCTCTCAGCCTTCTCACAATATTTCTTTGGTTGTACTCTAATATTATATTCACTTTTTTCTTGAATCTTATAAATCAAAATTCAGTAATTGTATATTAACAACCTATATTTTTCCTGAATTCAGAATTAATAACCCGTTTGGTTATCTGATTTTTCCAATAGCTCTTTCTAAGTTAAATTCTTTACTACTATTGACCTGTGTGGGAATAACATTTCTGTGGCAATATTTATTCCTCCCAGTAATCTAGGAGTAAAATTGCAAGGTTCTTCAGTTGCCATTAGTATGGATTTTTGCTGTCTGCACCAGCACTTAGGGAGATTGCTTACTTGTTGGGGCTACAGATTGTGAAAAGGGCCTTATACAGCATCAAGGCTCCTAGGAAGGGAGACAGTAAGTTAAAAGTAAGAGTGCATGCTCCCAATTCTACCACTAGCTTACTATGGAACCTTGGACCTGTTTTCTAACACTGCTGTGGGCCTTTGTTTTTTCATCCATAACATGAGGTAACTGGACCAGGTATCTGAGATATTTTTTTTAGCAATACAGTTCTTGGAAAGTAAAGGATACTGCAGAATCCTTGCCTGTAATTTGAAGTGAGAGAGAAGTCATTTAAGGAACAAATTGATATAGGCATCTGCATGTGCTCAGGACCTGCTTCAGGTTCTAAATTCCCGTGTGCTAGGGCTTTTAAAATGGATTTAAGGTAAGGCTTATGAAACTACACAGAGTACAGTAAGGTAAAATACTGTCTAAAAGTGGGTGACCAATATCAGGGCAAAGGGAAACAAAGGTAGAAAAGAAAAGTACAGCTAAGAGTAAGATTAAAAACAAAATGAGGGCTGTGAGCACTCTGGTTCTTTGGGAATGTGGGTGTTAGTAGGTAACATTTTTTTCTTCACCACTAAAAATTCTAAGGTTCACCCAGGTAAAAATGAAAGCATCCCAAAGCCAATGGGGATGTCTGTTAAATACACATTCTGCAACAGAATTAATTAGCTTTGTTCTGGTATTCTCCAGCTTTCTTTGTTCTCTGAATACCACTTTCATTAGCCAATCTACAGCTTCTTGCAAGGTGTTATGAATTGTTGGAGCCACCACTGCAGTATTCACAAAAAAAGAATCTGGACTCCCTGGTTGAATTTGGTAGCTACCCTAAAGATAATGTGGTTTCATAGGCACAGTACTTTATAATATTGATAGCCCAAACTATGATCCCTTAAAACATCTAAGGGATGGATGATTATATGAAAATCATTATATCAGAAATTTGTAGAAAACACTTTGAGTAAATAGCCATGCTATTAAATTAAGTGGATTTTAACATTTAATGAAGTTGGCAGATTTTTTATGCCAAATATTGAATACTTTATCAGACTAGAGAGATGTAAATAATGCTAAGAATGATAATGCAAATAGATTTCTTCAGAAACAGGGGAGGGGTTGAGCTTAGTTTTGTGTATAAACTATACAACTTACTCTCAAATGTGTAATTTATCTTTTAGCACCCCGGATACTCGCCCAGCTGGTCTGGAGGAGGCTGATCAGCAGCCATTGCCTGGAGAACAAGGAATTAACTTGGACAACTCAGGCCCTAAACTGCCAGAATTTTCAAACCGACCACCAGGTGATAAAATGTTAACTAAAGTTTATATGCTTGTCATCATTTATTTACAGCATTATAAGTCTTTTTTTCAAGGAAACAATAGTATTTTATTTTGTGTACTAACTAGGCTACTTTGGTGATTTAATGTGTCTAGTATTTGGAAACTGTGCCTTGATATTAAGTAAAAAAATTTCAAACATAACTTCTGAAGGCATGTTTGTGTATGTATTTGTGTGTGTGTGTGTGTGTGTATTTTGCTCAAATTAGTCTTCATTATTTTAGGTCTTCATAAAATCAGACTAAAATGTCAAGTGCCTCTTTATTCTTGTCAATATCAAGGTTCTAGTTGGTATCAAAATGGATTAAGATTAAATGAAAAGATGTTTTCACTCTAATCCTGCTTGCCTGCCTTTCCTGCAGCCTTTCCTACTGGGGCTTTCTCAAAGCAGAGAACTACCAGGGTTTAAAATAAGATTTTTTAAATAGAACTTTTATTATGAATCTTTAAACATAAAAAATATGTAAAGAGTAATAAAAGAGACACTCATGTACTTCCTACCCAGGTTAATAATAAATAGGACCAATATTGTTGAAGCCCTCTGTGTTGTATCCTTCTCTGATTATAAAATAATATCATCCTCTAAATGTTGAAAATTATGTTGAAAAGGAAAAAGTCTCCTAAAATTCGTTCATTCCAACCTAGGTATTATAGAACCAAGGCCAGCTGCCACAGTGTCTCTATACCTGGTTCCTCTTGGCCTGAGCAGTGATTTGTAACTTTATTCCCCTGTGACACAGTTGAAGACACACAAGCCTGTCACATTTAGGCCACACTTCCATGTGTATACAAAGGATTATGTTTTGTTTCTTCCTTTCTAGTTCCTCCACCTCCTTTTTTGGCATGTAAGTGTAAGTGATGTTATTTTAGGGATAAACTTTAGTCCACCCTTAATTTATGTATTCTAAAAGTGAATCCAAAAAAAAAAGTGAATTCATTATGATGTCAGTACTTTGTGTTATTTATTACAAATTGTTTGGGCACACCACACTTGCCATCAGTGAGTTACAGCAGCACAGTTGAGGCTGGGAGGTCACCAGTCTTTGGTGGTGGTCCAGAGGCATTATAAACAGGAAGGTGCCTTCTTCCCTCAGATACATCTGCATTCTTCTATTAAATCCCAGGGGCTCTCACACACATTATTGCTTCCTTTCTACAGTTTGCAAACTGGAAGCCTGTAGGCTGAATTTAGCCTACGATGTTTGAATTGTCATGCAGCATCCTAAACCAAACAGAAACCTGAATTTAAATGACTTTAGATAGAGCATCAGCTCTGCAATTTGGCTCTGTCCACAGAACTACTACTGTCTTATACCAGCCCACTTCTCTTCTTCATTACCGGTCTGGCCCCTAAAGGCATATGAATTTTCATCCCTTGATTAATAAACTTGGTTTTTGATTATGTTATATGCACGTGTGTGTGTCCTAGCTTTCCCTCTCCACCATTCTGTCACAACAACCCCAATCTATCTTATCATTAATGCCCTTTGGACTGCTGCCTCCAGCTTCTGGAACCTTTACAGTAGCCATGCCCTTAACTGTTACTTTCGAGAGAGGCTGCTGTATTGTCTGTGCTGCTCTCTTTGGGATTTATGCTGTCTGGTGGCCTAATTTTAAAGAAAAAGGCATTTGTATCATAGCCCTGACATCAAGGCTTCTACAGAAATTACAGTTCTTAACATGGGAACCTGAGCTAAACCTATAGAAATGCCATATGTTGTTGGCTTTATAAATGTAAAGAGGTTAGTTGGGCCTAAAACAAAAAAGGATTAAAAAGAAACTTCAAAACTGGATTCTGCACATTGTACTCATTGGTGCCATGTCTGTCATTGGCTAAAAGACATTGATTAGCTATTAAACACAGGGTGTGACCCTGTGGACCAGCAGCATTTGATAGCTGCTCTGTGAAAATCTTGAGCCAACACTTCTTCCGACCGCCAGAGCCAGCTGTCCTTATGCCTGTACCTTCATAAAACTTTCCTAATGTATTTTTCATGCAACAGTGAAATAAATCTAGTTTGTGAAATTGTATGTATCCCAGTTATATGCCCGCTTTTTCCCACTGAACAACCTTTATTCTTGGTTAATCTTTTCATCTTTTCTGCTGATTGTGTAAGGTTTTGGTTCTAAAATGCCAAATAAAATCTTCACAAAAGAAGGAATCATTTGAGATGTTGCCTTCTAAAAATCTATAAGGCATTGTCCCTCAGAATTCTTTTCCTGAAATTATTTTTTATTCCTGAGGGCTGTGCTTCTTGCTTATTCTTCAACTATGGATTCATAGAAAATATTTCTCCAAATAAAATTTTACATGTAAGCAAGTAAACAGAAATTAATATTCATAAAAAGAACTTCAGTGCCCTCATTTTATTTTCAATGTGTGTATCAGCTTCTATTAGCTCCTACTATTTATTGAACTGATTTACGTCGGAGGGGCAGTTTAATTCATTGGGTTTCCCAAAGAATTGAGCCTGAAGGATGCAGCATGGTGTGTGAAGCCAATGGATTGGAGTAATTTTAAATCCCTCTTCCTTAAGGAATTGAATCCTAGAATTTTATATTTTACTTCTGTTGAAAGAATAAAAAGGCTACCTTCAATGCTGGCGTTTTCAACAAAACCAAGTCTTAAAAAAATTAATCTGTGCTAACAGAAAAAAAGTGACTCTTAAATGCTTCATTCACAAGTACAATGAAATATTTACTATGCTTGCATGAGACCCCAGTGCTGGGCGGTCAACTGTTTGCTGTTGATGGAGTTTTTCTCGTGTCATCTGAATGTTTGGCTGGTATAGACTTGGCCAGTTTCAGTGCATAGCACAGTGTCTATTAGAGTCTTAGTGCAGTGATGCTTCATTCAAACCCTGAAGACTGAGGAGCTCCAGGTTCTTGATGCTTTGCTTTTTGCTTCCTTAAGCAGTGTGCCTCTTTGCTTATGTCAAAGAATGAGGGGCTGCCCCTACCCCCCTGGGAACGGGCACGCCTGAGCTGTTTGTGCACAGTCTGTGCAACCTAGATGAGTATTGCTTGGCTATACTCTAAAGGTAGCAAAGCTTTTCTTGATGAAAATCTAACTTCCCTGATTTTGGGGGCTCGTTTTAGGTTATCCTTCTCAACCAGTTGAACAGAGGCCACTTCAGCAGATGCCTCCTCAGCTCATGCAACATGTGGCGCCCCCACCCCAGCCACCACAGCAGCAGCCGCCGCCGCAGCCACCACCGCCCCCCAGTCAGCCACAGTCCCAGCAGCAGCAGCAGCAAATGATGATGATGCTCATGATGCAGCAGGACCCCAAATCAGTTAGGCTTCCAGTCTCCCAGAGCGTCCATCCCCCAAGGGGCCCCCTGAATCCGGACTCCCAGAGAATGCCCATGCAACAGAGTGGCAGTGTGCCTGTCATGGTCAGTTTGCAAGGACCTGCCTCCGTGCCACCATCACCTGATAAGCAAAGAATGCCAATGCCTGTGAATACTGCTTTGGGAAGCAATTCAAGGAAAATGGTATACCAGGAGAACTCCCAGAATCCTTCCAGCTCACCACTGGGAGAGATGTCCTCACTCCCTGAAGCAAGTGGCAGTGAAGTACCATCTGTCTCAGGAGGCCCAAATAACATGCCTTCACATTTAGTGGTTTCCCAGAATCAGTTAATGATGACAGGGCCAAAACCTGGACCATCAGCCCTTTCAACAACTCAAGGTGCAACTCCCCAGCAGCCTCCTGTAAATTCCCTGCCCAGCTCTCATGGCCACCACTTTCCAAATGTGGCTGCCCCAACCCAAACATCTAGGCCTAAAACACCAAACAGAGCCAGCCCCAGACCCTATTATCCTCAGACACCCAACAACCGCCCTCCCAGCACAGAACCTTCAGAAATCAGTCTATCACCAGAAAGACTCAATGCCTCCATAGCAGGACTCTTCCCCCCACAGATTAATATTCCTTTACCTCCCAGGCCAAATTTAAACAGAGGCTTTGATCAACAGGGCCTAAATCCAACAACTTTGAAGGCCATCGGACAAGCACCTTCAAATCTTACCATGAATAATCCTTCCAATTTTGCTGCCCCACAGACTCACAAGTTAGATTCTGTGGTGGTGAATGCTGGAAAGCAGTCTAATTCTGGAGCAACAAAACGGGCAAGTCCAAGCAACAGTCGCAGGTCTAGTCCTGGGTCAAGTAGGAAAACCACCCCAAGTCCAGGGAGACAAAATTCAAAAGCCCCTAAACTTACTCTTGCCTCTCAAACAAATGCAACTTTGTTGCAAAATGTGGAGTTGCCAAGAAACGTATTGGTCAGTCCTACTCCTTTGGCCAATCCCCCTGTACCTGGGAGCTTCCCTAACAACAGCGGGCTGAATCCTCAGAATCCTACTATGCCTGTGGCTGCAATAGGGGGTGTTCTTGAGGATAACAAGGAGAGCTTGACTATGCCTCAGGAGAGCGATTGCCAGAATTCCCAGGGTAGGAAGGAGCAGGTAAACGTTGAGCTAAAAGCAGTCCCTGCCCAAGAAGTTAAAATGGTCCCTGAAGATCAATCCAAAAAGGATATGCAACCTTCGGATACTAACAAACTTCCCAGTATCGAAGAGAACAAAAATTTGGTGTCTCCTGCTATGAGGGAAGCACCAACATCGTTAAGTCAACTTCTTGACAACTCTGGAGCTCCTAATGTGACCATTAAACCCCTTGGGCTTACAGATCTGGAAGTAACACCTCCAGTAGTTTCTGGAGAGGACCTGAAAAAAGCATCTGTCATTCCCTCACTGCAGGATTCGTCTTCTAAAGAACCCTCTAATTCCCTAAATTTACCTCACAGTAACGAGCCGTGTTCAACCCTTGTGCATCCAGAATTGAGTGAGGTCAGTTCTAATGTTGCACCAAACATCCCTCAAGTAATGTCAAGACCTGTCAGCTCTTCCTCCATTTCCACTCCTTTGCCCCCAAATCAGATAACTGTTTTTGTAACTTCCAATCCCATCACAACTTCAGCTAACACATCAGCAGCTCTGCCAACTCACCTGCAGTCTGCATTAATGTCAACAGTTGTCACAATGCCCAATGTGGGTAGCAAGGTTATGGTTTCTGAGGGACAGTCAGCCGCTCAGTCAAATGCCCGGCCTCAGTTCATTACACCTGTCTTTATCAATTCATCCTCAATAATTCAGGTTATGAAAGGATCACAGCCAAGCACAATTCCTGCAACCCCACTGACAACCAACTCTGGCTTGATGCCTCCCTCTGTTGCAGTCGTTGGCCCTTTACACATACCTCAGAATATAAAATTTTCTTCTGCTCCTGTACTGCCTAATGCCCCCTCCAGTAGTCCTGCTGCAAACATACAGACAGGTCGACCCTTGGTCCTTAACTCACGAGCCACCCCTGTTCAGCTTCCTTCCCCACCTTGTACAACTTCTCCAGTTGTCCCTCCTCATCCCTCTGTCCAGCAAGTAAAAGAACTGAATCCAGAGGAGACTAGTCCTCAGGTGAGCACCTCAGCAGATCAGAGCACTCTGCCCTCTTCACAGTCAACCACAGTGGTTTCTCCCCTTTTGACCAATAGTCCAGGCTCCTCTGTCAACCGGCGAAGCCCAGTCTCATCTAGTAAGGGCAAAGGAAAAGTGGACAAAATCGGCCAGATTTTGCTGACCAAGGCATGTAAAAAAGTTACAGGCTCTCTTGAGAAAGGGGAAGAACAATATGGTGCAGATGGAGAAACTGAAGGCCAAGGGCTAGAGACCACAGCTCCAGGGCTCATGGGAACAGAGCAGTTATCCACAGAGCTGGACAGTAAAACCCCAACACCCCCAGCACCCACTCTGCTAAAAATGACCTCTAGCCCTGTGGGCCCAGGCTCTGCCTCAGCAGGACCCAGCTTACCTGGCAGTACTCTCCCCACCAATGTACGGTCAATAGTAACCACTCTGGTACCCTCTGAGCTCATCTCCGCGGCGCCGACCACAAAAAACAATCATATTGGCATAGCATCTGAGCCACTTGCAGGTGGCCTAGTGGAGGAGAAGGTGGGATCTCATCCAGAGCTTCTACCCAGCATAGGTATGTACTTGGGGCCTGGCATCATCTCGTGTCAATTTTTGATGACCTATCCCACAAGAGAAAGCATGACTCCTTTTCTACTTGGAGGAAGAAGAATGGGCTAAATGGCAATAGTGATAGTTTCATTTATTTGAAGTACATTGGGAAATATACTTCCCTTTTAAAATCCCACGTTGTTTACATTCATTAATATGGTTCTTTCTCAGCTCCTGAAATAATCATATACCTTTTATTTACATAAAATTTTTCATTTTACAAAGAAGCATTTTCACCTGTGTTACATCATCTTCATACCAGCCATGTCAGGTAGCCCTAACCCCATTCTGCGGGTGAGAAGATTGAAGCTCAGAGTTCAGTATTCATTCAAAGTCTATACTGTGAGCCTCCAGTTTAACCATGTCCCTTAAGGGTAAACAGCAATTTTTGCAGGTTCTCCTTACTGTGGTAAAGACTTGCTCTCAACTGTTCAGAGCAGGTTTCTCATAGCCCCTTCCTCATTGTACTCTATCACAGGGACTCTTCCCTTCTGACTGGCTACTCCAGGGGAGAGCTTTCCAGAAAACCACCTTTCATGGTAATAGACATGGGAGGAGCAAAGTGGTTGAGAGATAGGCTTAGGTTGGTGCCAGCATTTTGCCAGCTGTTTGGGCTTCGGCAAGTTACTTGACTACTCCAAACTTTAGTTTCCTCCTTTGTAAAATGGGGACAATAGTAGTTGTAAGAATTCAATGAGATAATGTATATAACATTTTTAGCACGGGGCTAGAATATAGTAATCATTCAATAATAGGTAAAGAGTTCTTATTACCAGTTTCTTTTTGATGCAATCACTTTGAAAATTAGACCATTCCATTCATGTATTTCTAGTTCAGGTTATTTCCTATGTACTGGTAAAGTGGGCTAATGATGGAAACGTAGATGTCCTTACATCGACCCTCCTTCCCTTGGCATCTCTCCCCGCACCCGCCCCCTGCCCACACATACATAATGTTCCTCCTTCTGTGAGGCTTAAGTGGTACAGAAGCTCTGTTTCCCCAGAGTGGAATCAGTCAAACACTACCAAAGCTCAAAGAACCTTTGCTGTATCCTAGGCCAGCCAATAGCGCCTGTTTATGCAGCTAAAATGTGTCGAGGGGCAGGAGGAGGGGCAGAAAGAACACAAGCTTCTGGTAGGATCAGAGTTCAAATTCTAGCTCCACTGGTACCAGTTGCAGTTGGATAAATCCCTTAACCTCTTGTAAGCCATGTACTTCACCAGTAAACTGGAGATTGTAATTCCTACCTCCCAGAATTTATACAAAGATTCATTGAGCGGCCTTAGCGTAAAAGCCAGCACACTGCCTCACACAGAGCCCTGGAAAGGCTAATTCCCCTTCTCTCTGCCTATTCACTTCAAAACTAGAGATACAGGGAGGGATAAAGGCCTTTAAGGAGTTCGCTGCCCTTGGAGGAGACAGAGATTTCATAGGGCTGGGTGCTGTAGATTCCTGGTTCTAGTTCTGTTGATGTAGGTGAGCCCTAAGAATTTTTTTAAAACCTGGTGTAACTTAAATATATTCTCCACTATTAAATGTTTCCATTCTACTTCCTTTCAGGGAACCTTTCCCTCTGATACCAAGAGAATAATGATGAAGTTGTTAGAAAATAACTTTTATCTGGATCCTGTGTAATCCTAGAGAAATATAGGAGCGTTAGGGAGATGAACCAGTAGTTGGAAAAAAAACTTCTCAATTTCAGTTAAGATTATTTCCATTCTTTTTCAAGGGGCTTCTGTGCTTTTACCTTGAAAGTGTGAGAAACCAAAACTGGAGTAAAAAATAAAAGTTAAGGTACAGTTTTAAGCTTTATTAGATAAGCATCCAAAATAAACTCTTCTGGAGTAAAAAATAAAAGTTAAGGTACAGTTTTAAGCTTTATTAGATAAGCATCCAAAATAAATTCTTAACACAAATGCATCATTGACTAAGCAGGGAGAGAAATCTACAAAAGTCACAATTTCCACATAAGGGTAAAACTTATTGTTGTAGAGTTTATCTAGGATGTTAGACTGAGTGTCAAGATGGGAGGACATAACCTTGAGTGACTGTGGCATATCTATGTCTTCAATCTTTACAGTATGATCCCAGAAGTTCCCATTCTAGAGTACATTGTGTATTCTATTCCATTCCTCTTCAAGGGCCTGAGTTCTCTCTGTCCTTCACAGCCTAATTCTGATGTTTCTCCCTTTAGTGTACCTTCAGATTTCTCAATCTAGAATTGATCTCCCTTGCTTTGGACTCCCATAGTACTTTATACTTTATGAATCTGCTTCATATAACATCACAGTTCACTCCAGAGTACCACTTGTGTATATCTTTAATACTAGACTGAGTTCCTGATGGGCAAGAAGAATGGAATTTGATCTCTAAGGGTGCCTGGCACAGAGCCTTGCCCCTAGTAAGTTCTTGGTAATTGTTAGATAAAATAAGTAGATAACATATCAAATTGATTTGATTCATTAAATATGAATTGAATACATGCTTTATGCCCATCACACTTGCCAGGTGCTATAGAAGAGTACACAATATATGATTCATTTCAGGTCTCAAGGAATGTAGTCTTTAGAGGGTTGAGACAATTTTTTAAGTGCTAAGGTTGAATGGTATAATTGTCCTTCTGAAAGTGGTTTGGGTTGCCTACTAAAGTATGCTTTTGGGTTTTTTAGAGTACTGGACACAACTTGACCCCAAGAAGCAAAAATTACGAGTGCTGTTGTCCTCATGGCCATATCCTTCCTTGATCTTTGCACATACAAAAAGGAAAAACAGACTCCCCTAGCATTAGTCTTTGTTACTGAGTGTTAAGGTAGTTAATTTTTTAAGCAAGTTTTGGAATGTACTGTACTTTCAAAGTTAACTTCAAGTACTGCTTTCTAAGAATATGTGTATTTCAGCAGTTACTTAGCCCTTGATTCAGTCAATGCTTTTTGCTTTGTTTAGAAAAGAATGTTAAAGGCCTGTTTTTTTTTTTTCTTGCCTTAGCCCCTTCACAGAGTTTAGTCCCAAAGGAAACTCCAGCCACAGCACTGCAGGGGTCTGTTCCCAGACCAGGTAAGGCCCACCTTGGAAAAATTTCTTGAGTGGAATAGGTTACATGTGAAGGAACCACTGCTGTCCTCAATGTGCCAGGAAGTGGCTGAAACTATCTTATCTATTTGCTTCAGCAGACTTCGGTTGAGTGGCAGAGCTTATGCAGTACTATTTGAAGTTATTTTTCCCCTGATCAACTAGCTCTCTGACTCATTCCTCGTGTCAGCCAGGGAACTCAAGAAAGACATCTCAGTGCCCATTGTCTGCCACCAAGCCGTGGGTGGTTTCCATTGCAGATTTTGCCCTGTTCCATGACCCTGGCACCTGTAGCTGGCAGCTGACTGATTGGCATACGGTAACTCACTGGGGTGGGAGGCATTACTGCATTAAGATAGTAATTGCATTATCATGACAGGAGTGGAGGCTTGTTCCGAAAACTTCTGCTGCAGTGAGGTAGCCATTCCTCCAGGGAGTCAGAGTCATTTCAGTCATGTCTGGATGGCATTAAGTTTCTTCCCATGACCAAGATATTGTAAATAGCACTAGGGATGGTGTTTCTGGAAGGTGGAGCCCATGGTAATCTGACAAATAACTACTGTGAAATGCTGGGTCAGCTCTGAATGCATGAGGATCTTGATGGCAATAACAGCTGTCAAGATTAGACTACCAAAGCAGATAAAGATTATAGATTTGTTACAGTTTAGTCTTACTTGGCTCTTTGTCATTGTAGGTTATTGGGGGATACCCCCCCAAAAGAAGAAGTATGACTGCTTTCGAAACACAAGGAGGTTAGAGTCTCACTGACAATACAGTTCACACACTGGACAAAATTTAAAAAAAAAAGTTTAATTTTGAATCGAAGTCAGTAAAAGTAAGGTAAAAGTTGGGAATTCCCTGGCAGTCCAGTGGTCAGGACTCTGTGCTCTCAGTGCCGAGGGCCCAGGTTCAGTCCCTGATCGGGGAACTAAAATCCCACAAGCTGCACGGGGCAACCAAAAAAAATTAAAAATAAATAAAATTAAATTAAAAATATATTTTTTTAAAGTAAGGTAAAAGTTGTGATTATTTTAAAACCTGCTTCAGGGTGCCATGTCCTATATGATGGATAGGACTTTCTATTGTACATTCTTTGGGTAAACACAGGCCTCTGAAAAAATGGATGAGCAAAAAACATTTTAGCCACACAGATTCATTTGCTACCAACTACCCACATGATACCTAAGAAGGGTAGAAATGGAACAAATTCTTCAGAGAAGGAATTAGATAGTAAAACTCTTTTTTTTTTTTTTAGATATTGGGCGTAGGAGTTTATTTATTTATTTTTGCTGTGTTGGGTCTTCGTTTCTGTGCGAGGGCTTTCTCTAGTTGTGGCAAGCAGGGGCCACTCTTCATCGCGGTGCACGGGCCTCTCTCTATCGCAGCCTCTCTTGTTGCGGAGCACAGGCTCCAGGCGCGCAGGCTCAGTAGTTGTGGCTCACGGGCCTAGTTGCTCCGCGGCATGTGGGATCCTCCCATACCTGGGCTCGAACCTGTGTCCCCTGCATTAGCAGGCAGATTCTCAACCACTGAGCCACCAGGGAAGCCCAGTAAAACTCATTTTTGATGAGAAAAGGAGCAACTAGAAAGGGGAAGGGAATTCCATCTCCTGCCCCAACTCTTTTCTCCAGAAGATGGACTTTACCATATCATACTTCTCAGAGTAATTTGCTGAAGAATCTTGTTCCTTTTAAAAGTTTGGCTCAAATGAATCTCCTTAAAAAACTGCCTACGCCAATAATTGCCTTCACCAAAACCCCTTTGATCTCCACTTATATGAATTAGCTGGGATAGTGTTAAAATTGTCAAAAGCATTGAATTTTGTTTCAAAAGAGCAAACTAACCAAAATTTTTTGTAGTAAACCTCTTTTGACTTGAGGCATTTTTATTTTTGAGCACACATTTCCTGAGTTTCTTTGCTCCAGCAGAGCGAACAAGGCAGCAGAGACTCAGTGAGTTGGTATCTATTTCTTGTGGAGGGGGTTCCAGGTTTTATGAGTTAGATATGGGGAGCTAAATAACGAATGAGAAGCATGGATTCTCTTCTGCCAGCATCTTTCATTGAAGGCAGAGTAGGACAGCCTCTTTACGTGAAGCCTGCATCAACATGAGCATCATAGCAATACTAATAATAGCTAATACTGAGTTATTACTAAGTGCTGCTGTACTAAGTTTTTTATATGTGTTATTTAATTTAATCTTTTTAACTTTGAGGTGGGTAAAGTGGTTATCGCCATTTTTCAGATGAGACATTGAGCACAGAGAGGTCAAGCCGTTTGCCCAAGGTCACATGGCTAATAAGAAGTGAGGTCAAAATAACCCAGGCACTCTGACTCCACTGCCTTCAAGGAGGTTACTGTGTAGTAAGTAGGGTAGGTTAGACATGTACACTGAGTTTCAGGTGTTGAATTCCCTGAAACGGGGGACAGGGAAAGGACTGTGGGAGACCAGAGGCAGGAGAGATGACTGCTATCTGATGCATCAGGGATGGTCTTTTGGAAAAGATGGAACTACCTAAAGGCATATAATGGAGGAAGAAGATGTTTTCCTGCTGGTGCTAATAAAGAAGTGCCTGGTAAACCCATAGGATGCTCATTTAAGCAAAACCCTACTAGACAAATGACAGAGATTTTCCTTTTTTATAGGGCATTGCTGAGAGGTTGAGGAAGAGAGGAGCATAATGGGGTGTATAGGTGATATCTCAGAGTAAAGCAGTCTGCTCTCTAAAACTCAGGAATTCCTTTGGAGGAGAATGCATCCTTAATAGATATTTAAGACATATTGGAAGATTACTGTTTAAAAAAATATGTCAAGAGGGAAGAGATATTCTAAGAATGAAAACTATCTTCTACATGAGAGGAAGAGGATTATTTTACTAAAATAGTTATAGCTGGATGAAATATGAACCAGGCAATGTAATTTAGTTACGTTGATCCAAACAGGATTACTTCACAGTATGGAGTAGAAATAAAAATAGACTGAGTAAGTATCTTATGCCCCAGACAACTGAGTTGTGTCCATGCCAACTCTTTCTCTATACCACGTTAGGGTGAGGATCCTGCTGCGCATGGAGAGCCGTTAGCCTAAACAAGGCATTCAGAATTCTCATAGACGTCTAGCTTCTCCCTGTGGACATATACACCAGAAGCTCCTACATCTCATTTCTGTCCTTTGTATTTTTAACAGAACTCGAGGCAAATGCTGCCATAGTCTCTGGACAAAGGTAAGATGATCACTTCTGCAGACTTAGCATGAATATGGCATAAACCTCTTTGAAAGGTATCATCTTTCTCAACCTTTAAACCTTTCCTCACCTTGTCCTTTTCCTTCACTCTTTGTAACAGTTTTTTTCCTGCTGAAGTAGGGAGCTGTCATGAGTACCAACCCCTCAGAGGTAACATTTCTTTTAACAAAACTTGGTGGCTAAGTTTCTGCCTTTTGTGGTTGTTTTGAAAACTGGATGACATAACATTTTCAGCACTCAGCATAGTGAGTAAATAGTAAGCATTCAATATACAGGAGCTGTTGCCATCATTGTCATTAGTAATAGTCCTTGCAACACCTTCTAAGTGTTTAGCTGTTTGATCCTCAAGAGAAAGAATGGCAGATGGGGTCTGAGCTCAGAACCCATGCTTTTTCTTTTATACTGTGCTACCCCACATAACCTAACAAAATGAAATACAACTGTGGCTTCAAGCTCATTAGCCCCATGGAGAGTAGTATTATCGTATTACAAAAGTCATTCCTTTTTTAATGTAGGAATGTACTAGATAACATTTTAAAGAATTTATCATACTTGTATATCAACTTAGGTTGTAAAACCGCTTCACAGTCATTTTCTCATTTAATTATCAACGCTGTGAGGTTATAATAGCCAACATTTATTTGAATGCTGTTCCATGCCATATGTTGGGCTAAAAGCTCCCTAGATGTATTATCTCATTTAATTTTCACGGTATCTATTAGGAAAGGAAATTCTGTCTTACAGATAAGGAACCTAAAGCTCAGAGAGGTTAACTAAATTGCCCAAAGCCACAGATTCAGTAAATGGTGAAGCTGAGATTCAAACCCAGGCCTTCTGCCTCCAGAGCTCTCACACTTAATGTATTACAGCAGACAAGATGGGGATTTATAGATCAAGAATCTGAAACATAGAGAAAGTTAAATATCGTGGCCAATAAATGCATAGTTAAGACTCGACCCCTGTTCTTCTGACTCCAAATTCATTGCTATTCCTACTACCTGTCTAGTTTTATTTGGATTGGGCTTACGTTTGAATTCATTTGCATATCTCAAAGTATACGCCAACTATGTGGCTAGAGAAAGAAGAGATAAGCAGACCAAAAATACCTTGTTGGTGTTTGTTCCCCAAGTTACCTGATCATTGACCATATAAACACCAGGACAGTATTGCTGAGGCTTTTGTTTTGCCAGGAGAAAGAGGTACCTCCATTAGGAATCTTCTTCCTCAGAGGCTTTGACCATTTTCTGGGCTCCTAGCCAGAAAACCATCCTTACCACCTCTAAAAGGATGTGTAAATCCCCCTGACTTGCAGTTCTACCCCAGCTCCAGTCTCACCTCTCCTTGACATGCCTTGGCTTGTGTGGGACAGTTGTTAGATGTAAAGTTAGGGTAATGAACAGTGTGGCCAAATTCCCAGGCATAGTGCCGCTAACAAAGGGTCCTCTGTCAGGAGTAAACGATGGAGGGGCAGGGATAGTTGACAATCAGGCCATGGTTAAGAAGCTTACAATGTATCAGAAGACACAAGACACTAAAAACATGCTGTACAGCCTGATGGGTGCTCTAGAATGCCAGACACAGACTGTGAACCCAAAAGACAAAAGAGACAGCTCCACTTGGGGAGTGAGGTCATGGAAGACTTCCCAGAAGAGGCATCCCTTTGACCAGTTTTTTTGTTTTGTTTTTGTTACATTACTTTTGTTCCATTCCATGTCAAGTAAATTTAATCAACTCTTTCTTTTTTTTAATGATTTTAACATGAGTTTTTTGAACCATGAAAGCAGTAAAAGTTTACCGAGGGCAACTTGAAATTCAGATCAGAGAATTACAAAGAAGAAAATTACCAGTTAGCCAATATTCCTACAACTCAGCAGTATTCACTGTGTATATTTTAGTTGTTCTTATAGTCGTCTTCACAGAGTATATACAGATAGAAATAGAGTTAAAACACTCCAGTGTTTTATATATATATATATTACAGTGTTTATCTATAGATCTAACACTATGTATTAGATATATAGTATTATATACACATAGATATACACATATATATGTATCTCACACCCATTCATTCATGTGTGGTTACATATATACTCAATATATATATTATAATAAAAATGAGAGTATACTATTCATAATGTTGGTAGCTGTTTTTTCCCCACAATAATATATTATGAACAGTTTTTATCATTAAATAACCTTCTACAGCATGATTTTTTTCATGACTCCATTTGGATATGCCATGGTTTAGTTAACTACTATACTGTCACTGTTAAGCATTTAGCTCTTCTATCTTCATTAATATGAATAAAATGCTTTGGCATCCTTGTGTGTAATTAGCTCTGTAAAAAGATTTTTTTCCTTAGGCACCTAGAAATGGAATTGCTGAGCCAGAGGATTACACCAGCGTGTATCAGCCTCAGCGTTATTGACTGTTTGGATGAGATAATTCGGTGTGGGGTGTGGGGCAGGGTGCCGTTTTATGCAATATAGGATGTTTAGTGTCATCCCTGGCCTCTACCCAAAAGGTGCCAGTAGCATATCCTCCCAGTCATGACAATCAAAAATGTCTCCAGACATTGTTGAATGTTCCTAGGAGGCAAAATTGCCCCCTACTGAGAATCATTGGGTTGCACAATTTATACTCCATTAGGAGTTTTTGTCCCTGTACCCTCAATAATACTGGATATTACCATTTTCTAATCTTCACATGCTAAAAAAAGGGGATTGAGGTAGGAGCAATCAGTAGTATACCCAGCAGTGTATTGTGAATATATTCTCCTGTATATTCTATAATGTGACTTGTAATATGCCATTATCTAACTCTACTAGGCTCACAGTAAATGCCAGTGTATGTTGTTAATTTCCTAGATTTTTAGGTACTATTAATTTTTGAAGGGAAATATTCTTATCTTAGGAAAATGGGTGAGGAAGTTTGATGATTTTTGTTCCAAGTTCTTAATGTGTTTTACCTGTTTTTCCACAATCTCACCAGCATTATACTTAAATATTTTATTTTTACTAATGTAACAAGCTGGACTCACTTTTAAATTGTCAGTAATATTAGAGCATAATTGTGCTTATTGTCCCAGAGTGGAACATTGTCTCTCCAGAATGATTATGTAGTTCCTAATCTCCTGCCTTGTGAATGAAACTGTTATCTTTATTTTTTGTGTGACTTGATTCCCTCACCTCCTTGGACTTTGTGCTTCTCTCTGTCAGCAGTGAGCCCAAAGAAATAACTGAGAAGTCCAAAACTCCAAGCCGAAGAAACTCCCGAACTGAAGAGCCAGCTGTGGCTTCTGAAAGTGTGGAAAATGGACACCGTAAGCGATCCTCTCGGCCTGCTTCAGCCTCCAGCTCTACTAAAGGTTAGCAGTGGGCTGCAGAGGCTATTTCTGAGTCAAATAGAAGAATAGGGTTCTTATCACCGCAGCAGAGGACTTTGCCCTTCATCTTTGTGCTTCTATTCATCAAGTTTTCAAGTTACTTTGACGTCTACTGCTTGTTTGGTCCTTTATTTGTTAGTTCATTTAACTATGTGTTTTCTCCGTGTGTGTGTGTGTGTGTGTGTGTGTGTGTGTGTGTGTGTGTGTGTACTTGTGTACAAGAGCAGCAAGAACATAACAGGGCAGATTGATTCATGATCACCACTTCAGACAGGTCCTCAGTATGGCCCCACCATCTTTCTATGTTTTTGTGGTCAACTCTTTTTCCTACTCTCTACTCTTTTTAAACCTCTGGCTCCTATTTTATGTCCTCTCTTTCAGCAGAGACTCTCACCTGTTCAAAGCGAAAACAGAACTCCCTCAACTCTCACTACCAGGACATAAATCTACCAGTGTCCTCTTTTGCTCATACTATAATAGAGCAACTGTCGCTCCTTAAGTCCAAGGCCAATTCCTTCACTTGTGCCTTTGATCCCATCTTCTCTGACCTTACAGAGAATCTTACACAACCAGTTTTCTCTTCTCTATTGACTGCTGTCTCTTTTTTGGATGAACTCTGCCCTTGGCTTCTCTCACCCAGAACTCTCAATCGTTTTCTGTCTACTTCTCTGGCTGTTCCTTCTCAGACTCTGTACATGTACATTAGATATTGGTCTACTCAAACTTTAATCCTGAGTCACCTTTTCTCTTCAACTTCTATTTTCTCCCTAACTAATCTCATTCATGCCTCCCTTCTTTAGTTATAACCTTTCACAGATGACTCATAAATTTGTTTTCTGGTGCAGACCTCTAGAGATCTTAGACAACTGCACGTACATCCTTAACAGGACTGCAAACTCAACATGTCTAAAAACAGACTTGTGATTTTTCACCCCTGATGTCAGGTCCTTTGCTGTTGTTCCCGTACTACCATCTATCTGTCCATTAGGCATGTCCTCCTTGACACCTCTCTCCTTCACCTTCACATCCATCACAAAAAGCTGCTGGTTTTATCTCAGATGATTCAAATTCATCCACTTTTCCCCATCTTCACTGCTACCCTAGCTTAAAACCCTTCAATGGTTTACCATTATAATTAGGATTAAAGTCTAAAAAGCGTCAACACAGACCACAAGGTCCTATCTGGTTTGGCCCCTGTCAACCTCTCCCAGCCTCATTTGACTTCCCTTAGCAACATCCTCTCATCACATGCCATCCTCTCATCACAAGCCTGGGTATATGTGACACCTATTGTAGGGAGTATTCGTCTATCTTCCCTCTCTTCTCCTCATTAACTTCCCACTCTCCCTACTTACCTTAGCTCAGTTGTCACTGCTATGAGGAATCATAGCACCATGTTCTTCTCCTTCATAACACCACAGTTGTAACTTTATGTCTATTTATGTGGTAGGTAATTAATATACATACTCTGTTAGGGCAGGAGATGTCTGGTTTTGCTCACCACTGTATCCCTGGTGCCTACTGTGGTGCCTAATACAAGAGGTGTACAATCAGTAATTATTAAATTAATAACTATCTATCAACTATATATTTAAGTACTTACTACATGCCAGGCTCTAGGTATAAAATAGTGAAAAAACATATGGAGTCTCTGTCTTCCTCACATCGATTGTATGCTAGCCAGAAAGACTTTAATATTATACGCATTTATGATAGCAAAGTTATATGGTACTATAGGGGCATATATTGGGTTGGCCAAAAAGTTTGTTCAGTTTTGTCCGTAAAATGGCTCTAGTAGCATTTAGTTGTCTTTAACTTCATTCGAAACAATTTTGTTAGATTTTATTGTGACAGCTGTTATATCAGCGTGCAATTAAAAAAAATCTTACCAAAACTGGTGAATTTTTGTGTAGCCATTTTAATATTGAAGATGGAAGAAAAAAAGCAACATTTTCGGCATATTATGCTTTATTATTTCAAGAAAGGTAAAAACGCAACTGAAACGCAAAAAAAAGATTCATGCAGTGTATGGGGAAGGTGCTGTGACTGATCAAACGTGTCAAAAATGGTTTGCGAAGTTTCATGCTGGAGATTTCTCGATGGACGATGCTCCACTGTCAGGTAGACCAGTTGAAGTTGACAGAGATCAAATCGAGACGTTAATTGAGAACAATCAATGTTATACCACGCAGGAGATAGCATACTCAAAATATCCAAATCATGTGTTGAAAATCATTTGCAGCAGCTTGGTTATGTTCATCACTTTGATTTTTGGGTTCCACATTAAGTTGACCAAAAAAAACCTTCTTGACCATATTTCCGCATGCGATTCTCTACTGATACTTAACGAAAAAGTTCTGTTTTTAAAACAAATTTTGATGGACAATGAAAAGTGGATACTGTTCAATAATGTGGCACGGAAGAGATTGTGGGGCAAGTGAAATGAACCACTACCGACCACACCAGAGGCCGGTCTTCATCCAAAGCAGGTGATGTTGTGTATATGGTGGGGTTGGAAGGGAGTCCTCTATTAAGAGCTCCTTCCGGAAAACCAACTGATTAATTCCAACAAGTACTGTTCCCAATTAGACCAACTGAAAGCAGCACTTGATGAAAAGCATCCGGAATTAGTCAACAGAAAACGCATAGTCTTCCATCAGGATAACGCAAGACCTCATGTTTCTTTGACGACCAGGCAAAAACTGTTACAGCTAGGCTGGGAAGTTCTGATTCATCTGCCATATTCACCAGACATTGCACCTTCGGATTTCCATTTATTTCTGTCTTTACAAAATTCTCTTAATGGAAAAACATTTCAATTCCCTGGAATACTGTAAAAGGCACCTGGAACAACAGTTCTTTGGAATTATGAAGTTGCCTGAAAAATGGCAGAAGTTAGTGGAACAAAACGGTGAATACGTTGTTCAATAAAGTTCTTCGTGAAAATGAAAAATGTGTCTCTTATTTTTACTTAAAAACCGAAGGAACTTTTTGGCCAACCCAATAGCCGGGATGCTTTGTTCCCCTGTCAAGTCAGTGAAGGCTTTCTGGAGAAAATGATGTTTAAGCTGAGACCTGAAGAATGAGGAAGCATTATCCAGGTAAAAGGTATAGCATGTGCAAAGGCCCAGATCTGAGGGAGGGTATCATCCTCTCAGGAAATGCGCTGAGCTTGAGTAGCTTAGGTTAGGCAAGAGCTGGCATCCTGGCCAAGTGCCTGATATCAGCAGGGCTGCTACGAAACAGTCACGTACCATTAGGATACCAGCCTGAAGACCAGGGCAGATTGTGGTGCACCAACACCAGACACTGACCTGAGGACTCAGCTGTTGTTGATAGGTTACGTTTCTGGGTAGGAATTTCATAATGCCTCATAAGAGCTCCTGGGAGGAGGCCACAAGTCTGCAGATCACGCACAGGTAAAGAAGAGATGTAGAAGTCACCTTACCTCAGCCTGCCAGAGAGGGGAGAGGATGGGAGGGGCCTTCTTTCCTCTCCAGACATACCATGTACACCACAGCCAGGGTCCTCTTTAGGTATCCCCACTTTGGATGTAGAAGTGGAACCAACAGCTTTCTTCTCCCTCCCTAGGAATCATCTCCTAGGCAAAAACCTGTTTGGAAGAAAGCATAAAATGGAAGATTCCTGGAGTTCTATGAGAAAATCTGCTTCCCCTCAATTCTATGTATTCTTTTTCCTAAAGGATCAGGGTCTTCTAGGCTTTAGAATATGGTAGGTAGTTATCTTTAAAGCAGGGGAAAAAGTGCTGACCTTTAGAGATGTCGTACACCAGCTTTTGGGGAATCTGACTTGAGCCCAGAGCCTCAGGATACTGAAGGTGTCATTTACAGTGCACCAGAAAGAATTAATCTAGCAGCTGGGACAGTTAAGAGATGCCCAAATTAGAGCCACTCTGTAGATAACTGCCAGCCAAGAAAAGATGGAAAGCTGGAACCTGTTTTAGAAGGGGGGTGGGGTGTATAGGCCTGTACACTTAAACTGGACATTGTCCCAAGGTGATGGTAGTCATGTCGGAATGCCTGCCCCATCCATGCTTTGAGACTTAGCAACTGGCTTAGAAGAGGCCATAATGACTCTCAGGCTTTGTGATATTACATGGAGGGATTCTGGGTAAGTGTCTCCTAGAGGATGTCAGGGTTCTGGCCAGACCCCAGGAATCACAGTCATATCTAGATCTCCACATCAGCCTCAAGCCCTCAGTCTATCAGTCTTTAACTGTTCTAGGGTAAGTTACTTTTTAAATCAGAAATGAATGCTGTAGCTCTTGATTTTTAAGTGTTAGATCTCTTGGATTCAAATTAAAGAATTAATGTGCATATTATTTGGCCTTCTATGTTGTATCCAAAAATGAACCAAAGTCATAAAATAATTTCCTGTGATTGTATTTGAACCCATACCCAGGGAGTGTCATAAAATATCAAGCTGGCTTCTAAAATTTATGTGTCTCAGGACTTCTCTGGTGGTGCAGTGGTTAAGAATCTGCCTGCCAATGCAGGGGACACGGGTTTGATCCCTGTCCGGGAAGATCCCACGTACTGCAGAGCAACTAAGCCCGTGCACCACAACTACTGAGCCTGCGCTCTAGAGCCTGCTAGCCACAACTACTAAAGCCCACATGCCCTAGAGCCCATGCGCCGCAACTACTGAGCCTGCGTGCTGCAACTACTGAGCCCACGTGCCGCAACTACTGAAACCCGCATGCCTAGATCCCGTGCTCCGCAACAAGAGAAGCCACCGCAATGAGAAGTCCGTGCGCTGCAACAAAGAGTAGCCCCCGCTCACCACAACTAGAGAAAGCCTGCTTGCAGCAACAAAGACCCAATGCAGCCATTAAATAAATAGATAAATAACTGAAATGTATGTGTCTCGAACTTGTAGACATATATAGTGCTGGGTACCTGAAACATCTTCCTGCAGCATCAGTACTTAAAGTTTTGAAGGGAAAAGCGTTTTGCCTTTTCGTACTCATAAGATTTTGGTCATATATGCACAAACAAAATCAGAAACAGTCTGCGTTTTTCATGAGAAAGCTGAGAAATATTATGAGCAGTTTATAATGAGCAGTATTGGTACTTTTTGTATTGTTGAGAACCAGTAACATTAATCATTCTTCTGCTCTGAGAACAGAGTTTGCTTATGTCATGCTAGCCAAGGCCTACTAGACTACCAGATTGGAGCAGGTGGGATGGATGATTTCTGGGCAAGTCCAGGGAGGCCCACTTGGTTGATAGGTCACTCTCTAATCTGTTGTTTTGTTTTTGGTTGGTTTGGTTCCCCCCACTGACCCCCACTGCCCTGCCACTTTTAATTACAGACACAAAAATTGGCTCCCACAAATCAGTGAACCTCTTTTTAAAATTGCACTTGATCAGATGTGTTGTTTATAAATAGGCAAATGAGTAGTTCTGCTTCCTGATATGATGAGTTCCCCATTAACACAGAAATGATTTTTCTAGTTTCCCTTGATATTCTTTAGTCTTCTGTTTATAGTAGTTTTTTGTTATATTTTCAACTGGGAGAAAGGATCAGTAGTTAAAAACATGAAGTTCAATGTACAAGTTTGCAACCTGGGAAAATATGCTAATAAGAGGTAAGTTCAGAGCAGCCTGTAATCAGCAGCAGCTGTGGGTGTCCCTGGGGTGCCCTAAGATGCCTCTGACAGCAAAGTGGGGTGATAGCTCTATCCTATCCACAGCTAGTGACTTGAGAAGCAACAAACTAAAAAAACACAAGAGTATACAGATATAAACGTGTTATAATAGAATAAGCATAATTAGATACAACTTATGGGAGAAAACCCTAAACAGTAACTACCTGAAACTGCACTCTTGTAGCATCATTTAGAAACCAGCCATACAAATTTTGAAAGGAAATTTCCAGAATTTTTTTCACAGTTAAGTAGAAATCTTGGCTAGAAGGAGAACAGAAAAAGCGTAATGAAGTGAGCAAGGTCAAGGTCAATTTATAAAACTCCTTAGAAGGTAAAGCTCCACGCTACACCACCACTACCCCACCTTACACCACCACTGCCACCGCTCACCCTAGTATCTAAAAGGCTTTTTTTTTTTTTTTTTTTCTTCCATTTTCTAGCACAAATCACTTGTTTATTCATGGCCTCACTCATTGATTCATCCTCAGAGGCAGAGGCAGCCTGCCAGATGATTGGGTGCTTTAGAGCAGTGACAGATGGGAACAAGCAAGAAAGGAATGGAGGGAGGAGCCTGAGGTTGTTTATTCCCCCACTCCTAACCACTTTTCCCAGCCACACATGTGTTTCTCAGACACACCACTTGATCCTTCATATCACAAGGGAGAAGCTCCCAAAGTTGACCTAATTAACAGACATTTTTCTAAGGATGAACACTCAGTCAAGACAAAACCTGTATGTTTTTACTGCAAATGACAAATTTGCTACAGTGAAAATGAAGCTTGAGAGTTGGACATAAAGGGTTGATTATGGGGAGTTGTGTGCTACGTGAGACTCCGTTTATTTACATGGAATTAAAATAACACCATTGTCAACATCTTGTCAGGTTTACTGTCTTCTGATTAGCAAAAGACTAATGAGTAAATCAGAGAAACTGATTCTCCCACCTGGCACAAGCATCATAATCTCCCAGTAAGATGTATGTATTGAAATTTCCACCAATAGAAGCCTGAAAACACTGTACAGGCCACCTCTTGGAAAGTTATCTAGGTTTCACTTCTTAGCAGTTACTTAGCTAACAGAGTAATAAAATTTTTGCTTTTTGCTCTACATTTTGAGTCTGAGTTCTCAAAATATGATACAATACAAAAGAGAGAAGAAAAATTGCTTAGAATACTGAACCTAACATGCAGCATCGGAGAGTTCAGCCTAGTTTCTAGAAACGGATAAGTTGGATTCATCTTACACATTAATGTATTAAATAGAAAACATTTTTTTGTCCTTGATGGGAAGTAATTCTAAAACATTTTTTTTCATTTTAAATCCATAATATCTATTATGGAGCAGCATGAAGAATGAGGGTGAATTTTTAAGATCAATATGAGATTTTAAAGAAATGTTTACAGTTGGAGAGCTTCAGGCTATTCATTGTACTTTGCTGTAGAAGACTTTTGTGTTGAAAAAGTTTTTGAGAGAGTTTATATTTTGAGTTTGAGTTTAAGGCATGAATAATACAAGAGGAATTAAAAGAATTAAAACACACTCCTTCCCTTTTATGTCACTGTTACCCTGTCACTGATATAAACCACTCAGTTCCCACCTTTTCCATGAAGCCTTCAGGCTCACCTGGGCTCAGAGCAGGCTGTGGCTTGCTCTGAATTGCTTCCATGCCTTCCATACATACACAGATATATCCACAGCCTTGATAATACCTGGCTAGGCCATGGTAGACACTTGCTGACCAACTGTCATAGTCATGTTATTTAGAGACTTTGACTGTGGCATGGCAAAAAGAGTTCCTCACTGCAGAACAATGGCTTGGCTCCAGAGGCTGTTTTTTCTGTGGCACAATTCACTTACTTGCTTGTAACATCACTTATTGATTTCTCACCAAAAGCACTGTCAGTCTCTCCATCATTTCATTGGGTGATGGAAACAGGTGATGGAGATTGTGGGGTTAATTGCCCAACTAAAGCAGCTCTCACCATCCTGGCACCTTTTCCATGTATGTTTGCTTCACCTTCCACTACCTATATAACATTTCCCTAATTGCCAGGCCCTAGTTTACAGGGCCGAGAAGTCCGAGACCCTCTTCACACTGAGTGCCCCTTTTGGGGACCTTAGACTGATTCAGAGTCCAGTAGGGCTCCACTTAGGTCAGCCCTGGTTCCTGTGGACTGCCTAAAAGGCACTGCTATAAAGAATTGCCTCAGCTGAATATGTCCTTCCTTTCTCCCCACAGACATAACCAGTGCGGTGCAATCCAAGCGAAGAAAATCCAAGTAAACAAGCTGGATGACGACTTGATATTTGTAAATGTGTGTGAATTTTACAAAAAGCGATTTTGAGCTGTGACTTTTTAAAATCCATTTCTGTACAGTTAGTTATTTTAATAATGTGGTCCTTTTCCTGGTCCCTGCAACCTGTTTCATAAAGTGCAATGGGGAAAGCAGAGTTGTTGAACCCTTTTGGTGTTGCAAGATGAAGTTCAAGGTTTCTAAAATGTTGTCATGTATTGAGAGGAGCTAATGTGATTATGTTAATAGTTTTCACATTTCCTAAGCAGCCTAGAGTACAGGGTGAGCATTTTTAGATCTTCTAATGATGTATTGTGCTGTGGAAGTACTGTGTGTGAATAGCAGTAGTGGGGCAAAAGGAATCTTCTCATTTGGAAATGTTGTAAATAATTTTATTATATAGTGTTTTGGATGTATTTGTTGTAGAAATGGACCAGTGAATAAAGAGAATCTAAGGGTTTGTACAATGTGAAATACTGAATGTGTTAAATAAATGTCTTTGTCCTAGAACATAAACGTATGTTATTGGTAAGGGATTATTGGGTAAGCAAGCTCTTTCTTTGGACCATAAATGAATAGGAACAGCCTTCTTTGTGAATTAGAATCCCATCATGTCCTCATTACACTTGAGATGCCCACCTGGCAAGTTGTGGAAAATGTACATACTTATTCACTCAACTCATTCTTGGCTTTGAAGAAACTAGCTCTTTTTGCACTTTGATATTGATCATATTTCTTTTGGTTGCAAAATGACAGAATCAACTTAGAGAGGATCAAAGGTCACCCAAGATTTTCTGGAGACAGGAAGCCATCAGCAAACCAGATGGCACTCTTCTCTACCTCATTCATCTGCTTCTCCATGCACATGATGGATTGTTCCAAAACAACTGTGTTTACACCTCTTCCATTCAAGAGATAAGCCCAGACTGACCAGCAAGATTTTTTGTAACAGCATCAAGAATCTAGCCCAGTTTAGGTCAGGTTTCTAACTTCAGTCCATATCCGTGGTTAAATGGAGCAGCTCCCAAATAAAAGTTGTCATTTTGCATTATGTACTTCAGAGATATCCACTATGTTCCACTCTTTGGCTACCCTGTTTCTTATCTGCATCAGGCCTGAGGTGACTCATCAATGTGCCTAGGTTTTTCCCTTTTCTGGCTCTGTTCTTACCTTAAAAATTGTGGTCTCCAAACCAGCTGCTTCTGCCCCTACCCTACCCCCAACATTCAGGGGACTTCAGTGCATGGGGTCCTGTCTTTATCTTGGTCTGGGCCCCAGCCTTCTGCTGTGTCTCCTACAGCTAGTCATATACTCCGTCCCTTCCCCTTCAGGGGCTCCATAACCCAGTGCCTGAGACCAAAAGGATGAATTGGTGATTCTCATGCTCTTATTTTCCTTTTTTAAAATGTGTCTTGCATTATAAGGATTCTCTAAAAGTAGTTATTTCTGAGTCACCCCACATTGTCTGGCTTTGTTACCAGCACGCTTATCTACCCTCTTCCTTCCCTGTATGACACACACACAACCAGAACCAAAGCCAGCCTAACAATAACACCCTAAGCCAATACTGTGTTTGAGATTGCAAAGTGCTTCTCCTACTTTAGCTATACTCAGGAAGAAAGCATAATGTGCTTTAAATAGATTTTTATTTGTTTTTCTTTATATTAACTTTTTCTCCCATAGAGGAATAACATTACAATCTAACAATCAGAATCCTGTTACACACATACACAGGCATGCCACATGACCAGGCTGAGGCGGTTGTGTCCTTGAGTCTGTCAACATGTCATAACATGGTCAACCAGAGTCTCCTCTTTTCAGCCAGTCTCAACACAAAACACCCAAGAGGGACGCACTCATCTTACTGGTTCCATTTGGAACTAGGCAGCAGGGCAAGAGGGAAGATATAAGGGGCCATGTTATGTCTGCCTTCAGTCCCCTCACATAAAGCCACATGGATCTGAGGAGTCATCCAAGAGCTCTGGTGGGGTCCTCAACGCACCTAACATTATGAGTCAGAGCAAACTCAAGGTTCCAGGTGGGGGCCAGGGAGCAAGCATACTCCAAAACAGCAGCAAACTGCATTCATACACAGATGGTACCCTGATGGGGCCAGACTGGCAAAGGCTGGAAATGACACCCAGTTTGAAGAGAGATGTATTGGAGAATTACTGGAAGTTGTCCTTTGATATAATTGGGACTCACTCTAGAAATAGGGGTCCCTCTCACTCAGTTTTGGCAAAGCGCTGGTAGTCTTGACATTAAGTAATGCAGTCTGGAACAAACTTCTACAGGGTCTCTGAAACATCAGTAAAGACAGACAGACTAACCTCCTCCTGTCTAAGGTTGCATAGGACTTTGTGAATTCTGGTTCCCTCATGTATTCAAGTTCTGTGGTTTAAAAAAAAAATCCTGAAGCATGCTCAAGGTGAAAGGCACATACACAGTCAATACAGTATGACGAGGTCTGATGCTTCAGGAGTCAGACTAGCAGGAGACCAAACTAGTGTTGGCTCTTAGAAATCTATACACAATTAAAATATTGCCACACTCAAATGCTACAGAATCTATAGGAAGTACAAAAACATGAGCCTTGCAACCAGCCAGGTGATGATGTTGGAGGGTTCTAGAACTACAGGAGCCTCCAGAAATACGGGTAAGGTAGGGGCCTTTTGAAATTTGAGCCAAATGCCCTATAACTCACTTTTCCCCCACAGAAGGATCGTGAGCACTGCCCAGAACTGAGCCTAGGCTCCAGCTGGCAGCAAAGGAGTAGGCAAGAAGAGTTGGAGGGAGTTTCAGCTCTTGGAAGTGCTGAAGACCCTAAGCTGGCTGTGAAGTAACCAAGGAGTAGCTGGAAGAATAAAAGGGACTAGGTCGTAACTGAAGGAGAACCTTGGAGAGAGGAGCAAGGTTGTCAGCTACTGGGGCCCTAGTGGACCAGCATGGGGACTTTGATCTGCTCTTACTGTAAATTTGGCTTATTCCCTTGGATAGGAGACCCCAACAGGGCTTTCTCTGTCCCTATCCCAGCATCCATGGGGCTACCCCCTCCCTTATCCATACACCCCACTGGAGGCCTAGGGTTATAGGGTCAGGGAGGGCAGCTGCCTTTGCCCACATGGGGTTGCAGAGTTTTCTGTAAGCCTCAGCTTGGCTGTGAGGCCTAGAAACCTAGAATTGAAGGGAAAGACCTGTGTTAATATGTAATAGGAAATCTTAACGGTTTCAAGGAAGAAGGAGCACACACTAGAAAAGGACAGAAAGAGGAAAGGGGAAGCAACTTGGGGCATCCCAAGAGGCTGTTGCTGGTGTCTGAGCCCAAAAGTCAATCCCACCATGAGAAGGGGAAAGCTGGCTGCCCCTGTCCCCTTTGTCTCACCCAGATATTCAGGTTCCCTCTTCCAGGTACTGACTGGAGGAGAAGGGAAGGGGAACCATAGAGTACCCATTTCCCCCCAGCAGCCTAGAAAGGAAGAGAGCCCTAGGAAAGAAAATGAAGAGAGGCTCCCCTAAAGGCCCTGAACCTGGACAGGGACTATTTGGGGATTGTGGCAGTGGGGCTCCTGGCCTCCTACTCAGGAGTGTTTATTAGCCATCCTGGCAGAGTGTGAAATACAAGGCCAGAGGCAAGATGAAGGCTGGCTGCCATTCCTGGGATGGTTTCACCCCACAGCTTGTCCTCCCCAGCATCATCATTCTGCATTCTTATTCTGGGGTGTGTCCTTCCCCTGCCTAGAATCCCCCTGGCCTGCATCTCTCCTAAGCTAGTTCTAGCACCTTGGGCATGTGAACAGATGTCTAGGATGGCAGGGCCTTGCCCAGCCTTTACTGCTGGGTTGATGTGGGTAGGGCAGCAAGGTACTAACTAAGCCTTTCAGATACAGGGACCTGCAGAGGGGTTGATTTCAGGAAGAGATGTGGGAGGTGGCATTGTAGAAAAGGGATGTGGGAGTAGACTCCAGGTTCCAGCTTGAGAGCAGGGCTTGGCCTCTCTGAGTAAGCACTGTGCCAGCCCCCATTGTGCCCTGCTCCCTACAGCATCTCAACCTGTCTGTCCTGTCTACATTTTCAATAGGTTTCCTCTTTTCCTCGATTCCCTCCACCTTCTCCCTCTAACTCACATCTCACAGTCCTTTCCCACATACCTTACCTTTCCATGCCTAAGCAACTCCAAGGAGCCCAGCCCCCAGAGGAGAGGGAAGGGGAAGACTAACGGCAGAACCCTTTAGTCTCAGTGGGAGAATTACTGGGAATGAGTAATAAGGGAGCAGGAGTGAATGCAGTGCTAAACATTAGATAGACTGAGGCTTGTAAAGTGGGAGCTGAAGGTAGGGAATGAGCCAGATATGAAACTGGAAGAAGACACTCTCAGAAATAGGAGTGGGCCAGAAGTAGAGGACCGGAGGGCAGGGATGGAGAATGTCAGGGCAAAGATCAGGATGGGAACCGACGGAGTGTCGGCGGTGGGGGAGATAGAGGATTAGATGCCAGAAGGGGCCAGAAGGTGGGAGGGTGAAGGGAGGAGGGGGAGGTTCAGAGGCGGATTAGAGGATCAGAGATAGGGAAATAGAAGGAGTGGGGGGGGAGAGAGAGAGAGAGAGAGAGGGAGGGAGGCTATCACCGGGAGGGTGAAGGGAGGAGGGGGAGGTTCAGAGGCGGATTAGAGGATCAGAGATAGGGAAATAGAAGGAGTGGGGGGGGAGAGAGAGAGAGAGAGAGAGAGAGAGAGGCTATCACCCCCACCTCACACACTTAAGAAGAAGGGAGGTTGTGGTGTCCAGCCCGAAGTGGGCTGCAGGCGTCCCTCGAGCAGCACACTGGCTGCGGCGGAGGGGCTGGTTAAGGGTCGGGAGTCAGCGAGGGGTTTGCGGCACGGCCGGCGGAAGCTCAGTAGTTGAACTGGCGCTGGCACGGCTGGTAGACAAAGCTGCCCTGGTGCTTGGGCCGGCGCGGACGGCTCTCGCGGGCGCGGTTCTGCCGTTGCACCACCTTGGCGCTCAGAGCGTGGCGCTCGGCCCGCTGCCGAGCCCGCTGCAGTCGCCGCGCCTGGCCCGCCTTCTCCAGCAGTGCGGCCCGCGCCGGCAGAGGGGCAGCGTGGTGCAGGGCCCGGGGTTCACGGCGAGCAGGCGCCAACTCCCTGAGGGGACAGAGCGAGGCAGTCAGAGCTAGACAAGTCGTGGGGGACGGAGGAGAGCGCTGGCACGTCCCACCCTGTTCTCACACCCTCGCACGATTTGGTCTCTGCTCCTAGGGGGGCGCACAATGCCCTTTTGTGGGTACCAGCCCTTCCTCCAATCCAACCTGGAGATGCCTACCGCCTCAGCGATCCCAAGACTCGAAGCTCTCTCTCTCAAGCCCCGCCCTAGCCACGAAGCCACGCCTCTACCTATCTCAAAGCCCCGCCCCTTTACCTTCAGGCCTAGCTTCATTCCGGCCCATGGGCCCCGCCCTTTGCCTCGAAGACCCGCCTCTAAAGGCCCCGCCCCGGCACTGCCAGTGGGTCTCCTGGGCTCGCTCCTGCAGCGGGGACCCTAGCCTCCAAGACAAGATTCTCTAGGCCTCCAGGCTCCGCCCCCGGCCGGCTCACCCGTCGCTAAGGTCTCCGTCTGGCAGGGCGGCGTCGGGGTGCGGGGAAGGAGGTCCAGGCTCCAGCACTATGGTGCTGCCGGTCACGTAAACGGACATGCTGGGGTGCTCGATGAGGAGGTCCTCCAGGGGGCTGCTCTGGAGGCGGGCAGGCCCGAGCCCAGGCCCTTCTGCAGTAAAACAGGCCGGAGGGGTAACAAACCAGCTCTCATCCATCAAGGAGGGTGCAGGCGGAGGGCGGCCCGCAGGGGCCGGGGCGGCCCCGGGGCTGGGTGGAGCTGTGAAGCTGTCTACGCGGCGCGGGAGGGGGAGCCATGCGGAGGAGGGGGCGCAGCAGGGAGGGACACACACACACACACACCGGACACAATGGGGCAGGGAGAGAAAAGGCATCGTTAGTCCGACACGCAGCCCGGCCCGCCATACCCAATGGGCATCCACAGTCTCGACCTGCTGCCCTAGGGCGCGTGAGGTGTGGACTCCGACACTGCACCGCCAGGAGATGGCCCCAGCTTGCATGGGATGGGGCCCTGTTACCCTCCACCTCCAATATTACTGCCTCAGCCCCAATTTGCCCAGTAGGCCCGGGGGAACTCCCCAACCCCTTAGCAGCTCCCTGCTCAACCGCTCGGCCACTTGCCCTAATGACGACTTCACAGGCCCAGGAGTCAGTCCTGGCCCCAGACTCGGGCCTCACCCGGCAGGTCAATAATGAGCCAGCCATCCACTTCATCCTCCTCGGAGACGAAGGCTCGAGGGCAGTCAGGGTCCTCGGGGGGCGCCGGGGAGCTGAAGAAGAGGCTGGTGAGGCGCTGGAGCATGGTGGGGGAGTGAAGAGGCCTCAGGGGGGTGCCCTATGGCAGTGCAGAAACCTGGGAGGTAGAGAGGAGTCAGAGGCACCACAGACTGGTCTCCCCATTGTGGCTGGGGATACCTCCCCCAGCCCCCAGAACAGTGATAAAGGTACAACAGGGATGCGTGGGAAAGCTTTGTCATGTGTGTGTGTGTCTGTGTGTGTGTGTGTGT
>NC_041227.1:22702869-22732012 GCF_002837175.3 Physeter macrocephalus
TGTGTGTGTGTGTGTGTGTGTGTGTGTGTGTCTGTGTGTGTGTGTGTCTGTGTGTGTGTGTGTGTGTGTTTGTGTTCCCTTTCTGGTATGTCAGCCTGCCTTCAAGCTTTTGTTTTCTGCATGACCTTAGAAGTTATTTAACTTACCTGTGCTTAGTTTTCTCATCTGTCAAATGGCAAGGATAATAGTATCCTCCTCTCAGCCCTTATAGGAATTAAATGAGCTAATAATAGTATCCTCTCTGGGCTCTCATAAGAATTAAATGAGCTAAACACAAAGTGCTCAGAACAGCACCTGGGCACAGAGTAAGCATTCAATAAACTAATCAACTAGTTTATTATTAATAATTATTAATATTGTTGCATGCTCTAGGAGTGATATATATGACCAGACTCTGTCAGGGAAGGTTCCCCAGAGGATTGGACATCCAACCTGGACCTTGAAGGGTAAAAATAGTTCTCCAAGCAAGGAAGAAATCGCCCAATATTGTGATTATTTATCATCACCATCATCATCATCATATAGCTAACATTCATGTGCCAAGTACTATACTAAGCACTTTACCTATATTACCTCATGTAATCCCCATGATTACTCTAGAAAGTGGGTATAATTATTATCCCTTTTCTATAGGTGAAGAAACTGAGGCTCAGAGATGTAAGATAATTGGCCCCAAATCTCAAAGCTAGTAAGACACAGAGGATTTTAACCCATGCAGATTCCAGATCACTATACTCCATTGCCTTTGCTGGGTATCTGTCTGGATTAGGCATTTTTAACTTAGTGGCCTGGGGCCATGGTCCACGTGTATTTTTCTGAAAAGAAGGACCCTGGTTTTCATCATGATTTCCTAAACAGCAGTCCTTGACCCCAGAGATTAAGAACCACTGCTTGAGCCTGTGTGGCTTGAAAAGTGCTCGCTAGCAGAAATCCCACAGAACAGCTACCATCCTCACCCTGTGATCGCATAGGCCTCAATTGTGTCTGTCAGATGAAGATCCTATTCCCACAGGCCCTCCCCCCTCCTACTCCCTGTTCCCAAACTCCTGCTCAAGAGCAGCATCCCTGGCTAGGAGGAAGAAGATCATGTTGCCTGGCCCCAGGGAGACAGCGGGTCAGTGGGAGGTGATGATGGAGGGAGGGAGCTATCAGACCCCAGGAGCCCTTAAATATGAGGACTGAGGGTTTGACCAGGACTCAAGCCCTCAATCAGTCCTTCCCTCAGTGAAGATGAGGAAGGAGACCCCTGCTCCAGGAATGTAAACACCAAGCCTACCTCAGGACTAGACCTGGGCTAGGGGCTGCTGGTCAGGCCCCCTGGATGTCCCTGGAGCTTGACTCTCCACATGTCCCCGAAGATAGCCAACAGTTTTGCTACTCAGCCACTTGTCACCTTCCTCTAAGGATGTTTCCACACTTTCTATAAAACTTTCTGGGGGCATGTCCACACTTCCATTCCCTGGAGGCATTCTACTCTTATTGCTAACCCACCTGGGGTATTTCTTATGGTTGTTGCTACCTCTCCCAATCCCTGGGTATATTTTCACGCTTGCCACAAAATCACCTAAACTCTATGCCCTGAGAGTCCTTATACATTTTGCGGATCCACGGTGGGCTCCAGAAGGAAGTGCTGTCTGGATGTTGGCCTCCCTGGTGGTAGATCTTCAGGGATTATGAAAGGTTGGGCCACTCTCAACTAGTGCCTGCCCAGCACAAGCCACATATCCCAGCCCATCTGTAGCCACAGGGAGTTAGTGACTCAGTTACCAAAAATCCAGAGACTTTGGCCCCTCCTGAAGGAAGGGAAGACTGGGGCCTTGTTGAGGCACACCCTCTTTCCAAGGACCTACTGCTTCATTTGAGAAAATGAAAAGGAAGTTAATAGGTGTTTCAGGAGCCATGGTATTCACCCAGCCCATTTTGCAAGCTGAGGATCAGAGGACATAAGTCTACCCAAAGACACACGGCTAGATGGTGGCAGAGCAGGCCTAGCCCCAGGTCACTGAGCATTCAGTCTGGAGTGAACACAGTCAGGAAGCCCTTAGTAAACAACCCCCCAAAATATAATGATGAAGGGGACACAGGGAAGTCAGACAGGAGTCAGACTTTGATCAAGTTACTGCCTCTCTCAGCTATAAAAGGGTCTGAGGTTCCTGGCACCAAGATTCATCCTGCATTTTCCAGAGCACCCACTGTGTACCAGAGTCTACTCTGGGCCTCCTCAAATTACAAACAGATTGAGGTAAGGGAGGCTTAGGGTGGGGGAAGCTCCCTGCCTGAGGTCACACAGAAAGTCAGTGACAGAGCCAGAACTGACAACCTCACCAGCCAGCCAGTGCCCGCCTCCTCTCATGACCACTGAGGGAGGCTCCCAGGATTTTTCTTTCCCAGCCCTGCCAGTTCCTGGTTCTTACCTTCCCAGCTCTGCTCCAGGGAGAACCGTTCCCTTTAATAACTATAGCAGCTGTGCCCAGAATAACACTTGAGCCCCAAGCCACCTCTACCCCATCCAGGCCATCCTTCAGCAAAGTCTAGGCTGGGATGGGACTGCTGGTCCAGCCCATAGGCCCATCTGTTTGGAAAGTCAGAGGCTCTCCTTCTCCAGCTCCTTCTCTGGTCCCTCTCTGTGAGCAGAGAGGAGCAGCACAAGCCTTGTAGTCCCTAGCACTAGGCCAGGTCAGTCCTCTCTAGCTGACTACTCTGGGGCTGGGAGGTGAAGAAGAGCCAAGAGGGAACTCTCACCTCCCCTCCATCCCAACATTGGAGACACCCTGAGGCAGGCATTGACTCACATTTCTGTGGTCAGAACAGCTAGGAGGCAGTGATTTTATTGGGCTTGGCAACTCCAAAGAACAGAGTGAGGGTCAGGGCCTCAAAAGGGGACCCAATCTCCAGAGACCTCCTGGAAAAAGATCCAGGAGTGAGGAAACCTAGGAGCTCTATCAAATTTTGATGGTGCTTAGCCCAAGGTAGAGTCTTCAGTGGAAGGAGGATGTGTAACTTGTTACTTGTAATGAGCTCCTACTAGCTATGTGCCCATGGCTAATGCATCTGCTACTCACTAGGTAGGCATGACTCTAACTGGCTGCATGACCTCGAGTAAGCCATTTCCCCTCTCAGGGCCTCAGTTTCCCTTCCATGAAATGGGGTCTAAGACCCCTCGTTTGGGGGCTGGGAATGACGTCAGCTAGGGCGCTTCACACATGTCAGGGATTCGGAGAAAGTTATGATGTTAGTCCCAGGGGTGCAGAACCTGGAGCCAGAGGGAGGGGGTTGTACCACCATCTGGCGCTGCCCCAATGACCTGGAGCCGAAGCTTCAGAGGCACCTGAACTCCTGACAACCCCCTCCCCCCAACCTAGACCCAGTAGCGCCTTCGGAACCTCTCTCAAGTCGCAAGAAGAAAGTAGGGGATCAGAGGCTTGACCCCAGCTCCTGGATTAGCCCAGGAAACTGGAGGACCCTCCGGTCCCGCTGCCTTTCAGCGTCACTCACCCATAGGCCCAGCCCCGACCCAGCGCCCAACGGGTCACCGGAGGACAAGCGACCTGAGCCGAGACGGGGTGGGGGGGGCGGTGCCGGCCTTGGTGACGTCTCAATGTCATATGCAAATCGAGAGACGTCATGGTCTACCGGGCTTGCGGCAGCCAATCCGGAGACGGGAATGTAGCCCCGGCGGCCGCCGGCGGAGACAGACAAAGACCCGGGAGCTGGGGGCGCGGGGCGTGTCCCCAGGCTCCGGGAGCCCCCTGGCCAAAGCCGGTCGGAACTCACCTGGGGACTGGGGCGGTGCGGCGGGCGGAGGTGGTGCTGAGGTAGTTGTGAGGCGGGGCGTCCCGGGGTCGGCGGCTGATCACAGGCGCGGCCGCATCGCGGGGGCTGGGCGGGAAGGCGGCTGGGGTACGTGTCGGACGCTCAGGGCTGCTGCGCTCGCCCGCGGGGCTTTGACTCTGTGCAGCCGCCGCTGCTGTGCTCACGGCACAAATTGGAACGTTCAAACAGCTGATTGTGATGTCACAAAGGGGCCCGCCCGCCTCGCGTCACCGACCGGCGGAGCGGCGGCCAATCCCAGGTTGCGGATCCCCCCTCCCCGCCTCCTCCACTGTTCGCTGGCTAGTGGCTCCCTCCCCGGGATCCCGACTCCGATCCTAGGGGCGGCGGCCCGGAGAAGCGACTGCTGGAAGCTTGGACCCCCTACCCCTGGGCGACCCACGGACCTCTCAAAGAGGAGGGTTCCCACTCCTTCCTACGAGATCCCCATCTTCCTGCACTCCCTCCGCATATCTCAGCGCCCTCACCTCTCGCACTGCCCCTCTTGTCCTTTCACCTGCATCCTACATACACGTCCCTCAATCTCTACCCTTTTCTCAACTCCACACCACGTTCGTGCACCTCCCTCCTCCTCACCACCCTTCTCACTGCTCTCCCTTTTCTGTCTCACCTTCTCAGCGTACGCGTTCGCTGCTTTCCCACCCCATTTTTCCTCAGCTGGGCAGGCTTGAGAGGCGGGGGACATCCCTTTTCTCTGGTTCCAGGGGAGCACCCGGCAGTATAGAAGAGTTGGTTAGGCTGACAGGAAATTTTGCGGAGTAGGACTTGGAGAGGAATTGCTCTGGGCTGAATAACCATTGAGTGCTCAGCACTGGAACATTTACACACCTTATTAACCCATTCTGCTGCAGGGGCTGGACAGAAAAGTGACAGGACAGGGACTGGTAATTAGCCCGGATTTACACACACGGAAACAGACAAATCTCACTAACTGTTAGTATGTAGATTCATATTCAATAATACACTCAACAGAAACTATTGTTGCTGCCAGACCAGTAGCTGACATTTATTGAACACTTACTGAGTGCCAGGCACTGTGCTATACTGCTTTATATATGTTTTGATCGTCACAACAATCCCAAAAGGTGGGTGTTATCCTCCTTTTCCAGTTGAGGAAACAGCCTCAGAGAGCCTAAGTGACTTCCCAAGGTCACACAGCTATAGTAAATGGCAGAGCCAGGATTTGAACCCATAGTTCCTGGCTCCAACTCTCTCCACTCTACGTGCACCAGATTATCAAAACCCCAGAGTGCTTCAGCCTCCCCCAGGAGACCTGGGCACAGCCCTGATTTCCCCCAAACTTGCTGTGTGACCCCAAGCAAGTCACGTTACCTCTCTGGGCCTCAATTTCCTTATCTGTCAAATCTAACATATCCAGTTACTTTTTATTTTATTTTTTTGCTGCTGCGCACGGGCTTTCTCTATTTGCGGCGAGCAAGGGCTACTCTTCGTTGTGGTGTGAGGGCTTCTCATTGCGGTGGTTTTCTCTTGTTGCAGAGCACGGGCTCTAGGCGCATGGGCTTCAGTAGCTGTGGCACACGGGCTCAGTAGTTGTGGCGTACGGGCTTAGTTGCTCCGCGGCATGTGGGATCTTCCCGGACCAGGGATCGAACCCGTGTCCCCTGCATTGGCAGACAGATTCTTAACCACTGAGCCACCAGGGAAGTCCCAAGTTTCCTTTTAGATATTCTTTCAAACTCTCCATCCTCAGGTTTCTTCCAATCCCATATTCTAGGCCCCCAGCATTCCCAGTGGCCTAGGAAATGCCTGAAAGACTACAAATACACATCCTCAGAGTCTCCAGAGGTTCTGGGTCCTTTCTTAGTAGAGCAGAACTGGTGGGGATGGGTCTGAGAGCTGTCCCTCTGGTCCATCAGGAGGCAGGGGGTGAGCTAGGCCAGAGCTTCTGCTCTGGTGATAAAATCCCAGCCTAATATCAAACCCTAGAAGGACTCCTCAGTCCTAGCAAATAGGAGTAGTATCCTGGAAATAATACCCAGAGGTTTGACTGGGGTGTAGGGGATGTAGAGCAGTGTTTGGGCCCTTGGAGGGGTGTCCCCAAAGCATCCTCATTCTTTGCAACCCTGAGTCTCTGCCCATCACATCTGCTTCCTGCTAACCTCATACCCTCTCTTGCTCGCTGACTTAAACTAAATAATCTCTAACATGCCTCTCTTGTCACACCACTTGCCTGCTCTAAAACCTTCTGTGGCTCCCACAGTACCATGCTCCTTAATACAGCATTTGTGGCCTTCCATGATCCAGCCCCAGTTCTCTCCAGCTTTATTCCCCTTCTTCACTTACACACACCTTGTTCTAAGGTCAAACTCTTCATTGTCTCTTCAACTCTCTCCCACAACCACACTTTGGCTCAAGCTCTTTCCTGGAATGCCCTCTTCAGCCCTTTCTGAATTCAGAGCTTTCCTGTCTTCAAGATTCTACTCACCCCTTCTTCCTCTAGGTAGCTTTTCCTGTCCTCACCCATGGTCCAGAACTACCTTGATGGACAATACAGTTATTTATTTGTTCAATAAGCAGTAAGTCATGGTGGCTAATTGTGTGTATGTGTTTTCCCAGGTAGACGGTGGGCATCCCAAAGGCAGGATCTCATATACTCCCATCACTCAGCCTGTGCTGGGCCTGGCATAGAGTAGACTCTAATCAAAGGCTCAATGATTAAAAGCTGGGGTCTTCCCTGGTGGTGCAGGGGTTAAGAATCCACCTGCCAATGCAGGGGATATGGGTTCAAGCCCTGGTCCGGGAAGATCCCACATGCCGCGGAGTAACTAAGCCCGTGCGCCACAATTACTAAGCCCATGTGCCACAACTACTGTGGCCTAGAGCCCGTGCTCTGCAACAAGAGAAGCCACCGCAATGAGAAGCCCGTGCACCGCAACGAACAGTAGCCCCTGCTCGCCGCAACTAGAGAAAAGCCCACGTGCAGCAATGACGACCCAACAGAGCCAAAAAAAAGAAAGAAAAAGGTTGATAGGTACTGCCAAATAGCCTCTAGGATGTACCAATTTATACTGCTTGTAGGTTCGTTTGTATTTTTCTACATAAATATGTCATATGATAGGACTTCCCTGGTGGTGCAGTGGTTGAGAGCCTGCCTGCCAATGCAGGGGACACGGGTTCGAGCCCTGGTCCGGGACGATCCCACATGCCGCAGAGCAGCTAAGCCCATGCGCCACAACTACTGAGCCTGAACTCTGGAACCTGCAGCCACAACTGTTGAGTCCACGTGCCACAACTACTGAAACCTGTGCACCTAGGGCCCATGCTCTGCAACAAGAGAAACCACAGCAATGAGAAGCCTGCACACCAGAACAAGGAGCAGCCCCCGCTCGCCGCAACTAGAGAAAGCCCGTGCGCAGCAACAAAGACCCAACGCAGCCAAAAATAAATTAATTAATTTTTTTTAAATGTCATATGATATACTCTGTCCTGCAGACTCACATATTTCACTCAGTAATATGACACAGGAGTTCTACTTATGTCAATATACACAGATCTTCCTCATTAAAAACAAAACCAAAAACCATCTTACAGTTTCCCATTGTATGGCAGAAGAAAGCTTATTTAGTTTATCACATATTGATGGACATTTGGGTGGCTTTCAATTTTTTGCTGCCACAAACAATGTAACAGTGACTCCTCTTCTATGAATAGAATAGAATCAGAGAAGTGAATTGCAAGATTGATAGGTATACATACTTAACATTTCAATAGATGCCATCAAATTGCTCTCCCACAATGTTGTACCAATTTAACTTCCACTAACGGTGCATGAGAACCTTAGGTTTTCATCTTGAACTGGCCTCTGTTCTTTCTCCTGGATCAAAGCTCAAAGTCCCAGTTATCACTGGGATCATCCAGACCCTGAGCCCTACTCTGCAGAATCCTGAGTGGATAAGCCAAGTGTTGGGAGGAATGAACACAGAAAACGGGCAGGCTGTCCCCCACTTGCCAGATGGTCACCCAGGTGACATGACTCTCTCCGAAGGAAAGGCTACCTTGGGAGTGGGAGAAATTGAGCTCCCCTTCAATACGAGTGTCTGAGCGGAGGTTTGGTATCAACAAATGCACTGAACTTCTACTCTGGAGGGGGAGGGTCTTAAGCTGGGTGTCTTGACTCAGAGATGAGTCAGACCCTGTCTCTGCCCTCTCAGAGCTTGATGCTCATGGAGAAAATAGACAAGTAAACAGACAGGGACAGTTCTGTCTACTAAGTATTGAGCTGGACTTCCTTTTCTGACAATATCTGGAACTTCCTGCTATATAACACATGGAAATGCTGGAAATAAAAACAATGAACATCCTTTTATTTTTTTTTATTTTGTATAAATTTATTTATTTTTTGGGTCTTTGTTGCTCCGTGCGGGCTTTCTCTAGTTGTGGCGAGTGGGAGCTACTCTTTGTTGTGGTGCGTGGGCTTCTCATTGTGGTGGCTTCTCTTGTTGAGGAGCATGGGCTTCAGTAGTTGCAGCATGCAGGCTCAGTAGTTGTGGCTCGCGGGCTCAGTAGTTGTGGTGCACGGGCTTAGTTGCTCTGCAGCATGTGGGATCTTCCTGGACCAGGGCTCGAACCCATGTCCCCTGTGTTGGCAGGCGGATTCTTAACCACTGTGCCACCAGGGAAGTCCCAAACATCCTTTTAAATACGATCATTTAACATTTAATGTACCTGCAACCATTTGGGTTTTAACAGACATTTGGGGAGATGAAGGCTTGGGCTTACATGAAGTTAGGGATTGGAACTGAGACCCTTGATAAATCTAGGACACTTGAAGGGCTATACCCACAGTGAAAGTGCAGACTAGGGGAAAACAAACAAACAAACATCTGAGTACTAGCAAAGAAGACAAAAAGGATATATGTCCATCCTGACCTGGTCTTAGGGTGGGGGAAAGAAGCTATCTTCTGAGAATTTGAAACTGCATGCCTGCCCTTGATGAGTATGGGGTGATGAGTGTGGGGTTCATATTTACATCACCTGCATGTCTAGGAATCTCCAAGGCTGATAAATTAACAACAAAGGAGACCTACTCCAAAAGTATCTCTCAGATGCCTAGCAGAAACTAATGCAAATCCTCTTTGGATCTCCTCCGTGGACCCCCCGTCTTCCCCCAGCCATTACAGGTTACACAGAATTCCTGTATATAAAGCCCTTCTAAACAGCTGATAATCCACAAGGAAAAAACTGATGAAATACATGAGGAAACAATCCACCATGAATAAGATTCAGTAGACACAATGAAGAGAAGAATCAGACTCCCAAGAACTTCAGGTAACAGAATTATCAGATAGTGATCATTAGAGTGCAGGTTAGAGGCAGCTGCTAAGTGTTTTGGAAGCATATAGAAAGAACTGACTCCTTGATGAAATCAAAGTCTTCCTAAGAAGGAGCCTTGAAGGATAAGTGGGACTTTGCTAAGTGAGGACAGATGCTGTTGGGTAGCTGGTGGGGTGTACAAAGCATAATGTACCAAGGCAATGACCACTGATAGTTTATTTTTTCAGATGCAAATAGGGCAGAAAAGTAGGGGATGAGGCAAGAGAGATAGGTAAGGGGATAGATGAACAGTCTATGAACTGTCTCAAGAAATTTCATTCTTCAACTAAGTGTAAAAGAAAGCCAGTGAAGGGTTTTAAGTGAGAGGTTAGTGATATTCATTCATTCATTTGTTCATTCATTCAACAACAAATGTCAGACATGGAGAATGGTTGGTGAATGGAGGGTGGCATCAGGTGACCAGTCAGGAGAGAATAGCAGACATGTAGGTGAGAAATGCTGGTGGCTTAGACCAGGGTGGTGGCAGTGAAGATGGAGAGGAGTAGGTGGATTTGACTGATATTTAGGTCAAAACTTGAAGGTATATAAGGGATGGGAAAGTGGGAGGTATCAGGGCTGATTCCTAGGTTTTTGGCTGAGCAACTGAAAGATTAGTGCTGCCACTCACAGAGATAAGGAATTAAGGAGGAAGAGTGAGTTGTTGGAAAGAAGACACTGAGCTCAGTTTTAGATAACTGGAGTTTAAAGTGACTTTGTGATAACCATGTGGCAATGTCTAGGAGGTAGTTTGATGCATAATGTCTGAATCTCAACAAGAGAAATCTGGAAATTTCTGAGCTGGAAATAAAGATCTGAGAGTCATCAACATACAAGTGGTAATTGAAGTCAGGGAAGTATACGAGTTGAGAGTCCTTTGGGAGGCTGAGTTCCATCTTCTGTTGTATTGGGTAAGAGATTTTGGTTGCAAGTAACTAATGATCCAACTCAAACTGGATTAAATTAGAAAAGGAATTGGTCGAAATGTCCATCAACAATTGCTGCAGGCAAGGCTTGATCCAGTGGCCCAAATAATGGAACTAAGATCTAGTCTTTTCTAATTTCTCCAAAACACTTCCTAGGAGTTGGCTTAATTTTTGACAGGCCCTCTCTTTGTGAACACAGTGATACTGTAAGGGAATGCCTCTGCCATGGCACCGCGATGACCTTGCATGTATTCATTCATATAGGCCACACTGGCAAAGGTATGAAAAGCTTATCTAAGTCTTGGCAGAATGCCTTGTGATCCTCCCAGAACATGAGAGAATGGAAGGCTTGTAAGGCAGTAAGGCCACCTTCTACTTGCGTCCCTATCTCACCTGGGAGGCTGCCCTGAGACTGTTTTCTTATTGCTTCCCAGGTTCTGATGAGCTATGGGGCTTTCTGCCCTCCCTACTCAGAATGGAGCTGCAGAATAAAAAACCTGTTAACTGCACTCTAGGATTGGCTCCTCAGCAATAGGGTATCCTACAACCCATGTTACAATTGTTCAGCCCCTTTTGTTTCAGTGTCATCCTTTTTGGTGTGTGGAACAAGGATCACAGGAAGCTGGCTTGTTCTTCTTGCTGTCTATGTAAATAATAAACCATTTAAATAAAAAACTGGCTCGTTGTATCTTTACTGGTAGAATCAGTCAGGCCTTAGCCTTGGCCTTGCCTTACTTTGTCTTATATGTGTAAGTTACCAGCTGCTCCTGGGTCTGGGTGCTTCCAAGCTCAAACCCGAGGAAAAGAAAAGGCCTATTGCCCAAATGGCTCAGTCCAAAATTCCAGAACTGAGTCTTGTTGGCTCTGATTGACCTGATTTGGGTCATACGCTCATGCCTGGACCAATCACTGTGGCTAGGGATTTGGAACGTATTGGTCAATTTAAGCCATTTAGGGCTCATTCCTGGAAATGAGTGAGAGTGAGGTCAATCTCACTCAGATCACCTGGCTGAGAATTCAGGGTCCTGTTAGGAAAAGGGAAAGAGGGAATGGATACCAGAAAGCAGTAAGCAAAGCCCACTATACCTGTCTCCTTTCCCAGAGCAGTGTGTATTTGGGGGGAGGGCATGAGGGATCTGGATGCATAATTATGGAGGGTGTGGCTCCTGAAGAGTGAGAGAGGTTCAGAGAGAAGAGGCTGGGGGAGGGAGAGCCAATCTTTAGCCTTTGGAGGGCTAGTTTACATCTTGGTTTTCCTAACAGGATGGCTTTTGCAATAGTGGGCAGTTGTGGTAGGGGACATGAAGGAAATTGAGAGGGCTTGAGGTACTAGCTCCCGGAAACGTGTCCTCAGGGCATTATGTAAGACCAGATCTCTGGTTCCTTTTGGGCCCTTACAATACTTGGGTCCAAGGGTTGAGGGGGGAACTGGTGCGGATCTCCCAAGGGGCCTCACCAGAGACCCAGCCCAGGAGCAAGAGGCAGCCAGCATAGGAGACAAATGCTGAGAACCATGATTTCTGGGCCTGGTGCCACCACTGACTTGCTGTGTGATCCTGGGCCAGGCACTGCTCCTGCCAGGGCCTTAATTTCCCACTCTGTATGATGAACTAGACCAGATCTTTCTTACTTTTTCAATCTCAAGGATGCCTTCATTTTTCCCTACATGCCACTGTCTTCAACTCACCCCCGCTTGTTGAGTTGTCATTGTTTTTAAGTTTTTATATAATTTATTGTCTTCTGGTGAAAAATCTGCACAAACACAGATCAAGTCAGTGCTGTATCTTTAATCCTTCCTTTCACTTTTATAGCAACCCTGACTTTTTTCACTCTGTTCTTATATTTCTTTTGCTGATTTTCTTGAGTTCTTTCCTTCTCATCCAGGCCATATCTTACAAATCTCTGTTCGGGTTGATTTCTCTTTGCATAATCCAATAAATTGTAAAATTTATAAAAGTCTGTTGTTTTGCCACCACCAAAGTGGCTTCATATCTGAAGACAAAGACATCTGGTGTGTTCTCTTGGTTACATCTTGGTTAGTTTTTCTCAAGTTCTGTCTTAGGTACTGTTGCCTTCCCAGGATAAAGGACCACTATGACCATGTGTTTCTGCAGAAACAGTTGGTATGTCATGAATTTCCTTGCCTGGCTGGTTACTGTGTCACATAATGGTGGCTGCTCGGGACTTCCTGGGTGGCTCAGTGGTTAAGAATCCACCTGCCAACTTAGGGGACATGGGTTTGCGCCTGGTCCGGGAAGATCCCACATGCCAAGGAGCAACTAAGCCCGTGCGCCACAACTACTGAGCCTGTGAACCACAACTACTGAAACCCACGTGCCTAGAGCCCGTGCTCCGCAACAAGAGAAGCCACCGCAATGAAAAGCCCACGCACCACAACAAAGAGAAGCCCCCGCTCGCCGCAACTAGAGAAAGCCCGCGCACAGCAACGAAGACACAACGCAGCCAAAAATAAATTAATTAATTAATTTTTAAAAACATTAAAAAGAAAATGGTGGCTGCTCATCAGGCAGCCAGGGAGGGAAAAAGCCCTGTTTAAAGATTTTGTATACTCCTCAATCTGAGATTGTTGCTCTAAGTTTCTGTCTCAATTTTTTATTAATGAAAGTCTCAGACCTTTACAGGAGCCAGGGTCTGAGTGCCGGGGATGAGAAATAGGGGAATTTGGGAAACAATGGATCAATGCTCCCTCCAAAATATCTCTTGAATCCACCCTTGAATCCTCCTGAAGTCTGGTTCCCCAGGCTTCTCTTTCACCCGGTTGAGCTCCCTCATAGCCTCCTAGTTAATTTCCTTTACGGTAAAGATGGCCAAAATCAGTTTGCTGTTTGGAGTAGAAAAAAATGTACTTGATAAAGTGTAACTCCATAGCCTAGTGCAGGATCTGGCAATGGTTGGTGTTCAATAAATGCTAAAGAAAAAACTACCCAGGTGTGTGGCTTAAAGCTGGTTACTCAGAGCCTCAATTCCTTCTTCTCTAGGTAACCCATACATCATCTGGGATGTCAGGAGAGAAATCACCTTGTTTGCTCCTTCATTATTTCCTTCACTTCAATTCTCGACCCTTCCTTCTCAGCTACAACAACAAAACAACCCAACCTAACTCAATTAAACCCAACCCAAATTCCTCTCATTTTCTCACGCATAGAAGCTTAACCACAACATCTGGATCCTGGTTCTGCCACTTATTAGCTGTGTGACCCCAGACAAATGACTAAATCCCCTGTGTCTTAGTTTCCTCATCTGCGTGTGGTGATGGGGAAATTATAGTACCTGTAGTATGTGTGTGTGTGTGTGAGTGTGTGTGTTTGTATATGTATAATTATATATATATATATAATTTGTATTGTAAACAGCATGTAAAGCACTTAAAATAATACTTAGCACACAATACGCACTGAATATTTGCTAGCTATTATTACTATTTTCATCTTTTTTTGCATAAACTACTGGATACCTAGGCCTTCAGGGTAATGTTTTTCAGTGTATGGCTCCTGAACCACCAGCATCAGGATAATCTGGAGAGATTAAGAATGCAGGTTCCTGGCTCCACCCCAGACCACAGTCTCTAGGGCAGAACTAGGAAATTTACATTTAAAAAAATACATTTCCCAAGTGATTTTTAAAAATTAATTAATTAATTTTTGGCTGTGTTGGGTCTTCATTGCTGCGCATGGGCTTTCTTTAGTTGAGGCCAGTGGGGGCTACTCTTCATTGTAGTGCACCGGCTTCTTCTTGTGGTGTCTTCTCTTGTTGCGGAGCATGGGCTCTAGATGCGTGGGCTTCCGTAGTTGTGGCTCGCGGGCTCTAGAGCGCAGGTTCAGTAGTTGTGGTGCTCTGGCTTAGTTGCTCCATGGCATTTGGGATCTTCCCGGACCAGGGCTCGAACCCGTGTCCTCTGCATTGGCAGGCAGATTCTTAACCACTGCGCCACCAGGGAAGCCCTGTCTTTCGTCTTGTTTATGGTTTCCTTTGCTGTGCAAAGGCTTTTAAGTTTAATTAGGTTATATTGGCTTATTTTTGTTTTAATTTTCATCACTCTAGGAGGTGGGTCATAAAAGAGCTTGCTGTGATTTATATCAAAGAGTGTTTTTCCTATGTTTTCCTCCGAGAGTTTTATAGTGTCCAGTCTTACATTTAGGTCTTTAATCCATTTTGAGTTCATTTTTGTGTATGGTGTTAGGGAGTGTTCTAATTTCATTCTTTTACATGTAGTTGTCCAGTTTTCCCAGCACCATTTATTGAAGAGGCTGTCTTGTCTCCATTGTATATTCTTGCCTCCTTTGTCATAGATTAGGTGACCATAAGTGCGTGGGTTTATCTCTGGGCTTTCTATCCTGTACCATTGATCTGTATCTCTGTTTTTGTGCCAGTACCATACTGTCTTGATTACTGTAGCTTTGTAGTATAGTCTGAAGTCAGGGAGCCTGATTCCTCCAGCTCCGTTTTTCTTTCTCAAGATTGCTTTGGCTATTTGGGGTCTTTTGTGTCTCCATACAAATTGTATAATTTTTTGTTCTAATTCTGTGAAAAATGCCATTGGTAATTTGATAGGGATTGCATTGAATCTGTAGATTGCTTTGGGTAGTATAGTCATTTTTCACAATGTTGATTCTTCCAATCCAGGAGCATGGTATATCTCTCCATCTGTTTGTGTCATCTTGGAGTTCTTTCACCAAGTCGTTCTTGATTAGGCAACCTGTTTCATTTCTTTCACAGGTCTTAAATTCCTTATATATTTATTTAATATTTTAATTACTATAGCTAACATTTAAGCACTCACCATAAGCACTTTTCATACATTAATTAACAAAGTGGTGTGCTACTTATGCTTATCAATGGCACTCCAAACTCCAGAAACCCAATTTGTACTGTTTGCCCATTTCTATGGTGTAAAGACTCCCATAGGTTGGGATTTTAAACTATCAACCTGAAGTTGCTGAATACGTATAATACCATTATACAGTATTTGCCATAGTGATAATAGCAGTGGTAAACTCAAGACCACAGATAAAACGAGAGTGTAGTAAAATAATTAGGAAGTGATGTGTTTTGAGTATTTATTATCTTGTTTTTTACATAACTTGTTTAATTGTAAGCTTATATAATTTAATTTTTGATAATGGCTGTGTTTAAAAGCAACTAGCAACATTTCTAAGCATTCCTCAATCGTTTCTAGCTAGCCCACAACAAGCCAACAACCAGCACATTCTTCAGATGAGGGACCTGAGGCACAGAAAGGTTAAGCAACTTGTTCAAGGCCGCAGAACTAATAAATCTGTAACTGTATCCTCAGAACCAATACAGTGCCTGGCATACAGTTTGTAGTCTATCAACAATTGTAGAATAAATAAATGAACACATATATAATACTCTTTTAAAAACACAAAAAGGGAAACAAACATTAAAAACATACACACAGGAGGATTACACACAGTAATCTAGAACGATTACTACCTTCACCTATCTACTTTCAGCAGCACCTCGGCTCCTGGGCGCTTTTACAACTCACCTGCTACCTTAGGAGACGTCGCCCAGCACTTTGCTACGAGCTCGAGTCGCCCCGCTTTCCGTCGTCCCGCCCTATTTCGCCGCAAGGCCTCCTGGGAGTGGTAGTCCCCAGTCTCGCAGCTCCGGCGACAGCAGCTAGGCGCGCCGGGCCGCGGAACTACACGGGGCGGTACACAGGTCGAGAGGCTCTTCCACCTCGCTTTTCCCTTCCCGCCTGCGCGCCCGCCCTAGCTATCATGGCGGCTCCCTTGGCCCTGGTGCTGGTGGTGGCAGTGACCGTGCGGGCGGCCTTGTTCCGCTCCAGTCTGGCCGAGTTTATCTCGGAGCGGGTGGAGGTGGTGTCCCCACTGAGCTCTTGGAAGAGAGGTGAGGCCACCGGCTCGAGTAGGCGGCTAGGCCCCGCCTGTGCGCTCCTGGCCTCTGTGAATGGGAGGCGGGGGCAGTGGCCGCTAGCTCAAGATTCTGGGGGAACTGACCCGCTCTTTCAGAGAGGACGGGAGGGCGGGGCCTGAAAGCGGGCTGCTAAGGGGGTGGGCGTGGGACTGTGTGGTGAGGTTGGGGCACTAGGGGCCGGTCACCTGCGGGGTGGCGATCTGAGGGGGTGTGTCCCACTCGGGTCCTGAGCTGAGTAGCGTGGTCTGAGGAAGGGTCGGGATGAGGAAAGGGCGTGCTGGTTGGAGGGGGATTTGGCGCGAGATCGCAATGTGATGTTCCTCTGGGGTGTGGGATGGTGTGTGACGGGAGCCTGAGTGAGGGGACCAGTCCTGCCTAAGCGAGGAGAGTGTGTGAGTTAGCGTGCTTAGAAGCTTATTCTCAGTCTGGGACTTGGAGTGCATCTTTTCCTACTGTGTCTTTATAGTTCTTCAAGTTCTTCATCAAACATTGTTTTACGCTGGCGCCTGCAAAGAGACAGAATTTGGGCCAAAGATCCATAGGCTAGTGGGAGAGATAGATAATTATAATAATAATTATAATCATTTGTGAAAAATGTACTTCCTTTGTACGTCCAGTTCCTCCTTTGGAGTTCTGACCCTGAAGAAAGGGTCCCCTCCTTTTCCAGCTTCTTAAAGCTGTGGAATTCGAGCTAACTCTTGAAGGATGCAGAGTTTGGAAAGGGAGATTAGAAAAAGGGGAGTTCCAGGTAGAAGATAAACAGGATCAAGAAATGTTGAAGGATGTGAAATGTCCGAAGTAGGGGAGTAATGGGATGGGGGTTAGGTTAGGGCCAGAGTTTGAAGATTTTTTTGGAAAACTTTCTTCCTGAAGTATGGACATGTAATAAGTGTAGAGCTCAAGGAATTTTTACAAACTGTATATGCCCATATAGCCAGGACCCAGATTAAGAAACAGAATATTACTAGTACCCCAGAAGTCCCCCTCATGTCCTCAAACTTTAAATGCTAGAGTTTTGATGTTGTCCCATAGATACTATGGAATGGCATAATGAATGGATGTTTTATGAATAATTAGAGCTAAGTTTCCTAAGAATACTTACTATGTATCAGAGACTATGGTAAGCCTCATTTTATCCTCCAGTTTTTCTGTGTGTTAGATGGTGTTATTTTCCCCATTTTACCGATGAAGAAACTGAGGTTTGGAGAAGTTAAGTAATTTTCCCAGGTTTCCCAGTTGACAGATGGTAATAAAGATAGTTGTAATTTATATGTGTGATGGTAAGAGCTTAGACTTGACATCTTTGCATATAATATTTGCGTGTAATTATTTGTTGAACAAACTGAATTGTTTGTTGAAGCCACTTGTTTCCAGCTTTCTTCTGGATTCCAGAAGATACATCCGTTTATTTGATAGTGCAACTAAAATTTATACAAATTTCTTGCATGATAAAATGTGCTTCTCAGTCCAATAAAAATAATAATAACTAACACTGATGTAATGCTTTCCACATGCCAGGTACTGTTCTAAGCAGTTTAGGTATGTTAAAAAACATTTAATTTCTACAATGGCTTTTTAAAAAATAAATAAATAAATAAATTTATTTATATATTTTAGTTTTGGTTGCATTGGGTCTTCATTGCTGCGCACGGGCTTTCTGTAGGTGCGGTGAGCAGGGGCTATTCTTCGTTGCAGCGCATGGGCTCTAGGGCGCGCGGACTTCAGTAGTTGCAGCACGCGGGCTCAGTAATTGAGACTCTTGTGGCGCACGGGCTTTGTTGCTCTGCAGCATGTGGGATCTTCCCGGACCAGGGCTCAAACCTGTGTCTCCTGCATTGGCAGGCAGATTCTTAACCACTGTGCCACCAGGGAAGTCCTCTACAATGGCTTATGATGTAAATACTATTGTTAGCCCCACTTTATAGATAAAATTAAAGTACAGAGAGATTGTTACTTGCCGAAAGTCACATAGATAATAATATTATGTGACTAGCTAGCAATCTTTAGGCATGGCTGTTCCACCGGAGTTCACTGTATACTATCTTGTCAAGAATAATTTTGGAACATTTCTGTCATATTTTGGTGTTTCCTCAGCCTTTGACCTAAAGATTGGGAATTACTATGGGCTTAGCTTCTTGAGTCAGGACAGAGCTCAAACTGTGAGTGCTTGTTTAGAAACCCGTTTCCAATGCAGCTGTGAGAGTCAGGGTCAGGAGGAACACTTCTGATAGCACTACTTAAAAAAACAAAACAAAACACTTATTGCTAAATAAATACAGAATTAATAAACTACGCACAGCAGTGTATTGCACAGTGCATTATAAGGCAAACACTTTTGTAACCATCATCCAAGTCGAGAATCAGAACTTTGCCACTTTTCCTAGAAGCCTTTCCATATACCCCATCTCAATCACAGCCTCTCATCCCCCTCATAAGTAACCATTATTCTGTTTTTTATAATAATGACATTTCTTTTTGTCTTATTACCCAAATGAGCATCCCTAGACACGATAGCTTAGTCATGGTCTTCAAAAAAAGTTTATGTATGTCTTTTAAGTCTCCCTTAATTTTAAAATTTCCCGTCCATCTCATCCTTTTCTTTAGTATTTATCTGTTTAAGAACCTAGACCATTTGACTTGTAGAGTTTCCCATAGATTGGATTTTCCTGATTGTATATTCATGGTACAGTACAACACATATCTGCCTGGTTTCTCTACTGCAAAATTACTATTTTCCCTTTTTATTTTTATTCTTTGGCCATGCTGTACAGCTTGTGGGATCTTAGTTCCCTGATCAGGGATTGAACCCGGGCCCTGGCAGTGAAAGCACCGAGTCCTAGCCACTGGATGGCCAGGGAAGTCCCTATTTTCCCTTTTTAAGTAGTAAACATTTGGGGGATATACTTTGGGGCTCTGTAAACATCCTGTTTCTCTTTAACTTTTTGCCCACTACTTTTTGCATTTATAGTTTGGTCTTCCCTCCAGCAATCATTACTGTGGTGTTCTAATGGCGACTTTTCTATTTCCCTCATTCCTTCTTTTTTTTGTTTTATTTATTTATTTACTTTATTGAAGCATAGTTGATGTATAATATTATATAATTTATAGGTATATAATATAATGATTCAGTTTTTAAAGGTTATGCTTTATTTATAGTTGTTATAAAATATTGGCTATATTCCCTGTGTTGTAGAATATATTGTTGTAGCTTATTTTACACATAATAGTTTATACCTCTTAATCCCCTACTCCTATATTGCCCCTCCCCGCTTCCCTCTCCCCACTGATAACCACTAGTTTGTTCTCTGTATCTCTGAGTCTGCTTCTTTTTTGTTATATTCACTAGTTTGTTGTATTTTTTTAGATTCCACATATAAGTGATATCACATTTGTCTTTCTCTGACTTATTTCACTTAGCATAATGCCATCCAAGTCCATCCATGTTGCTGCAAATGGCAAAATTTCATTATTTTTTATGGCTGAGTAGTATTCCATTGTATATATACATATACCACATCTTCTTTATCCATTCTTCTGTTGATGGACACTGAGGTTGCTTCCATATCTTGGCAATTGTAAATAATGCTGCTATGAACATTGGGTGCATGTATCTTTTCCAATTAGTTTTTTTTTTTTTTTAATATATACCCAGGAGTAGAATTGCTGGGTCATATGGTAGTTCTGTTTTTAGTTTTTTGAAAAACCTCCATATTGTATTCCAAAGTGGCTGCACCAATTTATATTTTCACCAACAGTGTAGGAGGGTTCCCTTTTCTCTACATCCTCATCAACATTTGTTATTTGTTTTCTTTTTGATAATAGCCATTCTGATAGGTGTAAGGTGATATCTCATTGTGGTTTTGATTTGCATTTCCCTGATGATTAGCCATGTTGAGCATCTTTTCATATGCCTGTTGGCCATCTGTATTTCCTCTTCAGAAAAATGTCTATTTAGTTCTGCCCTTTTTTTTTTTTTTTTTTTTTGGCCACGCCACACAGCTTGTGGGATCTTAGTTTCCAACCAGGGATTGAACCCGGGTCACGGCAGTGATAGCGCCGAGTCCTAAGCACTGGACTGCCAGGGAATTCCCATATTTATTTATTCAATTATATTTATATCAGTGTGAACTCATGGGTATTTGTTTTATTCTCTGGATTATAATCCATACTACTTTGGCCATTGGGACCTCTTTCAGGTTGTCTCCTTTGTCCTTTTGACATACCTCCCTCCTACTTTTTTTTTTTTTTTAAGCACTGTATTACTTTCTGGAACCACAATATGCTCCAGGCTTATCTTATATTTTTCTTGGTCCAGCCCTAGAATTGACCACTTCTCCAAGGAGCCCTTGTTCCTTCTATTGGAGAATATCATTTAGAAACCAAGATCTGTATGCTAGGTATGTTTATTGCTACTGGGATGACACTGTTTCTTGGGTCTTCTAGGCTAGAGATATAAGGATACCACTTGTTTTGAACAAGCTGAATGCTTACCCTTCTTGGTATGGGATTGGCCACGCCACACAGCTTGTGGGATCTTAGTTTCCAACCAGGGATTGAACCCGGGTCACGGCAGTGATAGCGCCGAGTCCTAAGCACTGGACTGCCAGGGAATTCCCATATTTATTTATTCAATTATATTTATATCAGTGTGAACTCATGGGTATTTGTTTTATTCTCTGGATTATAATCCATACTACTTTGGCCATTGGGACCTCTTTCAGGTTGTCTCCTTTGTCCTTTTGACATACCTCCCTCCTACTTTTTTTTTTTTTTTAAGCACTGTATTACTTTCTGGAACCACAATATGCTCCAGGCTTATCTTATATTTTTCTTGGTCCAGCCCTAGAATTGACCACTTCTCCAAGGAGCCCTTGTTCCTTCTATTGGAGAATATCATTTAGAAACCAAGATCTGTATGCTAGGTATGTTTATTGCTACTGGGATGACACTGTTTCTTGGGTCTTCTAGGCTAGAGATATAAGGATACCACTTGTTTTGAACAAGCTGAATGCTTACCCTTCTTGGTATGGGAAGCTCAAAGACAGTGTTTGTCTTCTGCTAGATGATATGCTTTTATTATCAGCCATAGGAAAAGTACATCAAGGTAACTAAATAAGAAATTCTTGCTTATCTGATATATGAGTTAAGAGTTGAGAGACTTTATGAAAAAAAAAGCAACAACACTGATGTTTTAGAATAATTGGCCATGATTAGTTAGCTTTTATGGTCAACTATTCTAAAACATTAGTTGTTAGATATCATCTCCTTGGGTCTCCAGTAAAGCTGTTAGTGAAGGGTTTAATAGTTGTGTTACACAGCAGCCTCCTTATGCGGCTCCATGAGGGAAGTTTCTCTCTGGTCCTAGGATAAGGACCAGTTACAGTTGTCTTGAGCATCGGGCTTTGTTTTATTTTTTATAGACATCATGAATTATGTTAATGATAGGTTTTCTTCTAGGGTGGGTCTATAAAATTTAAAGCCATACTTATGGCTCACTCATTACAAATAAGTAGTTCTTTTAAAAACAGGCTTTGTAAGTTTGATTTTGTTTTATTTACTTATTTTTGAATAGGTAATTCAGTCTTACGGTTCAAAAATCAAAGGTGCAAAAGTCTGTATGACTAAAAGGCATCTTTCCACCGTTTTCCTATACCACCCATTTCTGTTTCCTGGAGGGAACAGTTTCTTATGTATATCAGTTTTCTTACGTATACTTCATGCATTTATAAGCTTACACTTTATAAGTTTTTGTGGCTCTGTTTTAAGTTTTTCTTATTCTTTTTCACTCTCTTTTAAAATTAGTTTTCCTGTTTTTTTTTAACTCCTGTTTCTTATTAATAATTACAAAGTAATACATGCTCATTGCTAAAGACTCAGAAACTGAAGAAAAGATAAAAGAAACCAAACATCTTGTATAATTTTATCACCCGGAGATGGTCACTGTTAACTTTTTATTTGTTTGTTTATTTTTATTTGTTTTATTTAATGTTTATGTTTTGTGCTTAGTTTGAGGCACTTCTCATTGAATACATATTCATTGTCTCTCAAATAATTAAATGAATGCTGATTAATATTTAAAATAAAATTTGATCATATTTTACATGCTGTGTTATGACCTGTTTTTCATTTTAGAATATTTCATTGACATCTTTCCTTCAGTAAATATAAGGTTGGCCCTTGAACAACCCAGGAGTTAGGGGCACCGACCTATCTTCTGTGCAGTTGAAAATCCAAGTATCATTTATTGTCAGCCCTCTATATACGCTATTCCTCCGTACCTTTGGTTCCTCCATATCTGAGGTTCTGCATCCACAGATTCAACCAACTGCAAATTGTATAGTACTGTAGTATTTATTATTGAAAAAAATCCACGTATAATTGGACCCATGCAGTTCAAACCCGTGTTGTTTAAGGGTCAGCTGTAATATATCTGTAATATACTTCTTTATTTTAACTCTTAATTTTAAAATAATTTTAGATTTTCAAAAAAGTTGCAAAAATAGTACATAGAGTTTGTTTACCCTTCACCCAGCAGCTTCTTTTACTGTTAATATCCTACATAACCATAGTACAATGACCTAAACCAGAAAATTAACACTGATAACAATACTACTAACTAATCTACAAACCTACAGGATTTTTACCAGTTGTTCCACTAATGTCCTTTTTCTGGTCCAAAATCCAATCATGACCCCATATTGCATTTAATTGTTATGTATCCTTAGTCTCTTCCCATCTGGGATGCTTCCTCAGACTTAACATTTTTAAAGAGTACTGGCCAGTTACTTTGTCTCTCAGTTTGGGTTTGCTTGATATTTCCTCATGATGAGATTGAAGTTATGCTTTTTTTGGGAAGGATAACACATTTTTAGCATAAGGACCACAGAAGTTTTTTTATCCCCATCTCGGTGAATCATGTCAGGAGGTACTTGATGTTGATAATGTTAACTGGTCAACATATTACTGGTGATGTTAATGTAGGTCACTTGAGTAAGATAGTGAATGCCAGGTTTAGCCACATAAAATCATTATTTTTCCCTTTGCAAATACTGTTTCCAATCATTTTTACCCACTAATTTTAGTATCCATTATTGATACTTGCCTTTCAAGATTATTACTATGGGGTCTGCCAAATGGTGATTATCTATTTCCATCTTTCCTTCTACATTTGGTACTTAGAGTTCTCTTTAAGGAAGAGTTTTCTTTTCTCTTTCACTTGTTTATTTATTCAATTATTTATAGCATAGTATGATTTTTAACTATAAAGTGCTTCTCTCTATCTAGGTATCTATCCACATATACATATATGTATATACATCACAATTCATTTACATAAATCTCCATTAATGAACGTTGGGGTTTTAAAAATTTTTTAGTACTCTGAGCATGATAATGAACATATTTCTTTGGGCACCTGTCCAATTATTTCCATAGGATAAATTGCCCTAAGAGCAATTGTTTCTGGGGCAAAAGGCACACATTAAAAAAGTACCTGTTGGGGCTTCCCTGGTGGCGCAGTGGTTAAGAATCCGCCTGCCAATGCAGGGGACACGGGTTCGAGCCCTGGTCCGGGAAGATCCCACATGCTGCGGAGCACTAAACCCGTGAGCCACAACTACTGAGCCTGTGCTCTAGAGCCTGTGAGCCACAACTACTGAGCCCGCATGACACAACTAATGAAGCCCACATGCCTAGAGCCCATGCTCCACAACAAGAGAAGCCACCGCAATAAGAAGACTGCACACCGCAATGAAGAGTAGCCCCTGCTTGCCGCAACTAGAGAAAGCCCGCACGCAGCAATGAAGACCCAATGCAGCTAAAAATAATAAAAAGAAAAAAAAAGTACCTGTTGCCTGTAGAAAAATTAATACAAATGTCACTCAAACAATCAGCATATGAGAGTGGCTGCCCATTTTCCTTCTCTGTGGACATTTCTCACATCTTCTAATTTGTTATCTTATTGTTTTTATTTATTTTTTGGCTGCATTGGGTCTTCGTTGCTGTGCGCGGGCTTTGTCTAGTTGAGGCGAGTGGGGACTACTCTTCGTTGTGGTATGCAGGCTTCTCATTGCGGTGGCTTCTCTTGCTGCGGAGCACGGGCTCTAGGCACGCAGGCTTCAGTAGTTGCAGCACGTGGGCTCAGTAGTTGCAGCACATGGACCCTAGTGCGTGTAGGCTTCAGTAGTTGTGGCACACGGACTTAGTTGCTCCGAGTCATGTGGGATCTTCCTGGACCAGGGATCTAACCCGCGTCCCCTACGTTGGCCACCAGGGAAGTCCTGTTATCTTATTGTTTTTTGGAATGGGGCAGAATATATATAAATGAAACACTTTTTTAAAAATTATTTTTTTGGCCGCACCATGCGTCTTCCAGGATCTTAGTTCCCCTACCAGGGATTGAACCTGGGACCCTGGCAGTGAAAGCGCCAAGTCCTAACTATTGGACCGCCAGGGAGTTCCCAAACAAAACACTTTTTAGAGTGGGTGGAAGTTACAAGGAGATCGAAGGAAGTTTATAGTTTAATATAATTTTTATATATTTTATATTATATATTATAATATATATAATATATATTAATATAAATATATTTTATATTATTTTAGTTTAATATAAAATTTTCTCATAATGAGTGCTGCCCCACAATGAAAAAAGATGCTCTGTATAGAAAAAAGTTGACCATCATCTGAAATCAAGACTTAAATTCACTCGCTGGGAATGAGGTAAAGGGGGTTAGACAAACTGTGAAGCCCTTCTTGTTCCTGGGAGTATCTAACACTTTGGATTATGGCCAATCTGCATATGTCTCTAAAGTAAGAGTGAACTTGGATGTCTTACTTTTCAGTGGTTGAAGGCCTCTCACTGTTGGACTTGGGAGTGTCTCCGTATTCTGGAGCAGTATTTCATGAAGTAAGTGTTCTTGTTTTCTTTTTGGCGTACTAAGAGTAGTTTATAGTCACAAATGCCAAAGGCTAACTCTGTTTTGTACAAACATTTAAAGGATCTATTTTTGAAAATCATATTTAGAAACAGCCCTTTTTTAGATGCCCTCTGCTTAAGAAGGAGGTTTCGCAATTGCAGTGGAAATGATCCAGATTAAGATTGTAATTTGGGGAAGCAGATGAGACTTCTGTAGAAGTTATCATTTATATTGGCAAATAAATTGTAAACAGTTCCCAGTTCATGAATAGGTTATATGCTAATTGGCACGTAATTGGTTCTTTGGAACATACTTTCCCATGAAAACTGTGCCAGCAACGTTGGTTTCTTAGAAAGCCCACAAAAGCTGTTTAATCCATAAAATTAGTTCTTAAGAATAGTAAAATCACTCTTAGGTCACCATCATCTCTCAACAGCTTCCTGACAAGTCTTTCTGCATTCAGTCTTGCTCCTTTACTTCTTATTCTGCAGTCAGAGCCATCTTTCTGAAATATGAATCTGATTTTGTCACTGTCCTGCTCAACACTGATCTCAGGATAAAATCCAAACACCTTAGGATGCATACAAAGCCCTGTGGGCCCCACTCATCACCCCAACCACATGTCTTTCCACTTCCCTCTCCCCACTTTTATTGGCTTTATCATTTAGAATAGAAGTCTTCTAATTTGGCATTTTTACCCCTAATTTTTACAATTGTCTCCCTCATACCTACTTTGAGAACAATTTTTTTTGGTTCTTCTATCTAGTCTTTTTAAAACGTTCAACTTGATTCTCATGGAGATAACTCTTACATTCATATTTCGTTACCGTTGTATTACTATCTAACTGAACCATAATAACAAGAACTACTAGCTGAAACAGGTTAGGAACAATTTAAGAGACTCTTAATGAGCACACAGTTCAATTATTGGGAATGGATGTGTGTGGGCATATGCAAGCATAGCCCACTAGCCAGTGGTATGTGCTGTGGGCCTTGGGCAGTATGTTTTCTAGACAGACTAGGAACCCTCTGAGAGAGTTCTGACATGCTTTTATTATGCTCCAGCATCATATTCCCTTACCTATATCTTTGCTCATGTTGTTATCTTCTTATGGAGGGCCATTCTTCCTTCTTTTTGTGGTTGACTCTACTATTCAGATATTAGCTTTGGTTTTGCCTCCCCCAGAAAGCCATCCCTCATCACCTTAGACTAAGTTAGGTGTTTCTCCTATGTCTTCCAAAACATCTGTGCTTACCCTTTTCATGGCTCATATCATACTCTTGAAATTGCCTCTGTACTTGTTTTACCCACTGTGATGTATGCTCCTCAGAATGTGTTCTGGCACCCTTTCATCACTTATTCCTAGTGCTGAGGTCTGTATCTGCATATGTATTCCAACCCCTCCTTCCCTTCTCTATTTCCTTTAACAAAGATTTGTTAAGTACACACCAAATGCCAGCTACCCTGCTAGGTGCTAGGGATATAAAACAAGACACAGTCCTTGGCGTTATTATACTTGTATTTCTAAGAGAAACAGACAATAAGTTAGTAAAAAAGAAACAGATTTCAGAGCAAAGAATGTTGCCAGGAATAAAGAAGTTCACTTCATCATGATTAAGGGGTCAATTCGTCAAGAAGACATAACAATCCTAATGTTTATGCACCTAATAATAGAGTTTCAAAATACATGAAGACTGATAGAACTGCAAGGAGAAATAGACAAATCCCCCAATAGTCTGAGATTTCAGTATCCCTGTCAATGACTGATAGAACAAGCAGACAGAAAGTCAACAAAGATTTAGAAGACTTGAACAACACACCAACCAACTTGACCTCATTGACATTTACAGAACATTGCATCCAATAAAAGCCAAACACATAATCTTTTCAAGTATACATTTGCAAGATAGACCATATTCTGAGCCATAAAGCAAGGCTCAATAAATTTAAAAGGATTGACGTCATACACAGTATATTCTCTAACCTCAGTGGACTTAGATGAAAAATTAATACCAGAAAGATACCTGGAAAATCCCCAAATATTTGGAAACTAAGTAACATATTCCTCAATAACTCATGATCAAAGAAGAAATCAGAAGGGAAATTAGAAAGTATTTCGAACTGAATGAAATGAAAACACAACCTATCAAAATATGTGGGATGTTGCTAAAGCAGTACTTGGGGGAAATTTATGGTGTTAAATGCCTGTATTGAAAAAGAAGAAAGGTCTCAAATCACTGACCTCAGTTTCTACCCTAAGAAGCTAGAAAAAGAAGATAAATTAAACTCAAAGTAAGCAGAATAAAAGGAATAATAAAGATCTGAGAGGAAACAAATGAAACAGAAAGCAGAAAATATTGAAAGTCATGGAAACAAAGTTGGTTCTTTGGGATGAATGTAAAATTGGTAAACATTTGGGAATGGTGGATATGTTCACAATCTTGACTGAGGTGATGATTTCATGGGTGTATTCATAGGTCAGAACATATCAAGTTGTATACTTTGAAAATGTGCAGTTTATTTTATACCAACTATACCTCCATAAAGCTAAATTTTGAAAAATATGATTTCACTTAAATGGTAAGTGTATGTAGAATAATAAAGCTGAGTAAAAGGATAAAGAGTGATGGTCATGTGTATGGCTATTTTAGATAGTGTGTGTAGGTAAGGCACTCTGAGGAAGTGAAATTTGAATAAGAGATCTAAATGAATCAAGCAAGCCATATGATAACCCTAATTTGGAAATGAGCTTGGCATTTGTGAGTTGCAGAAAGATGGCCAGTGTTGCTAAGGCAGAATGAGCAAAGAGGAGAGTAATAGAGATAAGCTGTAAGAAATTAGGGATCTGATTATGTAGGACTTTTTATAGAAATGTTTAGGAGTTTGGATTTTCTTTCTATCTATCTAAGTATCTATCTTTTTTCCCCACTTTTATTGAGATATAATTGACTTACAGCACTGTGTAAGTTTAAGGTGTACAGCAGAATGATTTGACTTTTATACCTCAGGAAATGACGACCACAGTAAGTTTAGTGAACATCCATTATCTCATAGAGATACAACATCAACGAAATAGAAAAAAAATTTTTTTCCTTGTGATGCAAACTCTTAGGAGTTACTCTCTTAACAACTTTCATATATAACGTACAGCAGTGTTAATTATATTTATCATTTGTTGTACATTACATCCTTAGTACTTATTTATCTTATAACTGGAAATTTGTACCTTTTGACCATCTTCATCCAGTTTCTCCTCCCCCTCGGGTAACCACAAATCTGATCTCTTTTTCTATAAGTTTGTTTCTTTGTTTTTGAAGTATAATTGACCTACAACACTATGTTAGATCCTGATATATAACACAGTGGATCGATATTTCTATACATTTTTATTTTATTTTTAAAAATATTTATTTATTTTATTATTTATTTATTTTTTTGGCTGCATCGGGTCTTAGTTGCAGCACATGGGGTCTTCGTTGAGGTGTGTGGGATATTTTGTTATTTCACAGGCTCTTTGTTGTGGCATGAGGGCTTCTCTCTAGTTGTGGCGTGCAAGTTTTCTCTATCTAGTTGTGGTACGTGGGCTCCAGGGCGTATGGGCTCTGTAGTGTGCCGCACGTGGGCTCTCTTGTTGAGGTGTGTGAGCTCAATAGTTGTGGTGTGAGGGCTTAGTTGCCCTGCGGCATGTGGGATCTTAGTTCCCTGACCAGGGATGGAACCCGTGTCCCCTGCATTGGAAGGCGGATTCTTTCTTTCTTTTTTTCTTTTTTAACATCCTTATTGGAGTATAGTTGCTTTACAATGGTGTGTTAGTTTCTGCTTTATAACAAAGTGAATCAGCTATACATATATCCCCATATCTCTTCCCTCTTGTGTCTCCTTCCCTCCCACCCTCCCTATCCCAATCCTCTAGGTGGTCACAGAGCACCAAGCTGATCTCCCTGTGCTATGTGTCTGCTTCCAACTAGCTATCTATTTTACGTTTGGTAGTGTATATATGTCCATGCCACTCTCTCACTTTGTCCCAGCTTACCCTTCCCCCTCCCCATGTCCTCAAGTCCATTCTCTAGTAGCTCTGTGTCTTTATTCCCATACTGCCCCTAGGTTCTTCATGACCTTTCTTTTTTTTTTTTTTTTAGATTCCATATATATGTGTTAGCATGCGATATTTGTTTTTCTCTTTCTGACTTAATTCACTCTGTATGACAGACTCT
>NC_041227.1:22732681-22751117 GCF_002837175.3 Physeter macrocephalus
GGTGTTAGGGAGTGTTCTAATTTCTTTCTTTTACATGTAGCTGTCCAGTTTTCCCAGCACCACTTATTGAAGAGACTGTCTTTTCTCCATTGTATATCCTTGCCTCCTTTGTCATAGATTAGTTAACCATAGGTGCATGGGTTTATCTCTGGGCTTTCTATCCTGTTCCATCGATCTGTATTTCTGTTTTTGTGCCAGTACCATACTGTCTTGATTACTGTAGCTTTGTAGTATAGTGTGAAGTCAGGGACCCTGATTCCTCCAACTCCGTTTTTCTTTCTTAAGATTGTTTTGCCTTTTCGGGGTCTTTTGTGTTTCCATAGAAATTGTGAGATGTTTTGTTCTAGTTCTGTGAAAAATGCCATTGGTAGTTTGATAGGGATTGCATTGAATCTGTAGATTGCTTTGGGTAGTATAGTCATTTTCACAATGTTGATTCTTCCAATCCAAGAACATGGTATATCTCTCCATCTATTTGTATCATCTTTAATTTCTTTCATCAGTGTCTTATAATTTTCTGCATACAGGTCTTTTGTCTCCTTAGGTAGGTTTATTCCTAGATATTTTATTCTTTTTGTTGCAATGGTAAATGGGAGTGTTTTCTTAATTTCACGCTCAGATTTTTCATCATTAGTGTATAAGAATGCCAGAGATTTCTGTGCATTAATTTTGTATCCTGCTACTTTACCAAATTCATTGATTAGCTCTAGTAGTTTCCTGGTAGCCTCCTTAGGATTCTCTATGTATAGTATCATGTCATCTGCAAACAGTGACAGCTTTACTTCTTCTTTTCCTATTTGGATTCCTTTTATTTCTTTTTCTTCTCTGATTGCTGTGGCTAGAACTTCCAAAACTATGTTGAATAAGAGTGGTGAGAGTGGTCTCCAATTTGGATTCCTTTTATTTATTTTTCTTCTCTGATTGCTGTGGCTAAAACTTCCAAAACAATGTTGAATAATAGTGGTGAGAGTGGGCAACTTTGTTTTGTTCCTGATCTTAGTGGATGGAAGGCGGATTCTTTACCACTGGACCACCAGGGAAGTCCCTATACATTTTTAAATGATCACCATGATAAGTCTAGTTGTCATTTGTCACCATACAAAGATATTTTGTAATTACTGAGTATATTCCCCACGCTGTACATTTCATACCTGTTACTCATTTAATTTCCTTTTTTTAAAAATAGAATCATGGATTTTTTTTTCAAATTTATTAGTTTTTTTGGTTGCATTGGGTCTTCGTTGCTGCACATGGGCTTTCTCTAGTTGCATCGAGTGGGGGCTACTCTTCGTTGCGGTGCGCGGGCTTCTCATTGTGGTGGCTTCTCTTGTTGCGGAGCACGGGCTTCAGTAGTTGTGGTACGTGGGCTCAGTAGTTGTGGCTCGCGGGCTCTAGAGCGCAGGCTTAGTAATTGTGGCACTCGGGCTTAGTTGCTCTGTGGTATGTAGGATCTTCCTGGACCAGGGATCGAATCCGTGTCCCCTGCATTGGCAGGCAGATTCTTAACCACTGCACCACCAGGGAATTCCCTCATTTTAATTTTCAACTGAAAGTTTGTGCCTCTTTATCTCCTTCACCTATTTCTCTCCTCCTTCACCCCTCTGCTTTTTCTATCTTTTAATATAACTGTTTTTAATGTCCAGAGTTTGTAATATGAGGGCCACTGCTTTCTCCCGTACTCAAATTGATAAATTCTCAGTTGGCTGGTGAGGCCAGTTGGGATACTTCTTGTCTAATTTGGTTTCTAGGAAGACTTCATTCAAGGCCTTAATGGTTACTGATCAAATGGAATTGTGTATTTCACCAGCTTTCTCATATTCCTTAATCCTGGCCTTTAAGAGAGACAAAAACTCAGCACAGCATTTGTATCTTTTTCTTCAGCATCCACCTGGACAGTATATTTATGCTCTGGCACGAGAATCTTCAGGGCATTAAAATTCTTTTCAAAGTCATCTGCCAAGCCAGCCTTCACCACACTGGCCTTGTAGTAAGCCTAGTCATAGCAGGTAGATTCTCAGGTAGAGTAGCCAACCTGGAGATGAGGGTCTCATTCCAGGATTTCAGGGAATTAGCAGTGGCCTTTGGTCTTGGGGTATGATCTCCCCAAAAGCTACTCAGTTAGCAGCTTCCATTGTAGACTTTCTCCCTCTTGGATCACTTGCTCTGGGGGAAGCCATGTCATGACCAACCTTAAGGAAGCCTTTGTGATGAACTGAATATTGCTGCCAACAGTCAAATGAGTAAGCTTGGAAGCAGATATTTAAGCTCTTTTAGATATTGCAACCTCAGTCGACAGCTTGGCTGCAATCTCATGAGAGACTCTGTGCCAGAACTATCCAGTTAAGCCACTCCTGGATTCCTGACTCTCAGGCACTGTGTGAGATAATAAATGTGTGTTGTTTTAAGCTATTCAGTTTTTGGACAGTTTGTTACACAGAAATAGATAACTAAGATACCTAGGGAGTGAATTAACATAACGAATACCAGGACCTAGAGCACTCTAATACATCAAGGTTGGGATGGGGAAGAGGAACTAGTAAATATAGCTGAAAAGGAGGAAAATCAAGGGAATGTTCATGGATGCTAGATGACCATGTAATTGCTTAAGGAGGGAGTAAAAACTGTGTCAAATGCCATTTCAAGGTTGAGAAAATTTAAATTGAAGATTGATGATTAATTTGCCAAAATTGAGACTTTGGCAACAGTAATTTCAGTGGAGTATAGGGACAAGAGACTGATTGAAGTACATTGAGGGAAAGATGTGGAAAGACAGAGTATAGACAACCTTTTTGAGGAGTTTTACTCTAAAGGAGGGCAGAGAAATGGTATGGTAGATGGACGGAGATGGCTAGTGAAGATTTTTTAAATATGAGGATCTGCATATTTGAATGCTGATGGCAATAATTCTGTGGATAAAGAAGTTGATGATGTAAGAAAGAGGATTGAATGAGCAATGTCTTTGAGGAGGCCAGAAGGAATAGGATCACCAGTTCACAGGTGGAGGATTTGGTTTTATTTATTTATTATAAATTTATTTTATTTTTGGCTGCATTGGGTCTTCGTTGCTGTGCGTGGGCTTTCTATAGTTGTGGCAAGTCGGGGGTACTCTTCATTGTGGAGCACAGGCTCTAGGTGCACAGGCTTCAATAGTTGTGGCTTGCGTGTTCTAGAGCTCAGGCTCAGTAGTTGTGGCACACGTGCTTAGTTGCTCGTGGCATGTGGAATCTTCCCGGACCAGGGCTCGAACCTGTGTTCCCTGCATTGGCAGGTGGATTCTCAACCACTGCACCACAGGGAAGCCCAAGGAGGGTTTGGTTTTAGATAGGAAGAAAGGAAGTTCATCTGTTGTTAATATGGGAAAAGTAGAGAATATAGATATAGATAGAGGAAGTTGGTCAACTGGGTAGTGGGAAAATAAGGTGGTTCTTATTTAATTGCTTCTCTTTTCTCAGTGACATAAGAAATGAGATTGTCGGCTACAAGTGAGAACTGGAGAGGGAAGTTGGAGGTTGAGGAGAGGGGAAAATGTGAAATAATCCTTTCAGAAAGAATATGTCAAATGAATAAATGGAAGAGCTATATCTAGCCAGTTAACCATCATTTAAAATGTTTTTTCTCTGGGAAAATGTTTTCTTGGATACAGTGAGGGAGCCTAGAATACATTCTTACTCCTCATCACGTGCATTCATGCATGCTGCGTGTGTAAAGGGGGATAAAGGCCGGAGGTAGGAATTTCTAGCTACTAGAAGCATGTTAACTCTCTATACCTGTCTAAGATAACCCCGTTAGGACTGTTAACCTGTAAAACTCTGAATTAAGGGGGAAGAACAGTTGCTTCCCCTGAGTGTAGTGAGGATGACTTCAAACTTAGAGTCCCTTGCTCCTCATTCCTGAATATGGGTTAATTTGCTTGTAAGCTGGGCATTCATAAATCAAGAGCTACCTATATTTTAATATAGCTTCTCTAAGTAATAAAACACTATAAAGAAATAAAATTATATCAAGCCAAATGAAAAGCATACTTTTGGAGAGAAAGTTCATCGCTGCTTTGTATTGTTTCTTTCTTAATCTTTAGCAGATTTTATTATCTATTTCTTAAGGAAAGGTAAGAATATGTGAAAATGGAGAAGAAAAATCTGCACAGGAGAGAAAAAAGTAATTTAGCAACCACAGGTTAGATTTTATGACTGCCTTCAACAGATGTTTCTGTTTTCTGTGTTTAGTCAAGTACTGATAGTAAAATTGTACTTATATAATTTATACCCTACCCTGACTGGGAGTAGTCACCTAAATGGAGTTGTAGCATAAAGACAAATTATATTCAGTGCATGCTTCTCTATAACAGTATGATATGCAATTAAACTAACTACTGTGTACATGTTAGTTCATTACGGAAATGAGCCCAATTGCTGATAGACTTTTTGAGAACAGTTTGTTCTATTATTTCTGAGACCTATTTAGTGCCATTCTAAACTATCTGAAGCATCAAGACACTTTGAAAGCAGGCTATTGGTAATATAAATATCAAGTTGCTACCTCTTACAAACAAAGATAAATGCAAAAAAGAATCCATTAGTAGATAGTTGTAAAAGTTTAATTCTTTTAGAACTTTGAAAGGCAAAGCTGATTTCCCTATTTTCAAAAAGAGGTAAAAAGTTGATCTCAGGTAGCTAACATATTGAGTTTTACTGTATGCTAGGCACTATGCTAAGTACTTTGTGAATATTACCACTTAATTCTCCCAAGAACCCTGTGAAATAGGTCACTATACTTATTTTATAGCTGAGGAAACTAAGGCTCAGAGGGGAAGACAACTTGCCCAGAGGTACATAGGTGGAACCTGGTTTTAAACCTGAGACTGACCCCAAAGCCTTGTTCTTTCTACCACACTAGCATGATCTCACGAAAAAACCTGTCAATAACCTTTACAGTATCATAAGACACATTTTTACATGTGGTTGGGAGTTGGGAAGAGGTACTTCTGAGTCACCAGCATGGGCTCACTAAAACCAAGTCATGTACTTTCCTTCTGGTGTGGTGGACTGGTGAACTGGCTTGTAATAGCAGACCAACTATCCTGCCTAGAACAACTAGAAAAGCAGGAGGAATACAAAAAACATCTGTTTGATGGCATTGGAAAGTAGCAAGATAACCAGGACTTGAGGGGCCGAGATCCCAGAGTGGAAATTGCAAAAAGTGAGATCGACAGTCTGAGCTGCTTTCTCCTTGATGTATCCAATTTGTAAGTGGCACAGGCTGAGGGGGCAGAGAAGGAGAACAGAAATTGGATGGTAAGAGGCTACAGATCTAAGCAAAGCTCTTGGCAGTCTAATGGTGCTGGGGAGATACAAATTCAAGTGCACTTCCAACCAAGGTGGTAGGGCTCTGGCAAAGGACTTGGCTTCTAGTTGGGTCCTCTAAAGGACTACACTCAGAGAATGAGGGTAGACCATGTATAGACTAGTCTTACAAAGACTGAAGCCAGCTTCTAATTAGCTTAACCCCTAATTAGATTAAGGTGATACAATTCTAATTATCAATACTTGCCAGAAGCTTAAAGAAACCATTACTGGAAGAAAATCCAGAACCTCTACAATTTCTTTTGCACAGTGTCTATCATTCAATTAAAAGTTACCAAGCATAATAAAAGATAGAAAAAAATAGGCACTAAAAACAGACTCACAGGTGATCCAGATATTGGAGTTATCAAACTTGGACTTTAAAATGACTTTGACCTGTGATTGATATGTTCAAAAAATAAGTGACAAGATAGTGAATTACACCAGGGAACTGGAATATGTAAAAATGATCAAAGGGAAATTCTAGAACTAGAAAACATAATAACAAATTAAGAATGCAAAAGGCAAGGTTAACAGCAGATTACACAAAGCTGAAGAGGAGATTAGTGATCTGGAAGATAGAAAATAACCATCTGAAGCTTGGAGAGAAAAGGATAGAAAACAGAGGGAAAAAAAGCTATCTATGAGATACAGTAAAAAGGTTTAACATAACATACAAATAGAGTTTCGGAATGGGAGAAGGGACAGAATGAGGAAGAAACAATATTTGACGAGATTAGTGGCTGAAATTTTTTTAAACTTATGAGATATTTCAATTCAAAAACTCTGTAAACCCAAGCAGGATAAATTCAAAGAAAACACACGTCATAATAAAACTGCTCAAAACCAAAATAGGTTAAAAGCAGCCAAAGAGGGACAATTATCTTTAAAGAGAAACAATATGGAAACTAACTTTTCAACAAAAATGAAGGAATCCAGAAGACAATAAAAAGGTATCTTTACAGTACTGAAAGAAAATATCTACTGACATAGAATTCTATACTAAGTAAAATATCTCTAGAAATAAAGGCAAAATAAACAGGTTTCCAACCAGATAAAAATTGATAGCGTTTATTGCCAGCAGACTCACATTTAAAAAAATACAAAAAGGCAGAAGAATTATGATCCTTGACAGTCTCATGGACTATAGGAAGGAATAAATAACAATGGAAAAGGTAAATATATGGGTAAATCTAAATAAGTATTGACTGATAAAACAATAATAATAATGTATTTTGGGTTTAAAATATATGTAGAATTAAAGCTATAACAACAATAACAGGAAAGGCTGAGAGTAGCTATATGGAGTTTAAAGTGTTCAGAGGCCCCATTATTGTTTAGGAAGTGGTAAAAGTAATCATTTATTTATATTATACTTTAATTAAACTCAAAGACATATGTCATAATCTATAAGTTAACCACTCAAAGAATAGTAGCTAAAGGTATAACCAACAAGCTAATAGAGGGGAAAATGGAAGAATAAAAAATAGTGAAGCAAGCAAGAAAGGAGAGAAAACAGCATAGAGAAAATGGGACAGATGGAAAATGAAATAGTAAGACAGTAAACTTAAACACACATATATCAGTAATTACATTACATGTAAATAGACTAAAATCCAGTTAAAAGATAATGATTATCAGATTGGGTTAAAAAAATAATTATATCTGCTTTTAAGAAACACATTTTAAATATATTAGGACACACAAAAATGTAGAAAGTAAAAATATAGGAGAAGACATATCATGCAAACATTACCCCAAAAAAGCTGATGTACCTATACTAATATTAGATAAAGAACACTTTAAGGCAAGAAACATTGCTAGAGGTAAAGAGGATTATTTTATAATGATAAAAAGATCAACACCCAGAAGATACAGTAATTCTACACATAAATTCATCTTACTACATAGCTTCAAAATATATAAAGCAAAAGTGACATGACTAAAAGGAGAAATAGACAAATCCACAGTCAAAGAGGGAGGGTTTTTTTTTTTTTTTTTTTTTTTTTTTTTTTTTTTTTTTTTTTTTAAATTCATCTTACTACATAGCTTCAAAATATATAAAGCAAAAGTGACATGACTAAAAGGAGAAATAGACAAATCCACAGTCAAAGAGGGAGGGTTTTTTTTTTTTTTTTTGCTGTACGCTGGCCTCTCACTGTTGTGGCCTCTCCGGTTGCGGAGCACAGGCTCCAGACGCGCAGGCCCAGCGGCCATGGCTCACGGGCCCAGCCATTCTGCGGCATGCAGGATCTTCCCGGACCGGGGCACGAACCTGCAGCTCCTGCATTGGCAGGAGGACTCTCAACCACTGGCCCACCAGGGAAGCCCAAGAGGGAGATTTTTAACTATCTATCTCAGTCACTGATATAACAAACAGACCAAAAAAATGAATAAGGACATAGCAGAGTTGAATAAATCCTTAACAAACAACCTAGATGTCATACATAGAATATTACACCCTTAAATGTTAGTATGCACATTCTTTTCAAGTGTTTGTGGAGCGCTTATTGAAATTGACCATATTATGGACCATAAAGCAAGTCACAACACATTTTTTTTTTTGGTGGTGCCGCGTGACATGTGGGATCTTAGTTCCCCAACCAGGGATTGAACCCACGCCCCTTGCAGTGGAAGCTCGGAATCTTAACCACCGGACTGCCAGGGAAGTCCCCACAACACATTTTAAATGATTGAAATAATACAGAGTATTTTCTGTGACCACAATAATAAATACATTACAAAAATATAAAAAGAAAACAAAAATAATTTGAAATTAGACTATAGTCTCAATCAAAGAAGAAATCTCAGGGGAAATTAGAGTATTTTGAACTGAATGATGTTGATAAAACAACATATCAAAATTTGTATGATGCAGCTAAAGCCATACTCAGAGGAAAATTTATTGCTTTGAATGAATATACAGTTGGCCCTTGAAAAACACAGGTTTGAACTGCACAGGTAGGTCCACTTATACGCAGATTTTTTCCAATAAGTATGTACTGCAGTACTGTACAATCTGAGGTTGGTTGAATTTGAGGATGCAGAACCATGGATATGGAGGACCAACTGTAAAGTTGTACTCAGATTTTTTACTGCGTGGGGGTTAGCACTCCCACGTTGTTTGAGGGTCAACTGTTTTAGGAAAGAAGACTAGGACTTCCCTGGTGGCGCATTGGTTAAGAATCCGCCTGCCAATGTAGGGGACATGGGTTCGATCCCTGGCCCGGGAAGATCCCACATGCTGCGGAGCAACTAAGCCCGTGCACCACAACTACTGAGCTTGTGCTCTAGAGCCTGCAAGCCACAATTACTGAGCCTGCATGCTGCAACTACTGAAGCCCGCACACCCTAGAGCCCGTGCTCTGCAACAAGAGAAGCCACCGCACTGAGAAGCCCGTGCACCTCAACAAAGAGTAGCCCCCACTCACCACAACTGGAGAAAGCCTGCGCACAGCAACGAAGACCTAACACAGCAAAAGTAAATAAAGAAAGAAATTTTTTTAAAAAGTCTAAAAATCAGTGATCTAGGTATCATCAGAAAAAGATAAAGTAATTATCCCCAGAAGAGTTGGAAGAATTATGTATTGTAAAGTTTAGAAATTAAAGAAGTATAATAATCATTAAAGCCCAAAGTTGGTACTTTAAAAGACTAATAAAATTAAGAAATCTCTGGCAAAATTTGTCAAGATTAAAAAAAAGAAGATGCACATTACCAATATTGGGAATGAAAAAGGGAACATCACTATAGTTCCTGTAGACACCAACAAATAAAATATTATGAACAATTTTATGCCAAAAAAATTGTAAATTTTTGTGAAATGAACAAATTCCTAGAAAACCGCAAGTTACCTAAACTGGCTAAGAAAAAAATAGCAAATATGGATAGTGTTTTATCTGTGAAAGAAATTGAATCTGTAATTTAAAATCTTTTCTCAAAGAAAACCGAGGTTGAGATGGCTTCATGGTGAGTTAATTTTCCCAACTGTTTGAGGAGGAAGTAACACTAATCATATAAAACATCTCAGAGAACAGAAGAAGGGAAAACATTTTGCATTTTATTTTATGAGTTCAGCAATCCTGGTCCATTATGGAGTTTCCCGTGCCTATTATATATGTCTTAAAACTAAAATTCACCTCATACCTTTACTGTGTAAACAGCTCTTCACCAGGTATTTAACACATGTTAGATTTTGTTTATTCTTTTTACTCAATTCAGCAGATAGTCCCAGTGGCACAAAATGATTCAAGTGATGCTAAATAATTCTCCCTCATATGTACGCTGGCAAACTAGCATAGAACAGTATTCTAGGAAAGAAAGAGATTTTTGTTGACAGAATAGCCTCCTCCCCACCCCCTACTCTGGAAGCTGATAACATTAACTTTTAATGTATTTGTTTTTCTCCTGCAGACTCCATTAATAATATACCTCTTTCATTTCCTGATTGACTATGCTGAATTGGTATTTATGGTAAGTAACCTTCCACATAAAATCAATATATATGTATTTTTAATTTTAGAGTCATTTTTTTTTTTTTTTGCGGTACGCGGGCCTCTCACTGTTGTGGCCTCTTCCGTTGCGGAGCACAGGCTCCGGACGCGCAGGCTCAACGGCCATGGCTCACGGGCTCAGCCGCTCTGCGGCATGTGGGATCCTCCCGGACCGGGGCACGAACCCGTGTCCCCTGCATCGGCAGGAGGACTCTCAACCACTGCACCACCAGGGAAGCCCTAGAGTCTTTTAAAATAAATTTATTTATTTTATTTTTGGCTTCGTTGGGTCTTCATTGCTGCACGTGGGCTTTTCTCTGGTTGCAGCGAGAGGGGGCTACTCTTCGTTGCAGTGCGCAGGCTTCTCACTACGGTGGCTTCTCTTGTTGTGGAGCACGGGCTGTAGGGTGCACGGGCTTCAGTATTTGCAGCATATGGGCTCAGTCATTGCGGTTCGCGGGCTCTAGAGCGCAGGCTCAGTAGTTGTGGCACACGGGCTTAGTTGCTCCGCGGCATGTGGGATCTTCCCGGACCAGGGATCGAACCCGTGTTCCCTGCATTGGCAGGCGGATTCTTAACCAGTGCACCACCAGGGAAGCCCTAATTTTAGAGTCTTTTATCTTCTTGTTTTTAAGGGAAAAAAATCTATATTAGGAGCTCAGGAGTTTCTCAGAACATAAAAGCAAAAAGCTATCTTAAATGTGAATTCATGGAACTGTGATAGTATTATGGATGTGTGAGGAGTATTCTCTGGCATCTGACCAGTTCCAATTCTTTATACTTTTAAAATTTGATTTCTGGACTCTGTAGTCTTGAATTTCTAGCTTCAGGGTTCTATGATTGGCTTTAAATGTGGTGCCAGTAGAGAGGGCATCCTGAATTTCCTAAGCATTCTGCCAAGACTGTGCAGAAGTCTTGCACATTCTGTGCAGAGGACATAGGCCAGATGAGACTTTAAGGGCAAGAACCTTCAAAATTGAGAAAACAGGGCTATGTTTTGAGTGTAGACATTTGAAACAGTTGCCTAATCTAGAGTTGAAAATCTGGGTCAAGTAGGAGGTCCACTGAGGTCTTCATTAATAATTATAATGGCTGTGGCTTGTTGAGGGCTTACTGTGCGCTAAGTACTTGACCTGCATCAGGCCTGCAAAGCAGTGGATATCATTCTCATTTTATAGAAGATTTAAATAACTTGCAATTACAGAGCAGATGTGGGGCACCAAACTGATGTAAGCCTCAGTGAGTCCTAGTCCTCAGAGTTTTCTGGTCAGACCTCCCTGAAGAGGCTTTATCTTTGTAGTCAAAGTGAGGGTTGAGGTTCTACCTGAATGTAAGAATTCAGTACTGGATAGTCCATCACCATCCAAAAACTCCAAACTCTGGCAGCATCCCATTACTCCTGTACTAATTAGGTTCATTTCCTTTTATTTCTCTTTCTCTTGACAGATAACTGATGCACTCACTGCCATTGCCCTGTATTTTGCAATCCAGGACTTCAATAAAGTTGTGGTGAGTAGTCAGTGGGTGGGACAAAACCAGTGAGATTCAGTAGCCTGCTGATCTCTGTTATCACAAAAAATCAAAGGTCGTGTACTTAAAGATCAGCTGTCTTAAAATCCTAAGAAGTGGGAGTGAAGCTTCTGGCTTGTTCAGCCATCCCTGGAATGACCAAACCCAAACCAGTAAGACAGCTTTACTAATATATATATAGAAAAGTCAGCTTAATCTTCGTGGCTTAATATCCACTCACCTATCCAGGTTCAGACTTTTTGGAGTAAATGGAGTTGAACTACTGTTATATTAATGAAGACCCTTAAAAATCTTCCATTCTTTTCACCAGTTTTTCTTTCCACAAGAAAATGAATACAGCTTTTAACTCACTGTCTTATGCCTATCCAAGGTAAAAGTGGATTCCCAATGTAGTTTCTATTTCCCTGCAGAGAGCAATCTAAATTGGAAAATTTGGCATGTATTAAATACCTATTGAAAACCATATGTAATAGCCAAGGATAATTGTGTAGTGGGACCATTCTCATTTTCCTGGGTTCTGAGAGAGTTAACAGATTAACCATGTGTATTATCCATGTAGTTATTTTAAAAATTTTCTGCAGTCCTCATTGACTGGCTGGGAGCCACTGAGAGGATTTAGACTGGGGTGAGTGAAGGCTACATTCCATTGGTGTTGTCTGTTTGTGGTTCATTTTCACTTCTGTTACCAAGTAATAGAACCAGAATTAGCAGTCTGCCTTTCTGTGCACTGGTCATCGGTAACATAAAGTGGGTGAATTCTAGAATTTTAGACCTCAAAGAGATTTTTTAAATATCTGGACTGAGAGTTCTTAATTTGGGGTCTATTTATAGGCTTAGCGGGTCTATAAAGCCCTTGAAATGGTATGAAAAATTGTGTGTGTGTGTGCATGTATCATTTTTTCCAAGAAGAAAGTCCATAGTTGCTATCAGTGCTCAAGGAGTCCTTGATTCCCCCCCCTTAAAGGATTAAGAACTGCATATTAGAGACTTAACATCACTAAGACCAGGGAGTATACATCTTAAGCTAATGGAGCATTTGTGACAACATGGGTGAAACTTGAGGACATTTTGCTAAGTAAAATAAGTCAGACAGAGAAAGACAAATACCATATGATCTCACTTATATGTGGAATCTAAAAAAATCAAACTCATAGGAATAGAGAGTAGCTTGATGGTTGCCAGGGGCTGTGGGTGGGGGAAATGGGGAGATGTTGGTCAAAGGTATTAACTTCCAGTTGTAAGATGATTAAGTTCCAGGGATCTACTGTGCAGCATAGTAACTCTAGTTAACAATATTGTATTGTATACTTGAAAGTTGCTAAGAGAGTAGACCTTAAACACTCTCACCACACACACACACACACACACACACACACACACACACACACACGTAGATATGTGAGGTATGTTAACTGACCTTGTTGTGATAATCATTTTGCAATATATATGTATAATATATCCAATCATCATGTGTACCTTAAACCTATACAATGTTATATGTCAATTATATTTCAAGAAAGCTGGAAAAGAAAAGAAAGGAAAATTTTAGGGCTGATGTAAAATGCTTTAACAGGATTCCCTAGAAGGCCAGAGATGAAATAACTGGGCATGAGATTTATAAGCAGAGGAATTCAGAAATAAAATAGTAGTGGTTATTTTCTTCTCCCAAGGTAGTTTGTGTATGTAAACTCCAGTCTTTGTTCTTTGAAGTTACCTGCTAAAATATTTAGGGGTGGGACTTCCCTGGTGGCGTAGTGGTTAAGAATCCACCTGCCAATGCAGGGGCCACGGGTTTGATCCCTGTTCCGAGAAGATCCCGCATGCCACGTAGCAACTAAGCCCGTGCACCACAATTACTGAGCCTGCGCTCTAGAGCCGGCGAGCCACAACTACTGTGCCTAGAAACCGTGCTCCACAGCAAGAGGAGCCACTGCAATGAGAAGCCTGTGCACCGCAACAAAGAGTAGCTCCTGCTCGCCGCAACTAGAGAAAGCCCATATGCAGCAACAAAGACCCAAGGCAGCCAAAAATAAATAAATAAATAAATAAATTTTTAAAAAACCTCATTATCTCATCTATGAGAATTGGGTGATTGGGATTGACATGTATACACTGATGTGTATAAAATTGATGACTAATAAGAACCTGCTGTATTAAGAAAAAAAAAAAGTGCTTTGTACCAGAATGATTACTGTGTGTTGTAGGGGGAGGGGGCTACTTGATAATTTTATGTTGTTTTCCATAATTCCTTGGAGTTTTCTTTCTAAAATAGATAAATTTCCTTTAGGAATTCCAGAAAGCCTTTAGAGAAATATTCTTAAAATTGTTTGCTTTACAAATGTATGTTATTATTTTATTGAGAAATAAGATTAAAATCATCTTTCTGATTTTAAGATAAAAAAATAATGTAAAGAATTTGCCACTCACAGACCTTCATTAAAAGAATGATCAAAAAATGTGTCTAAGAAGGAAATAGATGGAAGGAAGGACAAGCATTTACTGGGTAAAAGAACAATAATGAAGACTTATTTGGGGACTGTTACAAGATAGATTGATTCACATGTTTCAGTGATTAGAATGGACATCTTTGGAGTCCACAAGTCTGCCTATCATAGTGTGCTTGGTACTTTTACTTTCAGCATCCTAGTGGGCATGTCACCAGTGGTATCTCCTTGTGGTTTTTGTGTGTGTGTGTGTGTGTGTGTGGTATGCGGGCCTTCCTCTGCTGTGGCCTCTCCCGTTGCAGAGCACAGGCTCCGGACGCGCAGGCTCAGCGGCCATGGCTCACGGGCCCAGCCGCTCCGCGGCATGTGGGATCCTCCCGGACCGGGGCGCGAACCCGGTTCCCCTGCATCGGCAGGCGGACGCGCAACCACTGCGCCACCAGGGAAGCCCTCCTTGTGGTTTTAATTTGCTTTTCCCTAGTGACTAATGATGTTGAGCATATTTTCATTTGTTTATTTGCCATTTATATATTTTCTTTTGTAAAGAGTCTGATCAACTTGTTTCCCATTTTTATTGGCTTATTATCTTTTTATTAGTGAGTTTTAAGTTTTCTTTATATATTCTGGATTTAAGTCCAGAACAAATAAAAGTTTTATAAAAAAAAAACTATTAAAAAAAATTTAGGGGTGAAGGGTCATGATATTTACAACTTACTTTCAAATGGTTCTGGAAGAAAAATGGTTCCCATGTGTGCTTTTATCTCTGTGTGTGTGTGTGTGTGTGTGTGTGTGTGTGTGTGTGTGTGTAGAGATAAAGAAAATGTGGCAAAATGTTAACAGTTGGTGGATCTATGTGTTTTATTGAATTATTCTTTCAACTTTTCTGTAGTTTGAAAGTTTTAAATATAAAACCCTGGAGAAAAAAATAGCGTGTATATATGTATATATGGGATATATGTGAATATCTAAGGGAGGTTTGGTAGCTTTCATCTAAGAACACAATCAGATCTTTTCAAAGAAAATATAAAACTGAAATGTGTTGGGTTTTTTTTCTGAAATGTGTTTTAATGAAAGTTGATTAGAGATGCTACCATCATATGCATTCCTTTTTTTTACTGATCAGCTGTCATATACTCCAATTAAAACAATTTTTAAGGGGAGGAGAAGCTTATGGGGAAATAATGAAACTAGGTTTCAGTGAGTTTCTTAACAAAGTCAGCTTCAGTGTCAATAGAAGAGATACTTTTAATTTAGTGCGTCAGTAATTTTAATTCATTTCTTAGTTATTTCTGACTTTATATGGAAACATATAGAGAACTCTTTTTTTTTCTTTGTGTGATTTAAAGAGGGAGAGAGAAAACTGAATGAACTGTTGTCAATACCCTGGTTTTGAGCACAGCAAGGCAGGGTGTGCTATCTGTTATCACCAAGATAAAACTTTATCACCAAATAAAAATTTGGAATAGTTTTGCTTCTCCATCCTCAGAATTCAGCCTACTAGAACATTAGGTTTCTTGGTTAGAATAAGAGTTTCATTTACCCTGTGTCAAAAATTAACTCATTCTAAATGGCAGACTTTGATGATACTAACATACTACTGTTGACTTGGATAGAATATTAGCACATCTTCCCACAAATCTTTCCCAGTTTGTGAAAATGGGCCCATATCATATAGTCTGGAAGTATTTTAGTCTTGCTAGAATTTGAGACTTTTTATCCCTGGTAATGAAGCTGTGTCTGCACCCAAATGCATCCTGGTAAACTATGGTGCAGAGAGAGAAGACTCCAGCCCCACCCCAATCTCCAACTTGAGCATGTGGAACATGAATGCTGATTGATTGTGACCAGTTGATTCTCATGACATTTTACATCTGCCTCACTTGACAAAAGCAACGTTAGTCTAGTCTGTCCTTTGCTGAGACTGCTCTTATTTGGAACTCAGAATTCATGTTAGAAAGCTGCAGGTGGTTTGATAGGGAGTGATAAAAACCTGTATCCCCTACTATGCTTAGAGGGTTGTGAATTTGGAGGATAGGTTCCTGAATTTGGAATGTGCTGAGGCTAACAGTTGGAGATACAGTGGGGGTGGAATAGTCACCCCACCTGTAGGTTTTGGGGATGCAAAGGGGTATAGACACAGCTTCAGTGATTAGAAGAATGTCTTTATTTGGAGTAGGGAAATTATGTCCTTGCAAAAATCAACCTTTCAAGGGACGGGGAAATGGCTGCGTGGGGTAGTGGGTAAAAGGGAAGGAAAACTCCACCCTGGAGATTTTTTTTAATTCAAAAATTTCTGCTAAAATGTAACATACATATGGAAAAACTGATTAATGATTACAAAGGTAACACATTCAGGTAATTACTTTTTAGGTCACTTTTAACCTCTCCTGCTTTAAATCTCATTGTAGTTGAGGCTGCTGAATATACCTAGAAATATACCTATCTTTGGATTTTAAATTGTACTCTTTAACCTTATTTATTTATTTATTTATTTTTGGCTGTGTTGGGTCTTCATTGCTGTGGATGGGCTTCCTCTAGTTGCGGCGAGTGGGGGCTACTCTTCGTTGCGGTGCGCCGGCTTTTCATTGTGGTGGATCCTCTTGTTGCTGAGCAAGGGCTCTAAGCGCACGGGCTTCAGTAGTTGTGCCGTGCAGGCTTCACTAGTTGTGGCTCGTGGGCTGTAGAGCGCAGGCTCAGTAGTTGTGGCGCACGGGCTTAGTTGCTCTGCGGGCATGTGGAATCTTCCCGGACCAGGGCTCGAACCCGTGTCCCCAGCACTGTCAGGCGGATTCTTAACCACTGCACCACCAGGGACGCCCCTCATTTATTTTTATACTTCTAATATTTTCTTGGTGTGTGTGTGTTTAATTTTCCTTAGGTTTTTAGCCACTTTCCTGTCTCTAACTGGATGCATGGGGATGTTTTAAAGGGATTTTGTCTGTGCTTAGGGGATCTGAGTCAATATTGAGTTCTAAGGCCAGGCATAATGGTACCTGTGCTGGTGAGATTGGGGGAGACAAAAAGAAAGGTAGCATCGAATCTGGGGACTGCTGACCTGACTGCCCTTCTCTCGTGGAGACTCTCCTTTCATAAAATCTTTCTGTTTCAAAGTATTTTGGAAGATTGGGGTTACAAGGAAGTATTCTTTCCTTGTTGGCACAGTGTCACCTTTGCCCAGGGCCTACACATCCCTGTTTAACTGCCTGCATCTCTTAACTGTAGTCCTGCTGGCTGGCTTCCAGCCTGGGGAATGGGCCTGTATTTCCATCTGTCTCTCTGGCTGCTCCTGGGTGAACTCCCTGTTTCCTTTCCTTTTAACAGCCTTCTTTGTGGCTCTCACACCCTGCAGGTGGCCTTCTTTTTTTTTTTTTTTTTTTTGTGGCCTCTCCCGTTGCGGAGCACAGGCTCCGGACGCGCAGGCTCAGCGGCCATGGCTCACGGGCCCAGCCGCTCCGCGGCATGCGGGATCCTCCCAGACCGGGGCGCGAACCCGGTTCCCCTGCATCGGCAGGCGGACGCGCAACCACTGCGCCACTAGGGAAGCCCCAGGTGGCCTTCTTTTTGCAGTAGAACTCCAAAACCCTTAGCTAGTGGGGCCTCTGTCCTTCCACCACTACTGCAGCTGTCCTCATTAACTACTTTGTTTGCTAAGCCAGCCCCCTTCTCTCTGATAAAAACACCTTAGTTTATATTTTGCCCTTTTAATTAAATAACCCCAGCTGTGAATGGCTGCAAAAATCTTACTGATGATAATTCCCACCACTTAACTTGGACTCCCAGAGATGATCAAAGGGAGGCTTTTGAAGTTTGTTCAGGTTGTTTGTTTTTTTTGTTTGTTTGTTTTTTTTGTTGTTGTTGTTTTTTGCGGTACGCGGGCCTCTCACTGTTGTGGCCTCTCCCGTTGCGGAGCACAGGCTCCGGACGTGCAGGCTTAGCGGCCATGGCTCACGGGCCTAGCCGCTCCGCGGCATGTGGGATCTTCCAGGAACGGGGCACGACCCTGTGTCCCCTGCATCGGCAGGCGGACTCTCAACCACTGCACCACCAGGGAAACCATGTTCAGGTTTTTTGATTAAGCCTCTACCTAAACCTCTGCAAGAAATCTGTGGTTACCTGTATTTCTGTGATGATCCTGGGATTTTCTTTTGAACTGAAAGATGGCTCTTAGAAATATTTTTTTAGTTTAAAAATTTAAATATCCAAAATATCTAAGACATGCAAAAATATATAAAGAATAATACATACTGTGAACCTATTTCAGCTTAAAAAATAAAACATTTTACATATAGTTGCCTCTCTCTGATACTTTCATCTCCTTACTCTCCTTCTCTCCAGTTACCACTGTTCTGAATTTAGTGTTTATCATTCCCACACACGGCCTTAACTTTTTGTGCATTTGTAAATATACCTAAGTAACATATAGTGTTATTTTGCATGCTTTTAACTTTATGTAAATGGTGTAATGCAGTATTCTGTTGCCATCTGTGTTTTCATCCTTAAATCTTTATTCACACACTACTTTGGCTTCTCTGAATTAGTTTGTTTGTTTTTTTTTTGTGGTATGCGGGCCTCTCACTGTTGTGGCCTCTCCCGTTGCGGAGCACAGGCTCCGGACGCGCAGGCTCCGGACGC
>NC_041227.1:22751207-22764311 GCF_002837175.3 Physeter macrocephalus
ATCCTCCCGGACCGGGGCGCGAACCCGGTTCCCCTGCATCGGCAGGCGGACGCGCAACCACTGCGCCACCAGGGAAGCCCCTGAATTAGTTTTATAATAGGTTGCAGCATTGATTTTATACTATCTAAGATCATTAAATCAGCAGGGCTACCCATTTGGGGTTCAGAGGCTTTTTCTATCTGTAGTGTGACCCATGTTTGCTTATAGGGTTGCCTAACTTTTTTTCAATCTGGAACACACCCATGAACTTGTTGGGACACACAGGGGAAGGCAAGAGCTTTCCACCCCCATCTCACTCCCTCTCAACTATCCGGCTGCCCAGCCACACCCAGCCTTCCTCCTCCTTCTCTTCATCATGGTCATTTCCCACTTCCTCTGTGGAAGTCAAAAACTTGAAACAGGAGAGCTCGGAAGGAAACCCAGAACACTGTGACATTCAGGGGATCGTTCCACTTTGCATGAAAATATTTCACTTTGATGGAACTTTGGAATCCTTAGGCCACTGATGATAACTCTTAAAAATGACTAAAAACTGCTTTGCCATTCAATCATTCATTTAGCCATTCAACAGATGTTTATTGTTTGCTCACTGTGCCAGGTATTGGCAAATAAACATGGTCTCTGCCCTCATGGAACTTATAGTATAGTGAAGGAGAAAGATAGTCACATAAATAAATAAAAAAGTTCTAACTGTGAACAGTGTTATGAGATTTTTACAGTCAGGGCAGTGAGTGTGCCTTCCTGAGGAAGTGACAATTTAACTAAGATCTAAAGATTATGTGGGAGTTGACTAGGGAAAGAGAAGAAGAGGTTGTTTGTTCTAGGTTAAATGCAAAGAGCTGGGAGCAGGAGGGCAGTGGCATGTTCATGGTGCTTGAACCCAGAAAGTGAGAGGTGTGGGGAGCGAGCATGAAATGACCCTGGAGACGTAGGGCCAGGTCAGGCAGGCCACATGGGCCATGGAAGAACTTTTGTCTTCATCCTAAAAGCAATGGGAAGTTATTTGTTTCATGTGTTTTGTCTTTTTTTTTTCCAGTTTAAAAAGCAGAAACTCCTCCTAGAACTAGACCAGTATGCCCCAGATGTGGCCGAACTCATCCGAACCCCTATGGAAATGCGTTACATCCCTCTGAAAGTGGCCCTCTTGTAAGTATTCTCTGACAAAACAGGGCTCAGGGCCAACGAATGTGAGGAAAATCTGATGAGACTGTCTCATGTTGTTTGTTGTATTTTTGGAGATTTGCAGTCTTAGTCATCAAGTATTTGCTATAGTTCTGTTGCACAACTGGGGTTCTGGCCAGGAAAAGAGACAGAGCCATCCTGTCTCTGTTGGGACAAAGCCTCACACAAGCACAGGCACAATCGACCCTTCACAAATGCTTTTTCACTCGATGCTGATCTGGTTCCAGCCTCCTTGTAACCAGTGTTTCTAAAAAAAAAAAAAAAAGTTTTCCAGTTGTGATATATGGATTTCATAAAATTCTGATCTTTATGCAGCAGTTATTTCAAGCAACTCCTATGTTTCACTTACAATTTAGTCCCCCATTTATAGTTCAGAAAACTGAAGTAAAGTACCAAACAGACCCATCCCAGCTGGATGACCAGTATGAGAGAGTGGAACTTACTGAGGCTCTATGAAAGAATTCTTTAGGAGTACCAGTGCTGCCTATAACTTTAATTCTTTCAGGTTATTCCTGTTTATATTCCTCAGATAGGCAAATGGGAATAATTATTCAGTCAACTAATCTTAAATGTTAATAATATACTAGTTCTTAAGGATACACAGTAAAACAAGGCAGACAAGTTTCCTCATGGAAAAACATGACCTTAGAGCTTCAGATTTAGAAGGGGCCTTGTGAGGACAGTTTATTCAACCCTTTGCCTTGTGTGTGACTCTCCTATTCAGTATTCCAGAGAGGTGGCTGCGTAGCTGCTTCTTGAACATCACCTGCTATTTAGAAATGGCTTTTCTTCTCCTCCCACCAAACACATTTGAAGTATCGGTTCATATCTATGTATTTCAGAAATATTGGTGGGAACTACCTAATAGAACCAGAGGTTTGGCAACATTATGAATCCCTTATGGACTCCTATGTCTCCAGGGGGTAGTTTTGTAATAGCAGCAGCCATTTCTTTAAAGGTTGTAGAACAAGCCTATCTGTAATTGCTGGAAAAAAAAATCAACAATTTCTGGGCCTTTGGCTTTCGAACTGCTAATCTTACAGCTCTGAGAGGTATTGGATTTAAGGTCTTTATTTGCGCATAATAATTATAATCTCTCTCTGAGACACTGGTATGTTTCTTTCTATCTGATAATCAGAATTATGTAACTGGTCTCCCTTTTCACTTTGTCTGCCAGGAAACTCAGAACCAGATTTAAAGCTGATTACTACAGTGTTGTAGAAGACCCATTTGTTCTTCTTTCCCTAGCCTTTACTTTTTCCTTTTATTTATGCTTTCCCTGGTCTTGATTCTTTATTTCTATTTTAATTTTGCTCTCACTTTTTATTATCTGTTCTTATTTGAGCTGCCTCAAATCTTTTGTGGAAGCAGCATAAAAATAAATAAAAATACAGTTATGACTGTATAAGATTTCCCTATTCAGCATTTCAAATTTATTTTTTCAGTCCATTCCTTCCCACCTCAGGAAAAGACTGTTACAGTTTAATTCCCTCCCAGTGGAAGTTCAGGTTGTCCTGTGAAGTTCAATGGCCACTAGCTTACTGAATTCAGCAGATACTTATTCTGTCCTTTGGGTCTGGCTTGGTGGATATAGCTTGGCTGCCAAGAGGACTAAACTTAAGCTGCTCTCACCTCTTGAATGGGGTAGCCTATGTCAGAGCTTAGGAACCTGATTGAGAAAACAGTACTTTCCTGGTTTTCAGAGATAACTGGAGACATTCCTAAAATATATGGCTCTGTGGGAATTGGTAGAATTTTTATCATTTTTGAAGCATGAAGTAATAAAAAATGTAGGCTTATTGCCAGAAAGACCTGATTTTGAATGTATTTATTAGCTTGTAAAACCTTAGGCTACTTAACCACTGAGTCTCAGTTTCCTCATCTGCAAAATGGGAATGATGTTATAGCTGGTTTACAGGATCCGTGATGATGAAATATGATGGTTTTCCTTATAACACATAGCGCAGAATAGGCAGTGAATGTTCAGTGCCTTTTACTCACTGGCCACAACCCCACTCCATCCTATTTTACTTAGGAAAACTTATTTCTAAGAAGTTGCCTTCCCTTGAGTATGGTTTTAGTAAACCTCTTGAACTTCCTGGCTATGGTGGCCAGGACTCCCTGGTCCTTTGACCAGGATTACTAATGCCAAATATGTGTGTTTTTCCCCAGCTATCTCTTAAATCCCTACACAGTCTTGTCTTGTGTTGCCAAGTCTACCTGCGCCATCAACAACACCCTCATTGCTTTCTTCATTTTGACCACGATAAAAGGTAAGTCCCCAAAGGAAAGTACAAAGTTCAGTCCCTAATTTGTGCAGGCTTTTGTAACACTTATGCTGTGGATTTAAAAAAAAAAAAATACAACACTTAAAAACATTTTTTAAAATTACACAAGTAATTTTATAGAAAATTTAGATAAGCCAAGAGAAAAAAATTAATTAAAACATCCTGAAATTCTACCACTCAGAGAGTCACTGTTAACATAGTTTAAACAAAAAACAAAAACTTCTAAAAGGCTTACAATGAGAATAGCAGTGTTCTGCCCCTTTCTTCCCATCCCTAGTTCAACTTCTTTGAAGGAACTACTTTTTTTTTTGCTAGCATTTATTTCCATATTTCTAAATAAGACCTCATATTGCTGTTTCATGAATTATAAATTTTAGACATTTTCTATTGTATTCTTATTATGGGAGATAAAGATTTAGCTTTCTTTTACCAATATCTTCACTTCCCCTTTACCTGGTTTTCCTAGAGAAGTTATGTCACAGCTTTGAGTAAATCAGTAGTTGGTACCTATGTTTTATGACAGTATATGTATTATTCACTGCTGGGAAAAGTAATAACTATGGTTATTTTTTCTTTCTTGTACAACCTTTTATTTTTTCTGGGCTTAGTAACTGTGGGGTTTTTGCTTGTTTTTGTTTTTGTTTTGCTTTATCTTTCTGTACCAACCACTTTTTTCTCCCCAATTGCTCTGCTAGATCTTTCAAGCGCCTAACAATACAGACATACCTAAGAGATATTGTGGGTTTGGTTCCAGATCACAGCAATAAAGCAAATATTGCAATGAAGTGAGTCACACGAATATTTTGGATTCCCAGCACAGATAAAAGTTATGTCTACACTATACTATATTCTGTTAAGTATGCAATAGCATTATGTCTAAAAAAATGTACATAGCTTAATTTAAACATACTTTATTGATAAAAAAAATTAGCCCCTAATAAGAGAATCAGCCCGTCCTTTGAAGCTTTGAAGCCAGGCATTGACTTCTCTTGTCTAGCTATGAAAGTCCTAGATGGCATCTTCTTCTGAAATAAGGCTGTTTCATCTACATTGAAAATCTGTTGTTTAGTGTAGCCACCTTCATTAATTGTCTTAGGTAGATCTGGATAACTTGCTGCAGCTTCTACATCAGCCCTTGCGACTTCACCTTGCACTTTTATGGTCTGGAGACAGGCTTCTCTCCTTGAACCTCATGAACTAATCTCTCCTAGCTTCAAACTTTTCTTCTGTAGCTTCCTCACCTCTCTCAGCCTTCATAAAATTGAAGAAAGTTAGGGCCTTACTCTGGATGAGGCTTTGGCTTAAGGGAATGTTGTGGCAGGTTTGATCTTCTCTCCAGACCACTTGGACTTTCTCCATATCAGCAATAAGGCTGTTTTGCTTTCTTATCATTCATGTGTTCACTGGAGTAGCACTTTTAATTTCCTTCAAGAACTGTACATTTGCATTACCATTCGGCTAACTGTTTGGTGCAAGAGGCCTAGCTTTCATCCTGTCCCAGCTTTCGACGTGCCTTCCTCACTAAGCTTAATTATTTCTAGCTTTTTTCCCCTTTATTTATTTATTTATTTATTTATTATTTTTGGCTGCGTTGGGTCTTTGTTGCTGCGCATGGGCTTTCTCCTGTTGTGGCGAGTGGGGGCTACTCTTTGTTGTGGTGTGCAGCCTTTTCATTGAAGTGGCTTCTCTTGTTGCAGAGCACGGGCTCTAGGCGCACGGGCTTCAGTAGTTGTGGCATGCGGGCTTCAGTGGTTGTGGCTTGAGGGCTCTAGAGCGCAGGCTCGGTAGTTGTGGCGCATGGCCTTAATTGCTCCGCGGCATGTGGGATCTTCCTGGACCAGGGCTCAAACCCGTGTCCCCTGCATTGGCAGGCAGATTCTTAACTACTGTGCCACCAGGGAAGCCCTATTTCTAGCTTTTGATTTAAAGTGAGAAGTATGCAACACTTCCTTTGACTTGAATACTTAGAGGCCATTGTATGGTTATTAATTGGCCTAATTTCAATATTAGGAAGGAATAGGGAGGCCTGAGGAGAGGGAGAGAGGTGGGGGAACAGCTAGTCTGTGAAATAGTCAGAACACAGACAACACTTATCAGTTGTTTGCCATATTATGGGCATGTGGTGCCCCCAAACAATTAAAAGAGTAACATCAAAGATCACTAATTACAGATCAACATAACATAATAATAATGAAAAAATTTGAAATATTGCAAGAATTACCAGAACGTGACACAGAGACACAAAGTGAGCAAACACTGTTGGAAAAATGGCTCTAATAGACTTACTTAATGCAGGGTTGCCACAGACCTTCAATTTGTAAAAAGCACAATATCTGCAAAGTACAGTAAAACAAAGTAGGTCTGTAGTTTTTAAAAAAAAATGTTAAGTACATCAAATAGTTTACTGGTTCCATTTTTTTTCTGGAGATCTGCCTCACACATCCTTCATCCTGTACCAGTCTGTCCTGGTTGTTGTCTGGTCTTGATGCAAAGCTGTCATAGTGGAACTTTTCCTTATAATTCTCTTGTATTGTATCCCTTCTTTCCCAGATTCCTTTTCTCGTTTATTGATTTTTTTCCTCGGTTTTGCTAAAGTACTTCCTCTAGTAGTTTTCTAAGAAAGGGTGTGTGAGATATGTATTTTGAATCATTCCACACAAGAAAAAATGTGTTTTTCTAACTTAGCAGCAAATTAATAGTTGGGGCAAGGTATAGAATTCTAGACTGGAAAAAATTTTCCTTCAGAATTTTGAAGGCATTGCTTCGCTGTGTTCCAGCATCCCAGTTGCTGTTGGACAGTTTGAAGCCATTATACGTAACCTAATTTTTTCTTTGAAAGATTTAAGATCTTCTTTTTATCCTCAGTATTTTGAAATTTCATGATGCTATGTCTACTTGGTTCTTTTTTTCATTCATTACTGGGTACTTGGTAGGCTCTTTCAAAATAGAGACTAGTGTCCTTTAGTTCTAGAAGATATTCCGGTACTGTTTTTCAAATTCTCCTCTGTTTTCTCTGTCCTCTCGTTTGGGGTGTCTATTGGATATTGGACTTTTTGGATTGATCTAATTTGTATGTTTTATTTTCTATTGATTTAAGTTCTTTCTTGGTCTCCAGTTGTTTCTTTGAAGCATCGTTATTATTTTATCACCACGGTATCCTCTCTTATCGCTCTGAGTTTTCTTGGTTTTGTTTTTGTTTTCAGTTTCCATTTGTTCTAAGCATAATCTCTTTGTCTTCCTGGATTCCCTCCCCCCACACCGCCCCACCTTTGTTTTCTGTTTGTCTTGGGCTCTGTCTTTCATATGGGTAGATTTTCTCTTATTTATGGTGATCCTTGGCTGTCTGCTTATTATTTAAGAATGTTAGAAGGATGGGGTAAGTAGGGGTAGTCACCTGGCTGCACATAGTTGAGGTGAGACCTGGGGTTCTGGCTGTTCTGTATACAAACATTCAGCTTGATTCTCATCTCTGTAACTTACCCCCACCTGCCGTAGTATCTGATACCTTCAAGGTGCTGGATCTCTCAGAAGTTGTATGGGGTGAGTTGGCCTGATTTTTATTGGTATTCCTCCCTGCAGGCCATTGAGCTATAATTTCTTCCATAATGCTCAATCATTTATCCCTCTTCCTCCTGCTTTTAATGTTTCCACTATTATGTTAAAATTTATTTTGCTGTAGTCTCTTCTGTTAATTTGTTATTTAAGACTATTTTTAATGCTTTATTGTCATTTTAGTGAGGTTTTTGGAGGGAAAGATGATATACGTGTGATTAATCTATCATTTTTCACTAGAAGTCTATTAGCATTGGAGGTATATATTTCCAGATTTTTCCCTCATTTTTCTTTTACACTTTTAAATATTGTATCAGTTAACTGTCATCACAAAAATGTTATTTGACAAACCACTCCAAAACTCAGTGGCTTAAAACAACAATACACATTTACTTAGCTCATGTGTCTGTCTGTAAGTCAGATAGGTGTCAGCTGATCTAGGTTGAATGTGGCTAGGCAGTTTGTTGGTTTCATCGGGGCTCATTCATGCATCAGCAGCTGACTGTAGTTGGCTCATCTAGGCTGGGCTCTTCGCCACATGTCTGTCGTCCTCATGGACCAGGGGACTAATTTAGGCATATTCTTCTCATAGTGATGGCAGAGATACAACTGCGAACAAGCCCAATCAGGCTTGAGCTTTTGAAGTTTCTGGTTGTATCACATGTGCTTACATCGCATTGATCAAAACATAACACGGCTGATCTCAGGGGTGGGTATTTCCATCCTGTCCACAATGCGGGGGGCACTGCAAAGTTATATGGCAAAGAGCCTGGACATAGGGAGGGGTTAAGAATTGGGGCCAAAAATACAGTCTACCACATGTCAGTAAACATTTAGTCTGTCATTTTTCATGGCTGCTTACTGTTCCGTTGTGTTGATGAATAAATAGAAATTCTTTAACCAACTTCTACTATTAAATATCTAGTTAATTTCCCAGTTTTCAGCTGTTTAAATAATACTATAGTTAATTTTCTTTCTTTTTTTAATTTTTAAATTTTTTTGGCCTCATCATGCGGCTTCTGGGATCTTACTTAGCTCCCCAACCAGGGATCAAACCTGGGCCACAGCAGTGAAAGTGCTGAGTCTAAACCACTGGACTGCCAGGGAATTCCCATACAGTTAATTTTCTAATGTAATTTCTAACAGTAATTGTCACACGCATGTTCACTTATTTTCTTACTCTAAAGTCCTAGAAATAGAATTATTGTGTCACTGTGTGTATACCTTCTTTAGGATTTCTGAAATTTATCACTAAATTGCCTTCAAGAGTTTTACCAACTTATACTCCAATAAGAAGTGTATGAGAGCTCTTATTTCCCTACATTATTGCTGAATAATTTGCACACTTAGGAAATAAAGACTCAAAAGTTGTACATAGGACCTTTTACTTAGAGTTTACTTACCGTTTCTAGGGTGGCACATGGGAATGACTTAGGTCTTCATAAGACATTGCTTCTCTTGGAGTGGTTGTAGTTAGTCTTTCTGTAGGTCATTTAGTTCAACTTATTATCAAGTTACTTGAAATGACTCTTTGCTGTCTGTGAACATCCGCTGCCTCAGTTCCTGTTTCCAGAGTGTCCAGCTCAGGTAGACTCATTTATGAAGGTGCCTGGTGTCCATAAAGTAAGGACTCTATGAGGCAGCCTGGCAGAAGGGATTGAGCACTGGCCTTTGGAAATGTCACCTTTAAAATAGCCGAGCACAAAGGTAGAAAGACTAAAGACATGCTCTCTGAGGTGTGTACAATAGAAGTCTCACACAAAAATGTGAAGTATGCCATTTTAAGAACATCTTTCAAGGGCTTCCCTGGTGGCGCAGTGGTTGAGAATCCGCCTGCCAATGCAGGGGACACGGGTTCGTGCCCTGGTCCGGGAAGATCCCACATGCCGTGGAGCGGTTGGGCCCGTGAGCCATGGCCACTGAGCCTGTGCGTCCGGAGCCTGTGCTCCGCAACGGAAGAGGCCACAACAGTGAGAGGCCCGCGTACCACCAAAAAAAAAAAATAATAATAACATCTTTCAAAAGACCCTTTAAGACAATGGAACGATTTTGTTTGGGGGAAAAAATGTAAAAGAGTTATATGTAACTCCTTTGCAGCCACATTGTTTTTGGTTCCACAGAAAAAAAATTTTTTTATTATGTCACTCTAGATTTCTGTCAAATTAATTTTATGAACATTTTTGTAATATTATATGCAAAATTTTGTTTTAATTTTATTACTTGTTTCATATGAATCATGAATGACATTAGTCATATTTGTTAATTTCTTTACATCAAAATTTAAGTTTTTAAAATTTTAGGAGTAGTTCAAGTACTTGGTAAAAATAAAAGAAATTCAAACATATGAAATGAGAAGTAAAAGTCTTTTATCATCCCACCCTACCCCACCTCTACTTCCATTCCTCAGGTATTTTTCATGGGGTCCCAGGCCTTCCCTTTTGCTGGACACTTTAAGTTATTTTCCATTGTTGGCAGCTGTAAGTAGAGACCGTCGCAAGTAACATTTCTAATCTTAAAATATTTGAAGAATTCTATTTTAGTTAGGTCTCTGAACTATTCTCTTTGAGTTTATTAGTAATCCCTATTAGCAGTATATACAAAGTTCAGTTATAAAATCTGTAGATCATATTTCTATATTTCACATTTGTACCACATAATAAGATATTTAATAAAATTCATGAAGGAATAATTCACTCTTTATTTAAAGAAGAAAACAGTTGGGAGAATTCACAAAAGAAGGGATCTAAATGACTAAAAACTATGAAAAAAAATTCAACTCCTTAGATAACTAATAAAGAACAGCAAATTGAAATAACAAAGAAGTGGTTTTTTTATTCCCTTTCAAATTGGCAAAGATTTTAGAAGATAATTCTCAGTTCTGGCAAAGTGCTGTCAAACTGGCATTTTCCCACATGGCAAGTTGACTTATAAATTAGTACAGCCCTCTTGAAAAGCAGTTTGGCAGTAGTTCAAGTATTTGTTCTTTTGATTTATGAATTTTAATTTTGATAACCTATCCTAAAGTAGTGCAGAATTACAGACCAAGCTTTGTGATGCTAAGTCATTAATTGCAGGATTATTTATAATGATTAGAAAAATTGGAAAATACTTCAAAGTAGAGAGAGGAATGGCTAAGTAAAACATGGTTTGCCCATGTAATTAAAGAAAATACAGTTTACCCATGCACATGATATTTGAAAATAATTGTAAATTATGTGAGGATACATTTATTTTTTAAAAGCTGATTACAAAATTGTGTATTTTAATAAAGTATAATCTCAACTATGTTAAAACTACAACACAAATAGAAATAGATTCCAAAAGAGTAATACTTGTTTCTGCAGAGTAAGTTCGTGAGTAATTTTTATTTCCTCCTCATATCTGTTTTTTCCCAAAGTTTCTTCAATGAACACATAATTTAAAATAAATTAAATTGATTGATAAGAAGATAGGGACAGTGGAAGTAAACTAGGTACCTCTCTCCCCAGACTTCCGTGGAGTAGGTGCCCCCACAGAAGGGAGTGGCCTCATTTGCTTTGTCCCCTTGACTCCTTCTACTTGCCCTCCTTTGACTTCCTTTGTGGCAGCCCAGGGTTGCCTGGGACACGCTGAGAGCCACAGGCCAGGACAAAGCCCAGGCCATTGTATTGTGATGTCCTTGTTGGGGTGTTGGCCAGGAAACTCAAGTCTGTGGGCAGGGTTGATGTTTGTTTAGTGGAGCAGCTTGGGTTTTACTTCAAAGGTTGGGGCTTTGGTGAAGGAGCTAATTAAAATACTCCATCCCTCTGAAGTCATCTTCTACAATGTAAATATCAGTTAAATCTATCTGGTCTATTGTGTCATTTAAAGCTTCTTTTCCCTTGGGAAGCAAGTCCTGTCACCCAGGCCTCTTTTGGTGGAATAAGGAGAGTCAGAAGGGTCTTTGGGCAGCAAGGACACAACTAACTGCTAAACAATCATTGACAGGAAGACACTGGAACTCACCAAAAAAGATGTCCAATGACAAAGGAGAAGCCACAATAAAATCAAATCCCATTACCGCTGGGTGGGTGACTCACAAACTGGAGAACAATTATAGCACAGAAGTCCACCCACTGGAGTGAAGGCTCTGAGCCCCATGTCAGGCTTCCCAACCTGGGGGTCCGGCAATGGGAGGAGGAATTCCCAGAGAATCAAACTTTGAAGGCTCGCAGGATTTGACTGCAGGACGTCAACAGGACTGGGGGAAATAGAGACTCCACTCATGGAGGGCACACAAAAGAGTGTGAACATCAGGACCCAGGGAGAAGGAGCAGTGACCCCACTGGAAACTGAACCAGACCTACCTGTTAGTGTTGGAGGGTCTGCTGCAGAGGCAGGGGGTGGCTATGGCTCACCCCTGTGGGGACAGGGACACTGGCAGCAGAAGCTCAGGGAAGTAATCCTTGGCATGAGCCCTCCCAGAGTCCACCATTAGTCCCACCAAAGAGCCTGTAGGCACCAGTGCTGGGTCGCCTCAGGCCAAACAACAAACAGGGAGGGAACTCAGCCCCACCCATCAGCAGACAGGCAGATTAAAGTTTTACTGTGCTCTGCCCACCAGAGCAACACCCAGCTCTACCCACCACCAATCCCTCCCATCAGGAAGCTTGCACAAGCCTGTTAGCTAGCCTCATCCACCAGAGGGCAGACAGCAGAAGCAAGAAAAATTACAATCCTGCAGCCTGTGGAATGAAAACCGCATTCACAGAAAGTTAGACAAAGTGAAAAGGCCAAGGACTATGTACCAGATGAAGGAAGAATATAAAACCCCAGAAAAACAACGAAATGAAGTGGAGATAGGCAACCTTCCAGAAAAAGAATTCAGAATAATGATAGTGGAGATGCTCCAGGACCTTGGGAAAAGAATGGAGGTAAAGATCGAGAAGATGCAAGAAATCTTTAAAAAAGACCTAGAAGAATTAAAGAACAAACAGAGATGAACAATACAATAACTGAAATGAAAAATACACTAGAAAGAATCAATAGCAGAACAATTGAGGCAGAAGAACAGATAAGTGACCTGTAACTCATCCACCAGAGGGCAGACAGCAGAAGCAAGAAAAATTACAATCCTGCAGCCTGTGGAATGAAAACCGCATTCACAGAAAGTTAGACAAAGTGAAAAGGCCAAGGACTATGTACCAGATGAAGGAAGAATATAAAACCCCAGAAAAACAACGAAATGAAGTGGAGATAGGCAACCTTCCAGAAAAAGAATTCAGAATAATGATAGTGGAGATGCTCCAGGACCTTGGGAAAAGAATGGAGGTAAAGATCGAGAAGATGCAAGAAATCTTTAAAAAAGACCTAGAAGAATTAAAGAACAAACAGAGATGAACAATACAATAACTGAAATGAAAAATACACTAGAAAGAATCAATAGCAGAACAATTGAGGCAGAAGAACAGATAAGTGACCTGTAAGACAAAATGGTGGAAATCACTGCTGTGGAACAGAATAAAGAAAAAAGACTGAAAAGAAATGAAGACAGCCTAAGAGACCTCTGGGACAACATTAAACGCAACAACATTCGCGTTATAGGGGTTCCAGAAGGAGAAGAGAGAGAGAAAGGACCCGAGAGAATATTTGAAGAGACTATAGTCGTAAACTTCCCTAACATGGGAAAGGAAATACCCACCCAAGTCCTGGAAGTGCAGAGAGTCCCAGGCAGGATAAACCCAAGGAGAAACTCGCTGAGACACATAGTAATCAAGTTGAGAAAAATTAAAGACAAAGAAAAATTATTAAAAGCAACAAGGGAAGAATGACAAATAACATACAAGGGAACTCCCATAAGGTTAACAGCTGATTTCTCAGCAGAAATTCTACAAGCCGGAAAGGAGTGGTGTGATATATATAAAGTGATGAAAGGGAAGAACCTACAACCAAGATCACTCTACACAGCAAGGATCCTATTCAAATTCGATGGAGAAATCAAAAGCATCAGAGACAAGCAAAGGTAAGGGAATTCAGCACCACCAAACCAGCTCTACAACAAATGCTAAAGGAACTTCTCTGAGTGGGAAACACAAGAGAAGAAAAGGACCTACAAAAACAAACC
>NC_041227.1:22764477-22766161 GCF_002837175.3 Physeter macrocephalus
AACCCAAAACAATTAAGAAAATGGTAACAGGAACATACATATCAATAATTACCTTAAATGTGAATGGATTAAATGCTCCAACCAGAAGACATAGGCTGGCTCAATGGATACAAAAACAAGACCTGTATATATGCTGTCTACAAGAGACCCACTTCAGACCTAGGGACGCATACAGACTGAAAGTGAGGGGATGGAAAAAGATATTCCATGCAAGTGGAAATCAAAAGAAAGCTGGAGTGGCATTACTGTTATCAGATAGAATAGACTTTAAAATAAAGAATGTTACAAGAGACAGGGAAGGACACTACATAATGATCAAGGGATCAATCCAAGAAGAAGGGCTTACCTGGTGGTGCAGTGGTTAGGAATATGCCTGCCAGTGCAGGGGACATGGGTTCAGACCCTGGTCCAGGAAGATCCCACATGCCATGGAGCAGTGAAGCCCGTGAGCCACAACTCAAGCCTGCACTCTATTGCCCGCGAGCCACAACTACTGAAGCTCGTGCACCTAGAGCCCATGCTCCGCAACAAGAGAAGCCACCACAATGAGAAGCCCACACACTGCATGGAAGAGTAACCCTTGCTCGCTGCAACTAGAGAAAGCCTGCACGCAACAACAAAGACCCAACACAGCCAAAAATAAATAAATAAATGTATAAAAAATATACAAGAAGAAGATATAACAATTATAAATATATATGCACCCAACACAGGAGCACCTCAATACATAAGGCAAATGCTAACAGCTATAAAAGAGGAAATCAACAGTAACACAATAGTTACTGTCGTAACTATCATAATAGTGGGGGACTTTAGCACTTCACTTACACCAATGGACAGATCGTTCAGACAGAAAATTAATAAGGAAACACAAGCTTTAAATGACACAATAGACTGCATGGAAGAGTAACCCTTGCTCGCTGCAACTAGAGAAAGCCTGCACGCAACAACAAAGACCCAACACAGCCAAAAATAAATAAATAAATGTATAAAAAATATACAAGAAGAAGATATAACAATTATAAATATATATGCACCCAACACAGGAGCACCTCAATACATAAGGCAAATGCTAACAGCTATAAAAGAGGAAATCAACAGTAACACAATAGTTACTGTCGTAACTATCATAATAGTGGGGGACTTTAGCACTTCACTTACACCAATGGACAGATCGTTCAGACAGAAAATTAATAAGGAAACACAAGCTTTAAATGACACAATAGACCAGATAGATTTAACTGATATTTATAGGACATTCCATCCGAAACATCAGATTACACTTTCTTCTCAAGTGCACATGGAACATTCCCCAGGATACATCACATCTTGGGTCACAAATCAAGCCTCAGTAAATTTAAGAAAATTGAAAACATATCAAGCCTATTTTCCAACCACAATGCTATGGTTTATTAGAAATAAATTACAGGGAAAAAAACATAAAAAACACAAACACATGGAGGCTAAACAATACAGTACTAAATAACCAAGAGATCACTGAAGAAATCAAAGAGGAAATAGAAAAATACCTAGAGACAAATGACAATGAAAACACAACAATCCACAGCCTATGGGATGCAGCGAAAGCAGTTCTAAGAGGGAAGTTTATAGCAATACAATCCTACCTCAAGAAACAAGAAAAACCTCAAATAAACAATCTAACCTTACACCTAAGGGAACTAGA
>NC_041227.1:22767762-22768588 GCF_002837175.3 Physeter macrocephalus
TAACCCCTGCTCGCTGCAACTAGAGAAAGCCTGCACGCAACAACAAAGACCCAACACAGCCAAAAATAAATAAATAAATGTATAAAAAATATACAAGAAGAAGATATAACAATTATAAATATATATGCACCCAACACAGGAGCACCTCAATACATAAGGCAAATGCTAACAGCTATAAAAGAGGAAATCAACAGTAACACAATAGTTACTGTCGTAACTATCATAATAGTGGGGGACTTTAGCACTTCACTTACACCAATGGACAGATCGTTCAGACAGAAAATTAATAAGGAAACACAAGCTTTAAATGACACAATAGACCAGATAGATTTAACTGATATTTATAGGACATTCCATCCGAAACATCAGATTACACTTTCTTCTCAAGTGCACATGGAACATTCCCCAGGATACATCACATCTTGGGTCACAAATCAAGCCTCAGTAAATTTAAGAAAATTGAAAACATATCAAGCCTATTTTCCAACCACAATGCTATGGTTTATTAGAAATAAATTACAGGGAAAAAAACATAAAAAACACAAACACATGGAGGCTAAACAATACAGTACTAAATAACCAAGAGATCACTGAAGAAATCAAAGAGGAAATAGAAAAATACCTAGAGACAAATGACAATGAAAACACAACAATCCACAGCCTATGGGATGCAGCGAAAGCAGTTCTAAGAGGGAAGTTTATAGCAATACAATCCTACCTCAAGAAACAAGAAAAACCTCAAATAAACAATCTAACCTTACACCTAAGGGAACTAGAGAAAGAGGAACAAACAAAACCCAAAGTTAGCAGAAGGAAAGAAATCATA
>NC_041227.1:22768758-22769248 GCF_002837175.3 Physeter macrocephalus
AAGGTCCAGATAGCTTCAAAGGCCCAGGACCAGATGGCTTCACAGGTGAATTCTATCAAACATTTATCAAACTCTTCCAAAAAATTGCAGAGGAAGTAACACTCCCAAACTCATATTATGAGGCCACCATCACCGTGATACCAAAACCAGACAAAGCTACTACAAAAAAAGAAAATTACAGACCAATATCACTGATGAATATAGATGCAAAATCTTCAACAGAATACTAGCAAACAGAATCCAACAACACATTAAAAGGATCATATACCATGATCAAGTGGGATTCACCCCAGGGATTCAAGGATTCTTCAATATATGCAAATCAATCAATGTGATACACCATATTAACAAATTGAAGAATAAAAACCATATGATCATCTCAATAGATGCAGAAAAAGCTTTTGACAAAATTCAACACCCATTTATGATTAAAACTCTCCAGAAAGTGGGCATAGAGGGAAACTACCTCAACATAATAAAGGCCATATAC
>NC_041227.1:22769583-22772606 GCF_002837175.3 Physeter macrocephalus
ATCATTCTCAATGATGAAAAACTGAAAGCATTTCCTCTAAGATCAGGAACAAGACAAGGATGTCCACTCTCGCCACTCTTATTCAACATAGTTTTGGAAGTCCTAGCCATGACAATTAGAGAAGAAAAAGAAATAAGAGGAATACAAATTGGAAAAGAATTAAAACTGTCACTGTTTCAGATGACATGATACTATACGTAGACAATCCTAAAGATGCCACTAGAAAACTACTAGAGCTAATCAATGAATTTGGTAAAGCCACAGGATACAAAATTAATGCACAGAAATCTCTTGCATTCCTATACACTAACAACGAAAGATCAAAAAGAGAAATTAAGGTGACAATCCCATTCACCGTTGCAACAAAAAGAATAAAATACCGAGGAATAAACCTACCTAAGGAGGTAAAAAACCTGTACTCAGGAAACTGTAAGACACTGATGAAAGAAATCAAAGATGACACAATCAGGTGTCATTGAACACGGCAGCAGCTTTCCAGATTGCTGTTTTCTCCTCCAGCGGACCCGGGCCTGTGCTCCAGCAACCATGTCTAAGGGACCTGCAGTTGGCATTGATCTTGCACCACCTATTCTTGTGTGGGTATCTTCCAGCACGGAAAGGTGGAAATAATTGCCAGTGATCAGGGGAACCGAACTACCCCAAGCTATGTCACCTTTACTGATACCGAATGATTGATTGGTGATGCTGCAAAGAACCAAGTTGCAAGAATCCCACCAACACGGGTTTTGATGCCAAACGCCTCATTGGACAAAGATTTGATGATCTGTTGTCCAGTCTGATATGAAACATTGGCCCTTTATAGTGGTGAATGATGCAGGCAGGCCTAAGGTTCAAGTAGAATACAAGGGAGAGACAAAAAGTTTCTATCCAGAGGAGGTGTCATCCATGGTTTTGACAAAGATGAAGGAAATAACAGAAGCCCTACCTTGGGAAGACTGTTACTAATGCTGTTGTCACAGTACCTGCTTACTTTAATGATTCTCAGCGTCAGGCTACCAAAGATGCTGGAACTATTGCTGGGCTCAATGTACTTAGAATCATCAACGAGCCAACTGCTGCTGCTGTTGCCTATGACTTAGACAAAAAGATTGGAGCAGAAAGAAATGTGCTAATCTTTGATTTAGGTGGTGGCACTTTTGATGTGTGAGTCCTCACTATTGAGGATGGAATCTTTGAGGTGAAGTCTACAGCTGGAGATACCCACTTAAGTGGAGAAGACTTTGACAACCGGATGGTCAACCATTTTATTGCAGAGTTCAAGTGCAAGCACAAGAAGGGCATCAATGAGAACAAGAAGGCTGTCCGTCGCCTTCATATTGCTTGTGAGCATACTAAGCGCACTCTCTCTTCCAGCACCCAGGCCACTATTGAGATTGATTCCCTCTATGAAGGAATCAACTTCTTTACCTCAATTACCCATGCCTGATTTGAAGAACTGAATGCTGACCTGTTCCGTGGCACACTGGACCCTGTGGAGAAAGCCCTTCGGGATGCCAAGCTAGACAAGTCTCAGATCCATGATATTGTCCTGGTGGGTGGTTCAACCCTCATCCCCAAGAATCAGAAACTTCTACAGGACTTCTTCAATGGGAAAGAACTGAATAAGAGCATCAACCCTGATGAAGCTGTTGCTTATGGTGCAGCTGTCCAGGCACCCATTTTATCTGGAGACAAATTTGAAAATGTTCAAGACTTGCTGCTGTTGGATGTCACTCCTCTTTCCCTTGGAATTGAAACTGCTGGTGGAGTCATGACTGTCCTCAAGCGCAACACCACCATTCCCACCAAGCAGATGCAGACCTTCACAACCTACTCGGATAACCAGCCCGGTATTCATTCAGGTTTATGAAGGTGAGCATGCCATGACCAAGGATAACAACCTGCTTGGCAAGTTTGAACTCACAGGCATACCTCCTGTGGTGTGTTCCTCAGATTGCAGTCACTTTTGATATTGATGCCAATGTCATCCTCAATGTCTCTACTGTGGATAAGAGCACAGGAGAAGAGAACAAGATTACCATCACTAATGACAAGGGCCGTTTGAGCAAGGAAGACATTGAACGCATGGTTCAGGAAGCAGAGAAGTACAAAGCTGAAGATGAGAAGCAGCGGGATGAGTTGTCTTCGAAGAATTCTCTTGAATCCTATGCTTTCAACATGAAAGCTACTGTTGACGATGAGAAACTTCAAGGCAAGATTAATGATGAGGACAAACAGAAGATTCTTGATAAGTATAATGAAATAATCAACTGGCTTGATAAGAACCAGACTGCAGAGAACGAAGAATTTGAACATCAGCAGAAGGAGCTGGAAAAAGTCTGCAACCCCATCATTACCAAGCTGTACCAGAGCTCAGGAGGCATGCCAGGAGGAATGCCAGGAGGAATACCCGGGGGCTTCCCTGGTGGTGGAGCTCCTCCATCTGATGGTGCCTCCTCTGGGCCCACCATTGAAGAGGTTGATTAAGCCAACCTAGCATAGATTTAGCATTGTTCCACAAAACATTGAAGGACACAAATTTGTAGCAAATTCCATGACAGTTTTAAAGTTGAGCTGCTGTAATAAACTCGACATTCTTGATACTTGAACATGGAATATGTGCACAGGGAAAGGAAATAACACTGCACTTTATAAGCACTGTATTGTAAGTGGAAAATGCAATGTCAAATAAAACGGTATTTAAAATTGGCACCATAAAAAAAATGACACAAACAGATGTAGAGATATACCATGTTCTTGGATTGGAACAATCAATATTGTGAAAATGACTGTACTACCCAAAGCAATCTACAGAGTCAATGCAATCCCTGTCAAATTACCAGTGGCAGTTTTTACAGAAGTAGAACAAAAAATCTTAAAATTTGTATGGAGACACAGAAGACTCTGAATAGCCAAAGCAATCCTGAGGGAAAAAAACAGAGCTGGAGGAATCAGACTCCCTGACTTCAGACTATACTACAAAGCTACAGTAATCAAGACAATATGGTACTGGCACAAAAACA
>NC_041227.1:22772673-22781823 GCF_002837175.3 Physeter macrocephalus
ACTCTATGACATAAATCACAGCAAGATCTTTTTTGATCTACCTCCTAGAGTAATGGAAATAAAAACAAAAATAAACAAATGGGACCTAATGAAGCTTAAAAGCTTTTGCATAGCAAAGGAAACTATAAACAAGATGAAAAGACAGCCCTCAGAATGGGAGAAAATATTTGCAAACAAAGCAACGGACAAAGGATCAATATCCAAAATATATAAACAGCTCGTGCAGCTCAATATCAAAAAAACAAGCAACCCAATCAGAAAATGGGCAGAAGAACTAAATAGACATTTCTCCAAGGAAGACATACAGATGGCCAAGAGGCACATGAAAAGCTTCTCAACATCACTAATTATTAGAGAAATGCAAATCAAAGCTACAATGAGGTATCACCTCACACCAGTTAGAATGGGCATCATCAGAAAATCTACAAACAACAAATGCTGGAGAGGGTGTGGAGAAAAAGGAACCCCCTTGCACTCTTGGTAGGAATGTAAATTGATACAGCCACTGTAGAGAACAGTATGGAGGTTCCTTAAAAAAATAAAAATAGAATTACCATATGACCCAGGAATCCCACTACTGGGCATATACCCAGAGAAAACCATAATTCAAAAAGACACATGCACCCCAATGTTCATTGCAGCACTATTTACAATAGCCAGATCATGGAAGCAACCTAAATGCCCATCGACAGATGAATGGATAAAGAAGATGTGGTACATATATACAATGGAATATTGCCATAAAAAGGAATAAAATTGGGTCATTTGTAGAGACGTGGATGGACCTACAGACTGTCATTCAGAGTGAAGTAAGTTAGAAAGAGAAAAACAAATATCGTATATTAACACATATATGTGGAACCTAGAAAAATGGTACAGATGAACCGGTTTGCAAGGCAGAAATAGAGACACAGATGTAGAGAACAAATGTATGGACACCAAGGGCGGAAAGCAGGGGTGGGCAGGTGGCGGTGCTGGGATGAACTGGGAGATTGATTGGGAGATTGGGATTGACATATATACACTAATATGTATAAAATAGATAACTAATAAGAGCATGCTGTATAAAATAAAATAAAATAAAATAAATAAATAAAAGATCCCTCAGGATTGACAGGGTCTTCCTGAGCTTTCTGGTTTTTTTAAAAATTTATCTAGTTATTTATTTTTGGCTGCGTTGGGTCTTCATTGCTGCGTGTGGGCTTTCTCTAGTTGCAACAAGCAGGGACTACTCTTCAGTGAGGTGCGCGGGCTTCAGTAGTTGTGGCACATGGGCTCAGTAGTTTTGGCACGTGGGCCCTAGAGCGCAGGCTCATTAGTTGTGACTCATGGGCTTAGTTGCTCTGCGACATGTGGGATCTTCCTGGACCAGGGCTCAAACCCGTGTCCCCTGTATTGGCAGGTGGATTCTTAACCACTGCACCACCAGGGAAGCCCCTTCCTGAGCTTTCTGGAGAAAACTGGGAGAAGGTTAAAATGAGAGGTTCTCTTCCTGGAGCCCAGCCCTGGAAGAACATAGCAGAGTGATGAACCTGAGCTCTGATGAACCCATCACTTCCACATGAGGTTCCTCTGCAATAAATGAGGCCTTACCCATGAAGAGAGTCTTAGAGGACCCAAAGGCCCAAGGACCCTAGGACAAAGCAGTCTGGGGTTTTGTCAGATCAACCCAAAACCTGCTGGTTCTAGTTACCTGTGCTGTAGCCTCAGGCAAATCACACAGCCTCTAGGGCTTCAGTTTGATTCCAGAGATAAGATCTGCCTCATGGATTAGTAGAGGAATAAATAAGAAACACAGAATGCTTAGCATGATTCCTTAGCAAAACCTGCTCAACAAATAGTTGCTCTGCTTATTGTGATTTTTATGGTACAGCCATAGATTGAGAATCAAGAAGGTAGCATAGTGCTGCAGTTACAGATTGGGGGCTCTGGAATGAGACTGTCTGGTTTCAAATTCTATCACCATTCACTACTTTTGTGACCCTGAGCAAATAAAGTCTCTGTCCTTCAGTTTACTTATCTGTGAAATGGGGATAGTAATTTTATCCACTCCATGGAGTTATTGGAAGGACTAAATGACTTAATACATGTAAAATGCTTATAGTCGTGGCTGGAATAGAGTATGTGCTCAGAGAATTGTCATCATCATCATCACTGATGTGGATGGACTACTCTGAGAAAGGCTGTGCTGTTGAAAGAACACTTGGCAAGGAGTATAGAACACTGGGCCAGGCCCTAGCCCCTCCTCCTGCCCAGTAGTCTTGCTTGCTCTCAGGCCCTAGTGCAACTTCCTCTTCTGAGTGTCCTGGGAGACCTCAGCCCTTTTGACCACATTCCAGTCTGCCCCACTGCCTGTCCTGGTACAGGTCCCTGTCTGTGACCCAGTCTCTGCTCATTCTACTTGAATTCCTTATCTTGAACCAATTTCCATAGCTCCACCTCATCTACATTCCTCCTCTGTCCTGTAGCTCTGCCACCCACCCAGGACCAGGGCACTTCAAGGTGCAGTCCCTGGAGGCAGAGTGTTACCCCAGGTCTTGCCCAGGCTTGTGGCCGCCATGCTGACACCAAAAGAGAGTTGGAAAACATATTCAAAGCTAGATTGGATAGTTAATGAAATTCCCTGAATTCTGTAGCCAGTGCACATATACATTTGACTGATTTACTTTAGTATTCTTATGATAAGGCCAAAGACTAGAGCTTGTACAGGAAACCTAGTGACTGAGTATCTGGGCCATTCTAGCAGATAAATAGTAGATTATATCTTTTTTTGGTAAAATTCACAGTCTTCTTGGTATAGTTCCTCCTGGTTAGATGAGCAGGATGCCCTAGCTCTTGCCCAATTGAGGCTGCCACTTCAGGCATTATTTGAGATGTCATGTCTAGGCTTGTAGACATGTTTTTGATTGACCATGCAAGCTAAGCCTTCCCTGATCCGACCCCTACCTACCTGCTTGCCGAGACTTCTTAGATTATAACTTTTTTGTTGAAGTATAACACATGCACAGAAAAGTGCACAAATCATTAGTGTACAATTCAATGAATTTTCACAAAATGATGAGTAACCAGCACTCACATTAAGAAACAGGGATGTTACCAACATCCACAAAAGCCCCTTTTTCACCCTCTTCCAGTCACCCCTTCCAACTCTGTTTTGCCATTTTGAGCTAATTACAGTCTCTGCCCCTCCACCCCCAGCACACCATTCTTTCCCTCGCCCTCCTGCCTGTGCACATGCTCTTCCCTTGGACTGCCGGCCTCATCTACTCATTGTTCAAAACTCAGGTGTCAGCTTCCCCTGATGCGCTCCAAATACTTCCTTTGTACTTTCCTCCCGTATTTTGTCATTGTTTACTGGGAGCTCCCTGAGGACAGAGACTGTCTGAGTCACCAGTCTCCCTCACCCAACACGGCTTGGCATAGAGCAGACACTCCAGAAATGTTGGCGTGTTGCATGGTTCATCTAAAATATCTGAAGACACCTTTTACTTTTTTCTTCCCTGCCCCAAGCACATAGCCTCCTCTTGCCTTCCTAACCCATTCTTCTTGCCTCTTCTAATTTTTTAAAAAAACATGTCAGCCCTGTCTGAGTCTCTTGTGTGCCTCCATCCTCCCCCTCACTTTTGCTCAGACTGTGCATGTGCCCCATCCACACCTGCCCCAGCATCCCACACACCAGGCTCCTGACTGTTGCAGCACCACATTTCTGCCCCCAGACCAGAGGCCTCAGCCATTTGATGGTTTACTCCACATCCTCTGTGCTGGCTCCCTACCACAAGTCCTCAACTGCTATTCTGCAGGCTCTGTTTTATTCAAGAGTCAGATTTATTTTGTGCTTTGCCCATGTTTCATTACTCTGTGTTTTTTTGTTCCAGTTATTTAAAAAAATATCTTTATTGGAGTATAATTGCTTTAAAATGTTGTGTTAGTTTCTGCTGTACAACTAAGTGAATCAGCTCTATGTATACATATATCCCCATATCCCCTCCCTCTTGAGCCTCCCTCCTGCCCTCTCTATCTCACCCGTCTAGGTCGTCACAAAGTACTCTGTGTTTTATACTTCATAAGTTTTCCTTCCTCAAGAACATTGGTTTCAACCAGAGTTATGATGGTGATGATTTCACAGGATGTACACATAGCAAATCATTATGTGTACACCTGAAACTTATATAATGTTATGTGTCAGTTATATCTCAATTTTTAAAAAAAGAACATTGGTTTCCTACTTGGATTTTTTTTTTCTTTAAAAATAATTTATTAGTTTTGGATCACAAAATATAGGGAAGACACAAGGGCAATGCCTGTGACCCCTTGGGCCGTACTTCCCTTCCATAAGCACCTTTTAGAACCCCAGGCTCGTGCTGCCCAAGCATTCTCTCCATCCTAACAGCTGCAGAGTATAGTACCTGACCATGTGGGAAGCTTAAACAGACTCCCTGTAAGCGACGTGAGTGGCCCTTCCAATTAGGTCTTCCAGCTCACTTTTGCCAGTATTGCAACAGCACGGGTTGTTCGAACTGTCCATGTCCTAAAACTCTCATGAATGAATAGGTCACAGGCAAATTCTGACTGCACAGCCCTTACAACTGTCTACGCTTTTAAAAAGGCCTTTCTTAAACAGCAGTGGCTAAGGCGCCTTCGCTATATCCAGTCTTCTAAGCCCCTGGCTGCCTGTGGCACCTGGATGGCAGCCCCTGGGGGTCCCCCACATCCTAGGGTGGCGATGGAGGAAGGGCAGGCCAGGCCAAGCATGAAGAAGAAACAGTCAATTTTATTGGGCTCAGAATAAGAATCCATGGGTCTTGAGGACCTCTGTGAATCAGTCGATTTTCTTCTCTATGTTCTTTTCGGCCTGCTTCCGTAGCCTCATGAGCTGCTTCTTTTTCCGGTAGTGGATCTTGGCCTTCTCCTTTCTCTTCTCCTCCAGTGTAGCCGTTACTGCCTGGTACTTCCAGCCAACCTCATGAGCCAGGCGCCCTAGGTAGGCAAACTTCCGTGTAGGCTTCAGATGCACAACCTTGAGGGCGGCAGGAACCATCATCCGCTTTTTCTTGTCATAGGGTGGCGGGATCCCATCAAACACCTTGAGGCGGTCCAGAGCGGCCTGGCCTCGCTTGGTCTTGTGGGGCAGCATGCCTCGCACTGTCCGCCAGAAGATGCGGCTGGGGGCTCGGAAGTGGTAGGGGCCACGGGAGGGGTTGGTGTTCATCCACTTGCAGAGGAATGCCAGGTACTTCAACTTATTTCTATAGAAATTGCCAGAAATGTTGATGCCCTCACAGCGCACAACCACCACCTTTCAACCCAGAAGCACCTGCTTAGCCATGATGGCCGCCAGGCGGCCCAGGAGATGTCCTTGGCCATTGAGAACCAGGACCTGCCCCTCCGCTATCTTCGGCAGCCGCCTGGGAAAGCTCCTACTTGGATTTTTAAAAAGGATTTCACATGTATCACTTAATGATATTCATTCATTCATTCATCATGTGTGCCAGGCACTGTGCAAGGTGCTAGAGATTCTAAGTTGAGAGGTTTATTGCCTTTGAGAAACTCACAGACAAATGGGGAGAGAGAGAAACATTAGCAAATTATTAGAAGACAGTGTCAATATTGAATGAGAGCATTGAATGAATTAAGAAAATGGGCACTGGAATCAGCTCAGTGATCCCATTACTTAATGTGATACATTACTTAGCCCTTCTGTTGCTGTGCCTTGGTTTCTTCACCTATAGAGCTTTCACATACAGAGGATAGGTTCCTGGCACCTAGTAAGTGATCAATAAATGTTAACTATAATCTACTATTATTAGCTTCTCTGCTTAGGCCTCATGGAGGAAATAACATTTCACTGGTCACTGAAGGATGGGTCTCTACTAGAAGGAGGGCAGGAAAGGACAGCTAAGAATAGCCTGATAACAGACACAGAAGAATGAAAAAGCATGATGTTTTCAGAAATTGGGGAATGATCCAGTGTAGCTGGAGGACAGAGGATGTGTAGGAGATGGTGAGAGATGAAGCTGAAGAAATAAGACCCAGATAGTGAAGGGTCTTGTATGCTGCTGGAGTTTGGACATAATCTGATAGATGAAATAGAACCCTCAGAAGTCTTTAAAGAGGGGCTTGAATCAATCTAAACTGTCTTTTTTTTTTTTAGTAAAGGTTTATTCACATACAGCTTGCACGTTTGTTTACATGTTGTCTGTGGCTGCTTTTGCACAAGGGCAGAGTGAGTAGTTTAAACTGTGTTTTAGAAGGATCCTTCCAGCACCTCTGTGGAGGATGGACTGGATGGGAGGGAGGCGGGGAGACCATTAAGGAAGAGAAGGAAGAGGCTGCTGAAAACTCCTGGTGAGAAACGGTGAGAGTGAGAACTGCAGTGATGGATGTTCCAGAGGTGGGTCAACAGGGCATGGTGACCAGTGGAAGGAGTGTGAGAGTGGGAGGGGCGTTGAACAGCTGAGGTATCTGGGGAGATGCTGATGCCACTCACTGGTAGACTAGCAGAAGGAACAGATTTTTCCTTCCTAATGATTTCATCCAAGGAAGGAAAGCTGCTTCTTCCTGATCTTGGGAGCAAGTATTCTAAAACTCACAAGTCCGTTTTTTAGCTAGGAGCTGTTTCTTCTCTCTTGGATCTTATAAATGGTTAGCTGCTCCAGACAAGTAATTACTGATCTCAGGCAATTAGGGCAGGAGGTGGCTGTGTTTATTTCACTCCCTGGTGTCTCCTGGGGGAGAGAGAGGTGAAAGTCATGTGTTTGTTTCCACCACATTTGTAAGAATGGATGGAACTGGAACATTATCCCTCCTCTGTTAACAGACACATGGGCCTCTTCTCTCACTCCCACCACCACCAATCTCTGTAGAAAACTGTGTTAAATTTAAAAGTTCTTTCCAGCTTTTCCCCTCTCTTTGCTGGTTTCCCCCAAAATATCGTTCACCTTTTTGGCCTAGTCAAGGAATTCTGAGTCCACCCTAGCTGTTGGGCTCCAGAATAGCACCTTTCCCACCACTGCCATCTCCCTGTCTCAGAGTTGACCTAGTTCTGGTTCGAGGTGTGTGGGGACCTCTGCTGTTAGCACAGCTTGGCTGGGCATGATCTGTCCCTGCTCAGTCACATTTACAAGTACCCTGGGTACAGAACATCATGTTGGCACTAACCAACATGATGAAATAGCCCATCCCATAGAGTTCTGTCCTTGGTCTTTTACTTCCAGCTTCCTCCTTTCTCTGCCTTCCTTCCACTTTCTTTCAGCCAGGAATTGTTTCTAGCTGGTGAGTTTCCTTGGTTTGAGGGATGGAGGACTCAAAGTTCTTTTCTCTCCACTTACTCTTCTATGAAGTAGTCACATTCATAACCCTCCGTCTCCCAGGGTGGCTCTTAGATGTTTCAAGTACAGATCTTCCTTGACTTATGATGGGGTTATGTCCCAGTAAACCCCTTGTAGGTTGAAAATATCCAGTAAACCCCTTGTAGGTTGAAAATATCCTAAGTTAAAACTACGTTGAATACACCTCACCTACTGAACATCAGAGCTTAGCTTAGCCTAGCCTACCTTAAATGTGCCCAGAACACTTACATTAGCCTACAACTGTAGGCTAAAGCCTATTTTATAATAAAGTGCTGAATATTTCATGTAATTTATTGAATCTGTACTAAGAGTGAAAAACAGAATAGTTATATGGGTACAGAATGGTTGTAAGTGTATCAGTTGTTTAACCTCGTGATCGAGTGGCTGACTGCGAGCTGCGGCTGCAGCTGCCCAGCATCACGAGAGAATGTGGACTGCATACCGCTAGCTTGGGGAAAAAAATGAAAATTCAAAATTAGAAGTATGGTTTCTACTGAATGCATATTGCTTTTGCACCATCATCAAATCTAAAAGTCGTTAAGTCAAACCACTGTATATACACCACTTTGGTGAGCCAAAAAGTCCTATGGAACATCTGCTTCTGTTTGTCTCGGGAGCTGGGTTGGGAGAGGGTAAAATTCCCTGGACTGAGTGGAGTGAATAATTCCTTCTTTTATGAAACACCATTGAGAAGATGTCTGCTGTTTTCAGTAAAAGTTGACCCCACACTAATAAGAGTGACCATGAGCACTGTTACTTGATGAGATATTATCATTATAGATACCAGCCTTGGACCATCAATTGAACTCTACTGATTTCTTGGCCACTCTAAAATCTCTGTTGTAATCTGGGTTTCTCTAGCCTTGATTTTAGGGTACTCTGTTGTCTTAAACCATCTGAAAGGGAATAGCTACTTGTTTTTTTAAAAAACAGATATCATTTTTTTCTTACATCCATCTAGTTTTTTTTAAATTGAAGTATAGTTGATTTACAATGTTGTATTAGTTTCTGCTGTAGAACAAAGTGATTCAGTTATACATATGTATATATCCTTTTTCATATTCTTTTCCATTATGGTTTACTACATGATATTGAATATAGTTCCCTGGACTATACAGTAGGACCTTGTTATTTATCTATTTTATGTATAGTAGTTTGTGTCTGATAATCCCAAACTCCTAACTTATCCCTCTGCCACCCGCCTTTCCCCTTTGGTAACCGTAAGTTTGTTTTCTGTGTCTGTGAGTTGTGTCATATTTTAGATTCCACACATAAGTGATATCATATGGTATTTGTCCTTCTCTTTCTGATTCACTTCACTCAGTATGATAATCTCTTGGTCTATCCATGTTGCTTTAAATGGCATTATTTAATTGTTTTTATGGCTGAGTAGTATTCCATTGTGTACATATACCACATTTTCTTTATCCATTTATCTGTTGGTGGACATTTAGGTTGTTTCCATGTCTTGGCACTATTACATAGCAGCACTATTGTAAATAGTGCTGCTATGAACATAGGGTGCATATATCTTTTTGAATTACAGTTTTCTCCAGATATATGCCCAAGAGTGGGATTACTGGATTATATAGCAACTCTGTTTTTTAGTTTTTTAAGGAACCTACATACAGTTTTCTAGTGGCTGCACCAACTTATATTCCCACCAGTAGTGCAAGAGGCTTCCCTTTTCTCCACACCCTCTCCAACATTTGTTATTTGTAGACTCTTTAATGATGGCCCTTCTGACCAGTGTGAGGTGGTACCTCATTGTAGTTTTGATTTGCATTTCTCTAATAATTAG
>NC_041227.1:22781847-22801026 GCF_002837175.3 Physeter macrocephalus
GCATCTTTTCATGTGCCTATTGGCCATCTGTATGTCTTCTTTGGAGAAATGTCTGTTTAGGTCTTTTGCCCATTTTTTGATTGGGTTTTTTTTTGTTATTGAGTTGTGTGAGCTGTTCGTGCAATGTATTTTGGAAATTAATCCCTTGTCAGTCACATTGTTTGCAAATATTTTCTCCCAGTCCATGGGTTCTCTTTTTGTTTTGTTTATGGTTTCCTTTGCTGTGCAAAAGCTTCTAAGTTTGATTAGGTCCCACTTGTTTATTTTTGCTTTTATTTCTATTGCCTTGGGAGACATATCAGTTTTTTTCTTATGACAAAAACAAAGCATGTTTATTATAGGAAGTTTAGAAAATACAGAGAAACAATAATGAAAAATCATCCATAATCCAACCACCCAGAGAAAAACACTATGAAATCTGTGGCCTAGCCTTTTAGTTTAGGTTTTCTTTTTGGCTGCACCACGCATCTGTGGGATCTGAGTTCGCTGACCAGGGATTGAACCTGGGCCCTCAGCAGTGAAAGAGCAAAGTCTTAACCACTGGACCGCCAGGGAATTCCCACCTTTTAGTTTTTCTAAAAATGTATTTATTCATTTTTTTAAAAAGGGGTTATAGTATGTATCTCTTTTATGATCTTCAATTAACAGATTGTGATAAACATCTTTCCATGTCATTGAAAATTCTTTATAACATCATGTTTAATAATTCTACAGTGGTCCATTTTATGTAGGGAATAGGGACATTATTAATAAAAATTAATATATTTTAATTTGAAAAAATAATAAACATATGGCCTGAAGAGAGTACATAAGGAAGGGATGTTATAAAAATAGTGATGGAGGGGCTTCCCTGGTGGCGCAGTGGTTGAGAGTCCACCTGCCGATGCAGGGGACACGGGTTCGTGCTCTGGTCCGGGAAGATCCCACATGCCGCGGAGCGGCTAGGCCCGTGAGCCATGGCCGCTGAGCCTGCGCGTCCGGAGCAAAAAAAAAAAAAAAATAGTGATGGGGTGTTGCAACAAACAAAAGCACACGTTTCACAGCTCTGAATCACATAAGCAATAATTGTAGGCTTAATCAATTGGTAAGTTAAATAGGACATGGACGTTAACAGACTTGATTTCTTTATTCATCTTCGGGCTGAAGTTTTGTAAAATCTTTCTGGGTCTGAAAATTTTACAAGAATTATACCTGTGGTATCTCAGGTTGCTAAAGGTAAGTGGTTTTGACTTCCTTGGTTTCCTTTCATCAGAAATCAAGCCAAGATCCTTCTACTCCTGTGAGTTTGCATAGCATCTTATGCGCCAGGAGATATTTGACAGGTGATTATTTGAGCAGTTATGGAAAGTTTCTTGTTTGGGGGAGTTGCTGAATCTAATCCTAATTGATGTGGCTGGATTATTCCGTATATTTATTTCTTTTTACATTCCATATATTTATTTCTTTTTACAGGTAGTGCCTTCCTCAGTGCTATCTTTCTTGCCTTAGCAACATACCAGTCTCTTTACCCACTCACTTTGTTTGTCCCAGGACTCCTCTATCTCCTCCAGGTAAGCACTTGTTGGTCAGAAGCCAACACTCAGGTGACATTTAATATGTGGACTGTTCCCTGCTTAGGGAAGAGAAGGGCAAGGCACAATAAAGGCAATAGGACTGGGTCCCCAATTCACATTTGCTTGCTTCTACTTGAAAACACAAAGAAACTTGACTAACTTTAAACAAAGTGGACCTAATGATCATTACGTTCTAATTATGCATATCATTGCAAATGTGTCAGTGCGTTTCATTTTCATGTTTGTAATCGGGATCTACCAACCATCTTGCATTCTCCTTTTTTCACCTAATATTCACAGATCCTTCTCTGAGCCCATTTAACTATTTTGTATAACCACACTCACCTCGTAAGGTTCTTGCATGGATGAAATGTAGTGGGTGCACCTCTTGCAATGTTTGGACCATAGTGGGTGATCAGTAGTTTAATTGAAGAATACAAACTGCTGACATTTACTGAGAACATACTACATGTCAGTCATTGTGCTGAACACTCTATAGGCATCTTCTCATTTCACCCTCAGAAGAACTTTATGGGGTAGGTCATATTATTAGCCATATAATAATCTAGTATTAGCCATATTAGACACATGAATTGCAACTGGAATGTAGGGCGGTTTAGTCACTTGCCTAAGGTCACACAGCCAGCAAGTGACTGCCGAGAGGTGAGCTTGTGTAGTCTGACGCAAGAGCCTGCTCTCTAACCTTAATGTCTTTTCTACTCAAATAAGAATATACACATCTCCTCAAGAGCAAATAACTGCTTGCAGGTCCTGCATGGTCCAAATCCATTCTTAGAAGAGAAACATTTCTTGAAAGTGTATGGAGGGCAATGCCAGGATTCAAACCAAGAAATGTCTACTTTCAGAACCCTTGTTCTTAATTATAAACACTGTTGCTGAAACTGAGTGTATACCTACATTTATTGAAATAGACCATGTACTTGTCATTTTAAGTGACTTCATATATCTTTGTGTTGATGTTGATGTACACAATGATACATGTTTAGCTTGATCTTTCTCCTATTTGGGGAATATGAGATGTGCCCTAGTTGTCACTAATACAAATAGTATAGACATTTGTTTTTGAGTTATTTCCTTAAGGTGTGTTCCTCCAGCTGAATCATTGGATCCAAAGGTGTGAGAAGTTTTATAGTTCTTATGAGGCAAGACCAGAGTGTTCACCAGAAAGCTGAAGCCAATTTGCAGTGCCGCCCACCATCAGTGTCTGAAGTGAAGTGAACCACTTCCTCCCAGGTTGCCAGCACTGCCTTTTCAAATTCAATTTATGATCGCTAATTTAATAGATATACCATCATACTGTGAAGTTATTTTACTTTGATTTTCTTTCTAGATTCTTGTTGAATGCAAACATTTTCCCACGTAACAATATGCTGTTGGTATTTTCTTTCTGGCTTCATATTTACAGTTTATTCTTTAGAAAGTCTGAGCGCCAAGAAGAATGCATGCAACCAAATTTTTGTGCAACTATTTATTAAATACATACTAAAAAAAATATGTTTACTCATACACATGAACTGACCAAAAAATTTTAAACTGTTTGTTAAGCCAAATACTAAATACTACCATAAGTAAAATAGCTTTTGTTTAAAACTCAAGGAAATTTCCTCCTGACAACAATGGACAGTACAACTGAGTCATGAAATCAAGCAGCTCAACCAGTCACTTTATTCAGTCCCTCCCTCTGCCAATATGTACTGAGCATCCCAAGTCCAGTATGCTAGACACTATGGTAAGCTCTGCAGATAAAAAGCAATTGAAGGTTATGGAGCTCGGAGTGCTGCAGGAAGACTGCTCTGGCAGCATCGTTTGTCATGGAGTGTAGTGAGGAGGAGCTGAGGTTGAGAAAGGTTAGGCCACTGTATTAGATCGAGTCAGAGGGCTTGATCGGGGGCCCAGACCAGTGTCAGGGGAAATGGAGAGATGAGGGACTAGATGCAGAATTCTAGGGAGTAGAATTGGCTTTGCTGGCAGCTGTATATATGTGGTGAACAGGACTGGAAAGAGTGAGATGAACTTCAGGACCCATTTATGTAGAAATTACAATCCCAGCCCATACTATATTTACATGTTTTTATATAAGTATATGAAGTGGCATTGAAAGGCAGTAGGGCCTTGTGAGTCATGGTAGTGTATTTGGAAAGTCAATCCAATCACGTCCAGGAAATAAACCCATTTGTTTAAATATGAGGGAGGGAACAGAAGAGGAAATTATCTTTAGGTGTGAGTTTCTCACAGAGACCCATGGGCTCCAAGGAGAGAAACTAGAACTAATGTGTGGGAACTACAAGGAGCCCAGTATAAGGCAGTTCTGGGATAGCGTAGGGTGCCTCAAGTGAGGTGAGTTCCCTGTGGATCAGAGTGTTTAGGCCACATACTGAATTGCCACATACTGGGGAGTTGTAGCAAAGCTGTAAGCATCAGCATGGGTAGCTAGACCTGACAGTCTTAAAAATCCTTTCATTCCCCAAATTGAATTGGATTTGATAACCACAAGGAAGTGATACATCTGCTCTTGCTGTTATATTTTTCTGAGTTTTCAGAGCCCTCTGTAGGCATATACATCCCTCTAGGAAAGGTTATGTAATGTACATAAGAGCACAGGCTTGACTGGGACATCTTAAGATGGAAAGCAAAGTAGTCTTAAAGGCTAATGGTACTATATCAAAAGAACAATGGAACCAGCCCAAAGGGGCTTCTACTGGCTAAATTTAGTATATTCTGAGCATCAAAAGAATAATTACTGTAAGTAATTGTAAAACACTGAGTAAATAAGAATCTGTGTGTCCATAGTGATGCTCAGAAAAGGGGCAAGGAGAGAAAAAATGCATATGCCATCATTAGAGATGGCTATTTTTATCAATTTCTTGCTCTGGAAATCAATACTTAAATGGAAAGGACTAAGCAGTTATCCTTTCTTTTTATTTTTTATTTATTTATTTTTAAAATTTTATTTATTTATTTGGTTGTGCCGGGTCTTTGTTGCTGCAGGTGGGCTCCTTAGTTGTGGCACATAGGCTCATTAGTTGTGGCATGTGAACTCTTAGTGGCGGCATGCATGTGGGATCTAGTTCCCTGGCCAGGGATTGAACCTGGGCCCCCTGCATTGGGAGCACTGAGTCTTAACCGCTGAGCCACCAGGGAAGTCCCATATCTTTTCCTTTTCAAAGGAGCTATAGTTCTTCCCTAGCTAATGAAGGAAAGTTCTTTACAGAAAATTACCAGCTTATAACTGTAGAAGGAAGGAGAGAATAGTAAATTATCAGTGAAATTATTAAATCTAGCAAAGATCATCATTGGACGCTAAAGTCATTAATTAGATGAAAGATTTTGGAGAACAGAATATTTGCATTTGCATGGTGCCAAAATAGTACCCCCCTCCCACCTCTAAATTATTTGCTAATAGCAAAGGGAAAAGTAAATCTTTACAAAGGAGTGCTCTGGCAGTCACCACCGTAACCAGGTAATCTAGCTCAGCATCACTTACAGTGGAACGGCCTGACATGATGTGCTTCATGATGTGATGCAGTACAAAGTACACAACATCAGCTCCAAAGTATTTTTTTTTTAACATCTTTATTGGAGTATAACTGTTTTACAATAGCTCCAAAGTATTTTTACCCAGAATGTTAACCTTCGTTAAGCCTTTAGATCTGACTTCTGGTTTTTAGGAAGTACAAGAGCAGAAGAACAAGTTAAATGATACTATGAGGAAATAAATAACCAAAATATAGGACAATCTGTAAGACAGCTGGTCTGCTTCTCTTCAAAAAATCAATGTCATACAAAAGAAAAAGTGAGGGGACTGTTGTAGATTAAAGAGACAGTAACTGACTGGAATGGTGGGTGAGTCTTGACTGGATTCTGGTTTGGAAAAAACAGTTATAAAGGATGTTTGGGGGATACTCAGAATATTTTGAAGATAGATTAGATATTAGATGATGATAGGAAATTGTTAACTTTTTGGATGTGATAATAGTATTATGGTATATAGGAGTATGTCCTTATTTTTAGGAGCTGTAATGCAGAAGTCTTTGGGAGAGAAGTGTCATGATGTGTAGAAAATTCATACACACAGAAAAGTTTATATATGGCAATGTGTTATGGTTTAATCTAGATGACAGACATATGATTGATTATTGTATTATTTTTTCAAATTTTCTGTGTGTTCGAAAATTTTACAATGAAAAGGAGAGACATTAGAATACAGGCCCTGAAGTTGTCTTGGCTTGGATTCTGCTTAGCTCCATGACCCTGGGAAGTGATTACTTAACTTCTCTATGCCTCAATTTCCTCATCTGTAAAATGGAGATAATGCAATAGTAGCTACTGCAAAGGGTTAATACATGTCAAGTATTTAGAACAGTATGATACAAATTCAGTAGACATTAGTTATGGTTATTAGTATTCAAATGTTCATAGAAAGGACATGGTTACCAGTGTGAAGATAAGTGGGGTGATAGGGGGAAGAGAATTCATTTTCTAGAGTCAGAGGAACTGTAAACATTAGTTTGTACTTACCCCTTTGATACTACAAATCTGCCTCCATTCTGCTGGTACTATTTCTAGAGGGTTTTACAAAAGGCAGGTGGTAGACAAGCTAACGTCTGATCAGTGCCAAAGGCAAAGCTGTTTTTCTCTTCCCTACATGAGACACAGAAAGGCTTCATGATCAAAGGCAGGGGATGCTGCATCTGGCTCCCTGGTGAGTCACTTCTGAGAATGGTAGTTTGAGCCCATCTGGTCCCTTCCCCCAACTTTACTCTTCCTCTGACCTTGGCTTACGGCCTAGTTTCCAAATTAGAGAGAAGCTTAAAATGTTATGTTCTGATAGCATGCAGAATACAATAGCCCTAAAGTGCACAGGACCAAGAGGCTACAGTGAAGTATATGCCAAGTGCACAGGACCTCAAGGGTGAAGCTGTGAAGCTGGCAGAGGGAGGTTCATGCAGTCAGGGAAGTTTCTAGTCCCCTCCTTCCTTTTGCTTGGGATTCCTTAGGTGGTTTGAGGTCCTTATTTTCTTTGAAAGAACAGAAACCAGGGTAAAATAACCTTGTGAGTGTTCTTATGGTTTTTGCTTTAATCTAATCTGACCTCTTGTCTTTGAACTGAAAAAGTTAATTCTGTGATTTCTATATTTCTGGAGCTTGGAGCAGGTCACATGATACTAGCTTGCACTAAAGAAGCCAAACCCAACCAGGTCTTTCTTGCCAACTGGGCCCTTCCCCAGGCTTTCTTTGGGGCCTTATTTAGAATTTTCACATCTTACTCCTTCTTTCCCCAGCAATGTTCTGTTAGCTCTTCTGCTTCCAGGAGGGGGCCAAAGCAGAGGTGGCAATGCTCTTACCTTCCTTTCTTTTTATTTATTTATTTTATTATTTATTTTTCCCTGCATCGGGTCTCAGTTGCAGCGCACAGGCTCTTTGTTGCAGCACGCGGGCTTCTCTCTATTTGTGGCTTTTGGGCTCCAGAGCACGTGGACTTTGTAGTTGCAACGTGGGGACTCTCTAGTTGTGGCACGTGGGCTTAGTTGCCCCACCAGGGATCAAACCTGAGTCCCCTGCATTGGAAGATGGATTCTTAACCACTGCACCACCAGGGAAGTCCCCCTTTCTTTTTAGAACAGGTAAAAATGAGGGTAAGGGGTTGATCATGCATTTGCAATAAACTTTTTACCAGTTTTATTGCCTCTAGTATACCTAATCATATAAAATATATCTCCTGGGTCTCATTCTGATATTCTAAGAGTTTAGATATAAAAACTTTTGTTAGGTTTCAACTCTCTTTGAGAGTTTTTTCTGATAACTGACTTTTTCCTTTTTGCACCATGTCCTAGAAAGAAAATTGTTTCTATATAGAAAATGCTTTTCTCCCTGGTACTTTAGAGAGTTGGTGGGGGAGGGAGATAATTATACATTTCTCCTCTTCCTTATTATAGGTTGGCTTTTCCTGAAGCAATCTGAGAATTTTCTTACTTCTGTAAATATTTTTATGTGTTAGCAACAATGTGACTTCTGGGATACAACTACATACTGGTTTAATTTTTCAGGTTGAGTGTGCACATAGCCCATGGACCACATCTGTCCCACAGATGTGTTTTATGTAACCTAAGTGTTTATTTTATTAGTTGTCAATATTTTTAAAATTCATGTTAAAAATTTATATTTCTGGCTTCTTTTGAAAAATTGGAAGGTCTGTCTTCTTTAGTTTACCTCTTCAGTTTACCACAATCCCTATGCTTCATCTCAATCACACTTCACTCATTTGTTACCTGCCTGGCTCCTTTAGGTATTTGAGTGTGTGTGTTTGTGTGTGTGTGCGTGTGTGTGTGTGTGGCTGTGTCTGTGTTTATATCCACTAAGAGATCTAGAAACAATGACCAACCCAGTATCAGTGATTACCCTTGGAGCTCAGATTGTAATCTTACTATTTTTACCCATTAAAAGAAACTAGCGTTTCTTAGAGAAATGGCTGATTCTATCTTTAGGTCAGGAAATGTACAGGATGATCCTGTAACGTTGTGATACCAGATAACAAGGAAACTATCAAAGACTCCTGTGGAATCTAAAAAATAGTACAAATGAATGTATATGCAAAACAGAAACAGGCTCCCAGATATAGAAAACAAACTTGTGGTTACCAAAGGGAAGAGGGAAGTGGGGAGGGACAAATTACGGGTATGGGATTAACATGTTTTATGTGGTTTTATGTATTTTGTATTTTAATTTTACAATAAAAAGTTTTAAAAAATTGATCTGAATGTTAGAGGCACCATTCTTCCAACACTTCTACTTACATACTTTTCATTTTAAGTCAACATTTGCTATTGAGCAAAACAGGTAGGTAAAATGAATGCTCAATCTGTTCACTGGGAAATTTGCAATGTGGACCTCTAGATTAAGTTTGGCTCTAGGGTTTGTAAATAACAAGCCATCAAAGGATTGCCTGAGTTTCTCTTCTTAAGAATTTCAGGGGCTTCCCTGGTAGCGCAGTGGTTAAGAATCCTTCTGCCAATGCAGGGGACAAGGGTTCAAGCCCTGGTCTGGGAAGATCCCACATGCCGCGGAGCAGCTAACCCCGTGCACCACAACTACTGAACCTGCACTCTAGAGCCCATGAGCCACAGCTACTGAAGCCCGTGCACCTAGAGCCCGTGCTCTGCAACGAGAAGCCACTGCAAATAGAAGCCTGTGCACTGCAATGAAGAGTAGCCCCCGCTCACCGAAACTAGAGAAAGCCCGCATGCAGCAACGAAGACCCAACGCAGCCAAAAATAATAAATAAATAAAATAAAATAAAATAATTTCAGGTGTGCCTTACTTTATGTAATAGGAGTAGTCCTAAAAGATTACTTATTCTTTAATTGAGGCAAATTTTTATAAGTAGACTCAGTAAATATTCTACATTATATTTTCAGGGCTCTATTACCCAAAGCCAAACCTGACTGCAAGACCAAGTCTTAAAAATTATACCTAAAATTTAATACACATTTTATAATCACAAATTTGCTGGTGGGGGGAATCATTTCCTACTCAAACAACAACAGTAACACTTCAGGTCCAATAAAGCACTGAGAACATGGCAGCAAACCAAACCTGGGAGGCTGCTAATGGGATCTGCGAAGTTTGAAAAGCCTCTCATATCTTGGGTATGTGCTCAGGAGTCTACTAAGAGAACCACTTTGAACAGTCTACCTTGATTCATTTCTTCATGGCTGTCTCACTTCCCACCTTATTTCTTTTTAAATGTCCTTAGTAGGAAGGAAGGGGGAAACAAAAACTTTTTGCTTTCAAGGGTTTTGGGGTTTTTTTGTTTGTTTGTTTCTCCCCTGGGCTATGGTTTTCTCCCTCCCTCTTTCCTTTCCTTCTATACTAGATGGCAGTATTTTTGAAGAAGAAGAGAAGATCAGGATTATCAAAGGCAGGTAGAAGTCTAGAAGGGAACTCAGAACGTGTGTCTTCCTCTTTAAATGTATCTAGGGATGCCTCCTCTTTGCTGAATTATTTTCTATCCCCAGAAATGTACTATTTTCTTAAAACTTTGTTCTTTTAGAGCAGCATTGTCAATAGAACTTTTTGTGATGATATGTTCTGTACCTGTATATTGTCAGTACAGTAGCCATGAGCCTCATGTGGTGATTGAATACTTGCAGTGTGCTAGCGAGACTGAGGAACTGAATTTTTAATGTTAATTAATTTCCATTAATTTAGATTTTTTATTTTTTTATTTCTTTTATTTATATTTGGCTGCGTTGGGGTTTCGTTGCTGCGTGCGGTCTTTCTCTAGTTGTGGTGAGCGGGGGCTACTCTTCGTTGCGGTGTGCAGGCTTCTCATTGCGGTGGCTTCTCTTTGCTGTGGAGCACGGGCTCTGGGTGCGCGGGCTTCAGTAGTTGTGGCACGCGGGCTCAGTAGTTGTGGCTCGCGGGCTCTAGAGCACAGGCTCAGTAGTTGTGGTGCACGGGCTTAGTTGCTCTGCAGCATGTGGGATCTTCCGGACCAGGGCCCGAACCCGTGTCCCCTGCATTGGCAGGGTGATTCTTAACCACTGCACCACCAGGGAAGTCCCCATTAATTTAGATTTAAATAACCACATGTGGCTAGGGGACAGCACAGTTTTTGTTGTTTTAAATTTAATTTTATTTTAAAATGTTTTTTTATTGTGGTAAAAGTCACATAATATAAAACATACTATTTTAACCGTATTTAACTGTACAGTTCAGTGGCACTAAGTACATTCACATTGTTGTGCAACTCTCACCATCATCCATCTCCCGAATTTTTCACCTTTCTAAACTGAAACTCTGTCCCAATTTAACACTAACTCTCCATTCCTCCGCCCCACCACCCCACCCCCTGACATCTACCAATGTACTTTCTGACTCTATGAATTTGACTCTTCTAGGTACCTCGTATAAATGGAATCAAACACCTAATGTATATTGGAATGCATTTTTAAGGTTAACCTAATATATGGACAGCACAGTTTTAAAGAGAAGTAAGAGTAGAGCTACACGTGTGCAAGCTTAGAGAGCAGCCGTAGGGTTGATCCGGTTCCATTCCCCTCATTATCTGTTAACAGTAATGTTTTCTCCGTTCTCTTGACTGACTTCCCATTCTCCTTAAAGTCTTTTTTAAAAAAATATTTATTTATTTATTTGGCTACACAAGGTCTTAGTTGCGGCATGCGGGATCTTAGTTGCGGCATGCGGGATCTAGTTCCCTGAGCAGGGATCAAACCTGCATTGGGAGCGTGGAGTCTTAACTGCTGGACCACCAGGGAAGTCCCCTCATTAAAGTCTTTACCATGGAGTTATGATGTCTATAATTTATCTTAAAATACTTCTGCATAGAGCATCTGATATTACACACATGCCAGTTAGTTTCAGCCTCAGCTCAAGGGGCAATGAGTTACTTTAATGAAGCATCCATGCTGCATGGTGCTCATCCAGCTTTGTATCAGAAAGACCACACTCCACAGGTGGCTGCCATAGGTGCTCTGCATAGCTTGAGCTGCACCTTTGCTAATTATAGCATAGTTAATGTCAGAAGCAGATTGGATTTTTATTGGTGAGATTAGTTGAATGTTAGAAGTAGGCACTCATTGGTGAAAATGAAGTATTCTGTCCTCATCCCTGCTATTTTGTTCTTTTCTTAATACTTCTTTCTTTGTCATCCCAAGTAACTGTTCTCTTTAGTTTCTGATTTATCCTTCCTGTATTTCTTTTGCACAAATGAGCCAATACATGTATATTTTCTTCAATCTCCTTCTTTCTTATATGAAGAATAGCATACTATAGGTACTCTTTTATGCTTTGCTTTTTTACACTTAATATTATTTCCTGGAAATCTCTACTTATAGATACATAGAGGTCTTCCTCATTCTTTTTTAAGTGGCTTAGTACTCCATTTTGTGGACATACCATAGTTTATTCAACTTCTCTCCTATGTATAAGAATTTAGATTGTTTCCAGTATTTTGCAATTACAATTAGTGCTTCAATGAGTAACCTTGTATATATGTATTTTCGTGTTGTTAGAGGTATATCTTCAAGGCAGATTTCTAGAAGTATTAGAATTACTGGATCCAACGGTTAAGTGTATATGTAGTTTGTTAGGTCTTTTCAAATTTCCCTCCAGAAGGAGTGTACAAATTTTCTGTGCCCACCAATAAAATATGAGAGTGCCTGTTTCCCCACAACCTCACTGAGTGTGTTATCACATTTAAAATTTTTGCCAGTCTGGTGAGAAATGGTATCTCAGCGTTGTTTTAATTTGCATTTTTCTGAATATGAGTGAGTTTGAACATTTTTTAATATTTGTGAATTGTCCATTACCCACCCTCCTCATTTTTCTATTGGATTTATTAGGTCTTATTTCCCTCAATTTTTAAGAATATGGGGAGTATTAACCCTTTGTCTATAAATATTTTCTTCCAGTTTTTCATTTGTCCTTTTTATAGTGTTCTTTTAACAGCTTTTATTTTTTAATCAAGATATAATTTATATACCATATAATTTACCTATTTAAAGTGTACAATTCAATGATTTTTACTCTATTTACAGAGTTATGCAGCCATCACCACAATAAAACTAGCATATTTTTATCACCCATAAAGAAACCCCATACCCATCCATTATGCTAATTTGTTTTGCCCCCGTGTCCCACACCCCTCCAGCCCTAGGCAACCACTTTTCTGCTTTCTGTGTTTGTAGATTTTCTTATCCCGGACGTTTCATAAGAATGGTATCATACAATATGCGGTCTTTTATGACTGGCTTCCTTCATTTAGCGTGATGTTTTTAGGGTTCATCCCTGTCGTAGCATGTTTTAGTACTTTATTCCAAATAGTATTGCCAAATAATATTCCATTATATGAATATGCTATATTTTATTTATTCATTCACCAGTTGATAGGTGTTTGGATTGTTTCTACTTTTTTGCTATTTATGAATAATGCTGCTGTGAACAGTTGCATACATGTTTTTGTGTGGGCACATATTCTCATTTTATTTATGGTATTTTTAATACGTAAAACGTTTCATTTTTATTGCCTCTGGATTTTGAACTTTTCCCTACGTCAGGTTAAAGATGAATTTACCATGTTTTTTCCTAGTACGTCATGGTTTCATTAAACAAAATTTACTAATTTTTTACTAAACTTAATTCATTTAGAGTTTAATTCTTGTGAATGGTGTGAGATATAAATCTAATTTTTTTCTTTTTTCAATAGGTTACCTAGTTGTCCTGACACCATTTATTAAAAAGTCCATCTGTACCCCAGAGATATGCCACCTTTGGCTTATACTAAATTTCTATAAGTATTTTGGTCTAATACTGGCTTTCTATTTTATTCTACTAGTCTGTCTATTTATGTGCCAATATTGTGCTATTTTAATTATACAGCTTTCATAGTATATTTTAATGTGTGATAGGGCTAGTCTCCCCCTTCATGATTTTTCCTTATCACTGTTTTCCTAGCTATTGTTGCATGTTTGTTTTTCCATGCAAACTTTAATATCATCTTGTTTAATTCCATAAAACAGCTTGTCGGCATTTTTATTGGGATTGCATTGTTGTACTGAATTTATAAATTAATTTAGGGAGAACTGATGATGTTGAATCATCCTAAACAACAACAGGGGATATCTGTACATTTGTTCAAGTCTGTGTTAATGTCTTTCAGGAGTGTTTTGAAATTTTCCTTGAATAGGTTTTACACATTTCCTGTTAAATTTAATTCTAAGTTTTATTTTCCTTGATGTTTTCTCTACCATCGTGTCCTATAATTGTCTTTTATTTGTGCATATGAAGGCTGTTTGTATCTTTTTTTTCTTTCCAGGTTTATTGAGATATAATTGACATACAGCACCATATGTTTAAGGTATACAGTACAATGAATTGACCTACATACATCATGAAATGATTACCACAATAAGTTTAGTAAACATCATCATCTCATATAGATAGAAAATAAAAGAGAAAGAAAAAATATTTTCCCTTGTGATGAGAACTCTTAGGATTTGCTCTAACAACTTTCTTATATAACATCCAGCAGTGTTAATTATATTTATCATGTTGTACTTTACTTCCCTAGTACTCATTTATCTTATAACTGGAAGTTTGTACCTTTTGACCACCTTCATCCAATTCCCCTGCATCTGGTAACCACAAATCTGATCTCTTTTTCTATGAGTTTGTTTTTGAAGTATAACTGATCTACAGCACTATGTTAGTTCCTGGTCCACAACGTAGTGATTCAGTATTTCTGTATATTACAAAATGATCATGGCTATTTGTATGTTAGTTTTATACCCTGCCACTCCACTGAATTATCTTATTGTTTGTTACTTTTATTATGAGTAGTTGTTGCATATATCTAGATACCGACATGAGTTCTTACCTTTAAGCTGTTTGTGATACATATATCAATAGCTTTTCTTTTCTTTCTTTTTTTTTTTTTTTGCGGTACATGGGCCTCTCACTGTTGTGGCCTCTCCCGTTGTGGAGTACAGGCTCCGGATGCGCAGGCCCAGCGGCCGTGGCTCACGGGCCTAGCCGCTCCGCAGTATGTGGGATCCTCCCGGACCGGGGCACGAACCCGCGTCCCCTGCATCGGCAGGCGGACTCTCAACCACTGCGCCATCAGGGAAGCCCGATAGCTTTTCTTATCTTGAACTAACCTTGAACTTTTGGAATAAACCCAACTTAGTCATAACACAACTTTATCATGATCTTTTTCATGTGTTGTTGAATTAGATAATATTTCACTTAGCATTTTTGCATTTGTGTTGGTAATTGATTTTGGTATCAAGCTTATAATATTTGCTGTGAAATAGTTAATGTAAGATTAGAATCACCTGCTTCTTGAATGTTGGTAGAACTTTCCTCTAAAACTGGCTGGGCCTGCTCTTTTTTTTCTTTTTCTTTTTTTTTAATAATTATCTCTAGATAGAATTTTTTTAATGAATTTATTTTATTTATTTTTGGCTGCGTTGGGTCTTCGTTGCTGTGCATGGGCTTTCTCTAGTTGCGGCGTGCGGGCTTCTCATTGTGGTGGCTTCTCTTGCTGTGTAGAGCATAGGCTGTAGGTGCACGGGCTTCAGTAGCTGTGGCACACGGGCTCAGTTGTTGTCACTTGTGGACTCTAGAGTGCAGGCTTAGTAGTTGTGGCGCACGGGCTTAGTGGCTCTGTGGCATGTGGGATCTTCCCGGACCACGGCTCAAACCCACGTCCCCTGCATTGGCAGGAAGATTCTTAAGCACTGTGCTACCAGGCAAGTCCCCTGCTCTTTTCTTATGGGAGAAATTTTCATTACTAATTCAATTTCTTAAATGGTTATAAGACCATTCACATTTTCTATGTCTTCTTGAATTAGTTTTTTCCCTAACTTTTTTTTTTTTTTTGACTATACCGCGCAGTATGTGGGATCTTAGTTCCCCATCTATGGGTCGAACCTGCGCCCCGTGCACTGGAAGCTCAGAGTCTTAACCACTGGACCGCCAGGGAAGTCTCTCCCTAACTTTTTATTTCATGCTTTCACAAAAGTTGAAAGACTAATGTAATAAATACCCTTAGTTTGGATTCTCCTTTTCTATATCTCTATAGATATATAGTTTTTTTTTCTTTTTTTTTTTCCTAACTCATTTGCAGAGAAGTTTCAGACAATAAGACATATCAATCCTGAATACTCAGCAGGTAACTCTTAAGAACTAGAGCATTCTTCTACATAACCATAATACTATTAGCACACCCCAGAAGATTAGCTTTCAGAGATTAATATTATCTAATGTATACACTCTAAATTCAAATTCCCCAATTTATACATGACTTTTATAGCATTTTGGGGGAGAGATGGGGTTCAAGATCCAGTCAAGGATCATTGTCATCTCCTTTATCTCCACCTTTTGTTTTTTAATAACACCAGCGTTTTAAGTGAACCATTTAAATTATTTATATTTTCCATAGACTGTATCCATTTTGCCTCAGTTTTTAAACACATTGGCATACTTTTTTCTTTTTAATTAATTAATTTATTTTTGGCTGTGCTCGGGCTTTCTCTAGTTGTGGTGAGTGGGAGCTACTCTTCGTTGCAGCATGTGGCGTTCTCATTGTGGTGGCTTCTCTTGTTGCAGAGCATGGAGTCTAACTGTGCAGGCTTCAGTAGTTGTGGCGCACAGGCTGTAGAGTGCAGGCTCAGTAGTTGTGGCTCACGGGCTTAGTTGCTCCGCAGTATGTGGGATCTTCCCGGACCAGGGATCGAACCTGTGTCCCCTGCATTGGCAGGCGGATTCTTTTTTTTTTAACATCTTTATTGGTGGCAGCAGATTCTTACCCACTGCACCACCAGGGAAGTCCGGCATACTTTTTTTTTTTTTTTTTTTTTTTCTCTAGTTGCGGCGTGCGGGCTTCTCATTGTGGTGGCTTCTCTTGCTGTGTAGAGCATAGGCTGTAGGTGCACGGGCTTCAGTAGCTGTGGCACACGGGCTCAGTTGTTGTCACTTGTGGACTCTAGAGTGCAGGCTTAGTAGTTGTGGCGCACGGGCTTAGTGGCTCTGTGGCATGTGGGATCTTCCCGGACCACGGCTCAAACCCACGTCCCCTGCATTGGCAGGAAGATTCTTAAGCACTGTGCTACCAGGCAAGTCCCCTGCTCTTTTCTTATGGGAGAAATTTTCATTACTAATTCAATTTCTTAAATGGTTATAAGACCATTCACATTTTCTATGTCTTCTTGAATTAGTTTTTTCCCTAACTTTTTTTTTTTTTTTGACTATACCGCGCAGTATGTGGGATCTTAGTTCCCCATCTATGGGTCGAACCTGCGCCCCGTGCACTGGAAGCTCAGAGTCTTAACCACTGGACCGCCAGGGAAGTCTCTCCCTAACTTTTTATTTCATGCTTTCACAAAAGTTGAAAGACTAATGTAATAAATACCCTTAGTTTGGATTCTCCTTTTCTATATCTCTATAGATATATAGTTTTTTTTTCTTTTTTTTTTTCCTAACTCATTTGCAGAGAAGTTTCAGACAATAAGACATATCAATCCTGAATACTCAGCAGGTAACTCTTAAGAACTAGAGCATTCTTCTACATAACCATAATACTATTAGCACACCCCAGAAGATTAGCTTTCAGAGATTAATATTATCTAATGTATACACTCTAAATTCAAATTCCCCAATTTATACATGACTTTTATAGCATTTTGGGGGAGAGATGGGGTTCAAGATCCAGTCAAGGATCATTGTCATCTCCTTTATCTCCACCTTTTGTTTTTTAATAACACCAGCGTTTTAAGTGAACCATTTAAATTATTTATATTTTCCATAGACTGTATCCATTTTGCCTCAGTTTTTAAACACATTGGCATACTTTTTTCTTTTTAATTAATTAATTTATTTTTGGCTGTGCTCGGGCTTTCTCTAGTTGTGGTGAGTGGGAGCTACTCTTCGTTGCAGCATGTGGCGTTCTCATTGTGGTGGCTTCTCTTGTTGCAGAGCATGGAGTCTAACTGTGCAGGCTTCAGTAGTTGTGGCGCACAGGCTGTAGAGTGCAGGCTCAGTAGTTGTGGCTCACGGGCTTAGTTGCTCCGCAGTATGTGGGATCTTCCCGGACCAGGGATCGAACCTGTGTCCCCTGCATTGGCAGGCGGATTCTTTTTTTTTTAACATCTTTATTGGTGGCAGCAGATTCTTACCCACTGCACCACCAGGGAAGTCCGGCATACTTTTTTTTTTTTTTTTTTTTTTTTTTTTGTGGTATGCGGGCCTCTCGGCATACTTTTTAATATTTTATTTATTGACCCTGATGCAGCCATAGTTATTTCTCCTTTTATATTCCTGTATTATTTGTTCCCTCTTTTCTTTGATCTGTCTTTGATCTATTTTATCTATCTTATTGTTAGTCATTTCTAAAAGCTGGCTTTTGGCTTCTTGATTCCTTAGATATTTCAGGTTTGGTTTCAGACCAATGCAATACATCAAGTCACACAAATTTTTTGGTTTCCCAGTGCATATAAAAGTTATGTTTACACTATATTGTAGTCTATTAAGAGTGCAATAGGGGGCTTCCCTGGTGGCGCAGTGGTTGAGAGTCCGCCTGCCGATGCAGGGGACACGGGTTTGTTCCCTGGTCCGGGAAGATCCCACATGCCATGGAGCGGCTGGGCCCGTGAGCCATGGCCGCTGAGCCTGTGTGTCCGGAGCCTGTGCTCCGCAATGGGAGAGGCCACAGCAGTGAGAGGGCCTGCGTACCGAAAAAAAAAAAAAGAGTGCAATAGCATTATATCAAAAAAAGTGCATATCTTAATTAAAAAATACTTTATTGCTAAAAATTGCTAACCATCTTCATCTGAGCCTTCAGTGAATCATAATCTTCTGCTGGTAGAGGGTCTTGCCTCAATGTTTTGTTTTGTTTCCTTTTTGATTTATTTTTTTAAATTTAATTTATTTTTTTATACAGCAGGTTCTTATTAGTTATCCATTTTATGCATATTAGTGTATATATGTCAATCCCAATCTCCCAATTCATCACACCATCACCACCAGCCCCCCCGGCACTATCCCCCCTTGGTGTCCATATGTTTGTTCTCTACATCTGTGTCTCAGTTTCTGCCCTGCAAACTGGTTCATCTGTACCATTTTTCTAGGTTCCACATATATGCTTTAATATACGATATTTGTTTTTCTCTTTCTGACTTACTTCACTCTGTATGACAGTCTCTAGATCTATCCACGTCTCTACAAATGACCCAATTTCGTTCCTTTTTATGACTCAGTAACATTCCATTGTATATATGTACCACATCTTTATCCATTCATCTGTGAATGGGCATTTAGGTTGCTTCCATGACCTGGCTATGGTAAATAGTGCTGCAGTGAACATTGGGGTGCATGTGTCTTTTTGAATTACGGTCTTCTCTGGGTATACATGCCAGTAGTGGGATTGCTGGGTCATATGATAATTCTACTTTTAGTTTTTTAAGGAACCACCATACCGTTCTCCATAGTGGCTGTATCAATTTACATTCCCACCAACAGTGCAAGAGGGTTCCCTTTTCTCCACACCCTCTCCAGCATTTGTTGTTTGTAGATTTTCTGATGATGCCCATTCTAACTGGTCAGAGGTGATACCTCATTGTAGTTTTGATTTGCATTTCTCTAATAATTAGTGATGTTGAGCAGCTTTTCATGTGCTTCTTGGCCATCTGTATGTCTTGTTTGGAGAAATGTCTATTTAGGTCTTCTGCCCATTTTTCAGTTCGGTTGTTTGTTTTTTTAATATTGAGCTGCATGAGCTATTTATATATTTTGGAGAGTAATCCTTTATGCGTGGCTTCGTTTGCAAATATTTTCTCCCATTCTGAGGGTTGTCTTTTCGTCTTGATTGTAGTTTCCTTGCCTTTGCAAAAGCTTTTAAGTTTCATTAGGTCCCATTTGTTTATTTTTGTTTTTATTTCCATTACTCTAGGAGGTGGATCAAAAAAGATCTTGCTGTGATTTGTGTCAAAGTGTTCTTCCTTTGTTTTCCTCTAAGAGTTTTATAGTGTCTGGTCTTACATTTAGGTCTTGAATCCATTTTGAGTTTATTTTTGTGTATGGTGTTAGG
>NC_041227.1:22802104-22802933 GCF_002837175.3 Physeter macrocephalus
CATTTCTAATTTTATTGATTTGAGTCCTCTCCCTCTTTTTCTTGATGAGTCTGGCTAATGGTTTATCAATTTCGTTTATCTTCTCAAAGAACCAGCTTTTAGTTTTATTGATCTTTGCTATTGTTTTCTTTGTTTCTATATCATTTATTTCTGCTCTGATCTTTATGGTTTTTTCCTTCTGCTAACTTTGGATTTTGTTTGTTCTTCTTTCTCTAGTTTGTTTAGGTGTAAGATTAGGTTGTTTATTTGAGATTTTTCTTGTTTCTTGAGGTAGGCTTGTATTGCTATAAACTTCCCTCTTAGAACTGCTTTTGCTGTGTCCCATAGCTTTTGGATTGTTGTGTTTTCATTGTCATTTGTCTCTAGGTATTTTTTGATTTCCTATTTTATTTCTACAGTGATCTCCTGTTTATTTAGTAACGTATTGTTTAGCCTCTATGTGTTTGTGTTTTTTACGTTTTTTTCCCTGTAATTGATTTCTAATCTCATAGCGTTGTGGTTAGAAAAGATGCTTGATATGATTTCAATTTTCTTAAATTTACTGAGGCTTGATTTGTGACCCAAGATGTGATCTATCCTGGAGAATGTTCCATGCGCACTTGAGAAGAAAGTGTAATCTGCTGTTTTTGGATGGAATGTCCTATAAATATCAGTTAAATCTGTCTGGTCTATTGTGTTATTTAAAGCTTCTGTTTCCTTATTAATTTTCTGTTTGGGTGATCGCTCCATTGTTGTAAGTGAGGTGTTAAAGTCCCCCACTATTATTGTGTTACTGTCGATTTCCTCTTTTACAGCTGTTAGCAGTTGCCTTATATATTGAGGTGCTCCT
>NC_041227.1:22803524-22804026 GCF_002837175.3 Physeter macrocephalus
TTGCTGGGTAGAGTAATCTTGGTTGTAGGTTCTTCCCTTTCATCACTTTAAATATATCATGCCACTCCCTTCTGGCTTGTAGAGTTTTTGCTGATAAATCAGCTGTTACCCTTATGGGAGTTCCCTTGTATGTTATTTGTCATTTTTCCCTTGCTGCTTTCAATAATTTTTCTTTGTCTTTAATTTTTGCCAATTTGATTACTATGTGTCTCAGCGTGTTTCTCCTTGGTTTTATCCTGTATGGGACTTGCTGCGCTTCCTGGAGTTGGATGGCTATTTCCTTTACAATGTTAGGGAAGTTTTCGACTATAATCTCTTCAAATATTTTCTCTGGTCCTTTCTCTCTCTCTTCTCCTCTGGGACCCCTATAATGCGAATGTTGTTGCATTTAATGTTGTTCCAGAGGTCTCTTAGGCTGTCTTCATTTCTTTTCATTCTGTTTTCTTTATTCTGTTCCACAGCAGTGAATTCCACCATTCTGTCTTCCAGGTCACTTATCCGT
>NC_041227.1:22804492-22831983 GCF_002837175.3 Physeter macrocephalus
CTCTGCCTTTTCATCTTGTCTATCTTTCTGTGAATGTGGTTTTTGTTCCACAGGCTGCAGGACTGTAGTTCTTCTTGCTTCTGCTGTCTGCCGTCTGGTGGATGAGGCTATCTAAGAGGCTTGTGCAGGTTTCCTGGTGGGAGGGACTGGTGGTGAGTAGAGCCGGGTGTTGCTCTGGTGGGCAGAGCTCAGTAAAACTTTAATCCGCTTGACTGCTGATGGGTGGGGCTGAGTTCCCTCCCTGTTTGTTGTTTGGCCTGAGGTAACCCAACATTGGAGCCTACCTGGGCTCTTTGGTAGGGCCAATGGCAGACTCTGGGAGGGCTCATGCCAAGGAGTACTTCCCCAGAACTTCTGCTGCCAGTGTTCTTGTCCCCACGGTGAGCCACAACCACCCCCCACCTCTGCAGGAGACCCTCCAACACCAGCAGGTAGGTGTGGTTCAGTCTCTCCTGGGGTCCCTGCTCCTTCCCCTGGGTCCCGATGCACATACTACTTTGTGTGTGCCCTCTAAGAGTGGAGTCTCTGTTTCCCCCAGTCCTGTCGAAGTCCTACAATCAAATCCCACTAGGCTTCAAAGTCTGATTCTCTAGGAATTCCTTCTCCCGTTGCCAGACCCCCAGGTGGGGAAGCCTGACACGGGGCTCAGAACCTTCACTCCAGTGGGTGGGCTTCTGTGGTATAAGTGTTCTCCAGTCTGTGAATCACCCACCCAGCAGTTATGGGATTTGGTTTTGCTGTGATTGTGCCCCTCTTACCATTTCACTGTGGCTTCTCCTTTGTCTTTGGATGTGGGGTCTCTTTTTTGGTGAGTTCCAGTGTCTTCCTGTCAATGATTGTCCAGCAGCTAGTTGTGATTCTGGTTTTCTCGCAAGGCAAGTGGGAGTGAGAGCTCGTCCTTCTACTCTGCCATCTTGGTTCAGGCTAGCCTATTTCTAGCTTTTGATTTAAAGTGAGAAGTGTGCAACACTTCCTTTGATTTGAACACTTAGAGGCCATTGTAGGGTTATTAGTTCGCCTGATTTCAATATTGTTATGTCTCAGGGAATAGGGAGGTCTGAGGAGAGGGAGAGAGACAGGGGAACAGTTGGTCAGTGGAGCAGTCAGAGCACACACATTTATCAATTAAGTTCGCTGTCTTGTATGGATGCAGTTCATGGTTTACCAAGGCAATTACAATAGTAACATCAAAGATCACTGATCACAGGTCACCATAACAATAATAATGAAAAAGTTTGAAATATTGCAAGAATTACCAAAATGTGACACAGAGATATGAAGTGATCAAATGCTTTTGGAAAAATGGTGCCCATAGGGTTGCCACAAACCTCCAGCTTGTGAAAAACGCAGTATCTGTGAAGTGCAATAAAGCAAAGTGCTGTAAAATGAGGTGTACCTGTGTTATAACTTTGTTTTCTGTTTCCACAGATTCTACTCTTACTTTTATTATTTCCTTCCTTTTTTTTGAAGTGTATTCTGTTCTTTTTCTAATATCTTAAAAAGGATGTTTATTTATTTTTGGCCTTCTATTCAAATATGGTTAATGTGGTTGTATGTTTCCCTCAGAGTACTGTTTTATCTGTATTACCTGAATAGTAATATAAGGTATTTTCACAACCATTAATTTCTTTCTTTTTTTTTGGCTGTGCTGCGTTGCTTGTGGATCTCAGTTCCCCGATCAGTGATTGAACCCAGGCCCCCAGCAGTGGAAGCACGGAGTCCTAACCACTGGACTGCCAGGGAATTCCCTTATAACCATTAATTTCTTTTTCTTTTTTTTTTTTTAATAACTTTTTTGGTTTTTTAAAATAAATTTATTTATTTATTTATTTTTGCCTGCTTTGGGTCTTCATTGCTGCGCACAGGTTTTCTTCGGTTGTTGTGATCAGGGGCTACTCTTTGTTGCAGTGTGCAGGCTTCTCATTGCGGTGGCCTCTCCTGTTGCGGAGCACGGGCTCCAGGCACGCGGGCCTCAGTAGTTGCGGCACACGGACTCAGCAGTTGTGGCTCACAGGCTCTAGAGCGCAGGCTCAGTAGTTGTGGCGCACAGGCTTAGTTGTTCCACGGCATGTGGGATCTTCCTGGACCAGGGCTCAAACCCGTGTCCCCTGCATTGGCAGGCAGACTCCCAACCACTGCGCCACCAGGGAAGTCCCAACCATTAATTTCTAACATCAAAGCTATCTATTATCATTCCTTCTTTGACTCCTGAGTTATTTGCAAAATGTTTAACACTTTCCTAATGTATTTTTAGGTTATCTTTTTATTAATGATTTTGAGAAATTGCATTATGGTCAGAGAATGGGGTCTGTATGATACAGATTCCTTAAAGTCTGTTGATATTGCTTTATGGCCTGATTCAGGTATGTGGTCAGTTTTTATAAATCCCCCAAAACGTTTTAAGTGAATGTGAATCCTCCAGGTACACTGTTTTATAAGTGTATTTGTCTTTTTATATTATATAAATTTATTTATTTTGTTATTTTATTTTATTTATTTATTGTTTTTGCCTGCGTTGGGTCTTCATTGCTGTGCACGGGCTTTTCTCTGGTTGCAGTGAGTGGGGGCTACTCTTCATTGCAGTATGCGGCCTTCTCATTGTGGTGGCTTCTCTTGTTGCAGAGCAGGACTCTAGGCGAGTAGGCGAGTGGGCTTCAGTAGCTGTGGCACAGGGGCTCAGTAGTTGTAGCTCATGGGCTCTAGAGCACAGGCTCAGTAGTTGTGGCACACGGGCTCCGTAGTTATGGCTCACAGGCTCTAGAGCTCAGGCTCAGTAGTTGTGGTGCACGGGCTTAGTCGCTCCGTGGCATGTGGGATCTTCCCGGACCAGGGATCGAACCCATGTCCCCTGCATTGGCAGGCGGATTCTTAACCACTGAGCCACCAGGGAAGCCTGAGTGTATTTGTTTTTTAAGATCTTTTGTGAACAAATTCATTAAGTGTGCTATTCATATTTCTACTTCATTAGTGATTTTTGTCTATTAGATGTACCAGTTATCCACTGATGATGGATTTGTGTATTTTTCCTTTGTATCTCTGTCCATGTTTGTTTTATATACCTTGAGACTATGTTATTAGGTACCTGCAAGTTTAGAGCTGTAATATCTTTCTGATGAATGTTTTATCATGATGGAACATCTTTATCTCTGCATTACTTTTTACATTAAAGTCTATTTTATCTGGTAACAATAACCAAACTAATTTTCTTTTGGTTAGTGCTTACCTAGCATATATTTTCAATCCTTTGATTTTCACCTATTCTGTGTCCTGTGTTTTCCAGGAGGGATCTTGAAGTTTAGTCTTATAACTACTGTTTGTCCTTGAGATCCTTAAATGTACCATTCTGCCTTCTCTCCCAGCGGCAATACATACCCGTGAAAGTGAAGAGCAAAGCCTTCTGGATCTTCTCTTGGGAGTATGCTATGATGTACTTGGGAAGCCTGGTGGTAATTGTTTGCCTCTCCTTCTTCCTTCTCAGTTCCTGGGATTTCATCCCTGCAGTCTATGGCTTCATGTAAGTAATGACCTCATTAGAAAACCTCTGGAAGCTAATTTAGTTTTCACAGCTCCATCTGGAATCAGAGGGAGAGCAAGCACAGGCAGCATCTAGAGCAGTGGTCCTCAAACTTTAGTGTGCAGGGCTTCAACACCCAGATTGCTGGTCACTACCTCCAGAGGTTCTGATTAAGTAAGTCTGGAGTAGGGACCCCAGAATTTGCATTTCTAATCAATTTTCAGGTGATGCTGATGCTGCCAGTCCAGGGAACACTCTTTGAGGACCACTGGCTTGATCTAGTGCAATTAAAGAACACTCTCTGGGAATATCCAAAGCAGCTACCAGCCTCTGACTAGGAGTTTTTTCTTTTTTTTTCTTTTCTTTTTTTTTTTTTTTGCGGTACGCGGGCCTCTCACTGTTGTGGCCTCTCCCATTGCGGAGCACAGGCTCCAGACGCACAGGCTCAGCGGCCTTGGCTCACGGGCCGGCGCGCTCCGCGGCATGTGGGATCTTCCCGGACCCGGGCACGAACCCGTGTCCCCTGCATCGGCAGGCGTACTCTCAACCACTGCGCCACCAGGGAAGCCCTGACTGGGAGGTTTTGATTCAGTTCCAAACAGGAATGGATGTACTCCTCTATTGCAGGAGGGTCTCCAGCAGTTTTAAAATAAAGCCACCTTCAATATGTCAGACTTTTAGAGAAAATCAAAATGGGTTTGCAGGATGAATTCTGCAGGCATTTCCACATATTCTGTCTGTGGTATGCTGAGGAAGATAACTGCCCAAGCCTGAAGGAACTCACAGCTCAGTGAGTGATAGACACTTAAACCTGCCAGGGTGGGAAAGGGATCTGTGGCAGGCTCCCCTTTGGGATTCTGGGCTGCTTATTTGTGTTAAATCCTGGCTGACCCTAACAATGACTTAGTAACCTTCAGCTTTTCATGTTCTGCCTCAGATGAGAGTTTGTAACGCTGATGAAAAGCTTTTCCTAGTTTTCTGCTGGTCCACAGATTGTGTTCTTTACCTCATTTCACAGAAAAGGAAATGTAGTTACAGCAGGAAGCAAAGACTTGCCCTGGGTGGAGGCCTTCGTCAGAGAAATCTGACCATGAACTATTGCCTCTCTCTCCGTTTCCATGCTTCACTTGTTGTACTTTTAAAATTGTGAGTTGACATCAGTTTCAACCCCATATATATTTTTTAATGTAATGTAAAAATTTTAGAACGGCCAGAATTGCAGCCAATCTTTATCTGATATAACCAGACAGAAAGTTTTCCAGTTAAACCCTTATTTCTCAAACAAGGTCTGGGATCCTAGCCAGAACCTGGCAGTGGTTCCTCGGGCCCCTAGACGTCTCACTGCAGTGTCAGGCACTCAGTTTTCTGGCTCCTGCTGTGGGCATGTGGAACAAGAATGGGCAGGAACAGGATCTTTGACCTTGTCTTCCAGACAAGTCTTTAGAATGCTCAAAATAGGTATTGTTTATTTCAAACCCATTCCTCTTTTGCTACAGTGCTGGATATCTCCTGGTTTTGAGCACATATATCTTGGGCAGTAAAAGAGGGGCTGGTCTTTTGATTTCTAGCACGAATCCCTGCCTTGTCTCAGCTCTTTGATGCATGCCAGAGTTTGGTTCAGGCAATATTTTTTATGGGTTATTATTCTCTGTGTCTCTGCCCCTTGTTTCTGTTAATTACCTATATCCCGGTTGCCTGGAAAGCCCCTTACATCCTGATCTCTACGGAGACAAAGTCATCCTTGACTGCCCAGCAGTGACCAAAGCCTTCAGGAGAAAACCAGGTCAAACCAGATCATTCATAACTTCGCTGTGTTTTTTCTCTCCCTTTTTTATCTTTATTCCAGACTTTCCGTTCCAGATCTTACTCCAAACATTGGCCTCTTCTGGTACTTCTTTGCAGAGATGTTTGAGCACTTCAGCCTCTTCTTTGTATGTGTGTTTCAGATCAACGTCTTCTTCTACACCATCCCCTTAGCCATAAAGCTAAAGTAAGTGGTTGGACCTGCTGGTTTTTTGTCCACAGAGTCATTTGTAGCTTTACAGGTGCCCTTCAAACTGGGAACATCTGCTATCAGGTTTGTGCCATTTTTGCCCAGGGAACCCTGCCCTCAGTCGCTTCAGTGGCTGTACGCAGCAATAGAGTCACACATGAGTACAGGGTGCAGAGACAGTGCTTTGGAGCCCTGTATTTCCCGTGGCCTCACTTTGGGGTACTTGAACCCACATTGCTGCTGAGCCCAGTCACTGTTTTAGACAAGAGCAGTGTTGGGGTGCGGAAGGTATCCTTGGAAAAAGTGGATCTTTTGGGGTGTTCATCAGCCTCCCAGTGACAGTTTGCTCAAAGGGACTCAGGATGTATTAGTCGGGAGGCTGGCTACCTGCAGCTCTGTTTAATCATCTGATCAGTTTCCCTCAAAAGGGTTGCCTATAAAGCTCTCTTCTGCAGTGTAAGAGGGCTAACGTGTGTTGTCCATCCCACCTTTCTAGGCTTTTTGACATATATTCATGCCTAACCCTTCCAGCAATTCTTGGAGATAGGCATTATGTTATTATCACTTCCATTTTATAGTTGAGGAAATTGCTGTTCAGAGAGGTGGAAAAATTTTCCCAGAGTCACGCAGCCAGTAAGCATGGAGCTGGGATTCAGACCCAGGTTTGCTTGGCTCCAGAATCTATGCTCCGTCCCCTGCACCATGCCAGGCTCCTGAGAGAGATCACTTATAGTAGGTCCTAGAAATGGCTCTATTATCCTAGCTTCAGAGAAGGGAAAACAGGCACCAATAGGCATAGATATGCCTGTGTGGTCCAGGGAGGCTGGAAGAGTTTGATTTAGATTTTAAGAGCTTGAGTTCTCTGCTCTAACCTTCCTGCCATTCTCCATGGCCAGTGAACCAATGCACATGGTTCCTATTCTATAAAAGCTCAGAGTCGATGTTTCCTTCCCATGACATAGCCTTGGCCTGGTATCTGACAGAAAACCATTCTTCCTTGGCCCGGCAGGCTCCAGAATTCTGGCAGCCTTACTCAGCCAAGCTCTCCAGCTGTCTATGGTCCACATTTCCTGCCCTTGTTCTGGTCAGGCCCAGCCACTGGGCTGAGAGAAGCAGGGAGCCCGGAGCACCTTTCCTCACTCTGTGTAGCCAGCTCTCCAGCAGCTTCTGTTGTTGGCACGTGAAAGGCCACAGACAGCTCCTGGGTAGACAGTAGCACCACCATCTTGTGACACCCTCCCCTCCACCCAACCCTGGCCAGGGCCTCAGAGTTGTGGGGACAGAAGATATGAAAATACCTGACCTCCTCTGCAGCTGCCCTCCTGTGCCTGGATATGAAGTTCTACTCTGGCCCCTGCAGTGCCAGCTTTGTGAGAACAGGCCCTCCAGGGGGCCTCTCCCCAGGCACTGTTGCAGGGGGTTCTGGTCTCCATGTTTTTTGGCACTACATTATCACTAGCCTTTTCATAGGAATGGTGCAGCTGTTACCAGCTACCTAAGAAGCCCAAAGCCAGTGACTTAGATTAGCTTTAGGAAGATGCTCACTGAGGTAGCTGGACCCTTCCTAGAGGCTACAGGACTGCATGACTTTGCCAAGCTGAGTTTCTGAGTCATTTGCTGTATAGTGTTTGGGTGTGTACACGTTTGTCTCCACATCTCAGATTTACACCCATTGAGTCACCCTGACCTTTGACCTGCAAGAGGAGAATACCATGCCATTAACCTGAAGAAAACTTTCATGAGCTGGATATCCAGGTCCTGTGTGGAAGTAGGCCCCGTGCATGTTGTTTAGGTGTAGCTGAGCAGGGTGCCCACCTCGCTTCTTCCTGTTGGCTTCCCTTCAGCACTTGGTCAGCTCTCGGAGGAGCACAGGAGATTGAGTTCTGTCTCACCCTCCCTGATCAGAGCTCTGATCCTGCTGGGAACTCAGGAGAATAGCATTGGTGGTGCTTAGGGGTTCTAGAGACAAAACAGCTCCATCACTTACGAACTCTCTTATCTTCTCTGAACCTGATTTCCTCAGCTGCAAATGTGGTGACAGCATTGCCTATCTCGAGGGGTAGTTGAGGTACGGTGAGGATCACATGTAATGATGCAAGAAAAGGGCCTAGCACAGAACTTTGCACAAGTGAGGGTTCAGGAAATGGTAGGCAGTGTTACTAGTTCAAGGTAACAAGAACTCCAATTCCAGCCCTTAAGAGCGAAAAGCTGCATGCAGCTCTCAGTTCTCTTTCTGGAAAGGAGCTCATCATAGCTAAAGATCTGTAGTCCCCACTGACCCTGCTGTCAGAGAAACAAAGCATCAGCAAGGAGGCACCTCCTGCCCTGGGTCCAGTGTTAGAGGGGCCTCTGGCATGGATGGCTGCCTGATAACTCTGACAAGCAGTCATTTAAGCCCAGTAATAAAGGGCGCTGACTTCATGTGTTCTCTTCCTTGGTGGCTCCTGGCGGAAGGTCCAGAGCTGGTGGGGGTGGGGCTTGATTGAAATGTCTCTGTGGGCTCTTTCTCTAGCGTTTGCTGGGCTCTTCTCACCACCTCTGGGCATCTCTGGGTCCCTGCAGTTTTCTGCTCTGCTGCTTGGCCCGGCCCCGTGTCTTGTGGGTAGCAGAGCCAATGCCTCCATGAAGTCCGCTGGAGAGTATTTTGGGGTTTCAGGGATGGGGTCAGGAGTCTCTGGGCTGGGCCTGGTCCCTGACCGATCTTCCTCTCTCTGTCTGTCTGCCCTGTCTTACCCAGGGAGCACCCTATCTTCTTCATGTTCATCCAGATTGCCATCATCTCCATCTTCAAGTCCTACCCGACAGTGGGGGATGTGGCCCTCTACATGGCCTTCTTCCCTGTGTGGAACCATCTCTACAGATGTGAGTACTCCCACCTCTCACCCCCTGGTGGCAGATTTGTGTCACCCAGCCCCGGATGAAAACAGCCAGGGAAAAAGGAATTGATAGGCATTTGCTGGGCATCTGCTGTGCTGGCAGCACCAAGAGAGAGACAGTGACATGAGGCACAATATCTGCCTCCTAGATGCTACGGACTAGTGACAATAATACTAGCATTTATTGAGTGCTGTGTACCTCGTCACTGTGATTCTAAGGGTGTTACATGCATTAGCTCATTTTATCTTCACACCAGACTTTCAGGGAAGTATCCCCATTTGCAGATGCGAAAACTGAGGTACAGAAAGGTAGAGCCACTTGTTCAAGGTCACATGACTGGTAAGTAGTATAGAGGGGATGGCATTGGAATCCAGATGTGTGATCCTCCAGCCAGCACTGTCCAGTAGGGCTTTCTGTGATGATAGAAATGCCCTATGTCTGCACAGTCCAATAGAGTAACCACTAGCGTGACTGAGAAAAGGAATTTTTAATTTAAATTAAATTTACGAAGCCACACATGGCTATTGGCTATCATGTTGGACAGTGTGGCACTAGGCCTTGGCTTACCATTTCCCAGTGCTGCACTGAAAGGTCCATAGAAGACAGACGGGCAACACTAGACTTCCGACCTGCTGTGAAGACCCCTTTAAGCTCTAACCATCCCTTCCTCAGAAGACGGCCTAGCAGTGATCTGGTTGTGCTTTCTAGTATTTCCTAGTGTTTCCCTGACTTGGGCTCTTTGCCCTCTGTGTGGGTTCTTTTCAGTGTTTGTGGGCTCCCTGAGGGTAGGCTCATGACTCACTTGCCTCTGTGTCCCCAGCACCCAGGATTAAACGTAGCACACAGAACAGCTCAACAAATGTTTGTGGATGGGTTTTTTTTTTAATATAATTTTTATTGGAGTATAGTTGATTTACAATGTTGTATTAGTTTCAGTTGTACAGCAAAGTGAATCATTTATACGTATACATATATCCACTCTTTTTTTTAAGATTCTTTTCCCATATAGGCCATTACAGGGTATTGAGTATAGTTCCCTGTGCTATACAGTAGGTCCTTATTAGTTATCAGTTTTATATATAGTAGTGTGTATATGTCAATCCCAATCTCTGTGGATGGGTTTTTTAAACCTCCCTAATAAAGAGGCAGTGCCAGTGACCCAACACCACTTGATTCTCTAAAACAGGAAGGGACCTGTTGAACTTTCCTTGCACAGCAAAGTATCAGGAATGAACTCAGGGAGGGCAGGCTTCAGAAGAAGTGAGTCTTTGTTGTTGTTTTGGGGCTGCTGGGTGTCAACCAGGAAGTGAAACTGACCAGCTGCTAGAAAGAAACCTGTCTGTAGGAGTTGGCCTCTGAGCACAGGTAACCAGGTAAGTGGGCAGGACAAGCCGGGCTGCTCCTCCACGTGATGCCTGGTGGGGCAGTGACCAGATGACCAGACTGGAAGCACGAAGTAGCATCTTCTGTCTGTGGAACCTCATTGCACAGACAAGAATCACCCAGTCCAGTGGGCTCAGAGTCAGCTTGGCAAGTCACAAGAGCACAAGACATGTGAACATACCCCAGTTTGTGACAGGGTGGGTCTTGGGGATGTTGATTCTCTTTCCCCAAAAACAGTCCTTTTTAGCTGTCTCTCCCACACAGGGCATCTCCCCCCGGTAAGACCTTTCATCCCATATTGCTGAACACAGTCTGGAGCCAGCACCTTGAGTCTGAATCCTGGCTTTCCCATTACTAACAAGTTATTTAACCTTTCTGAGCCTCCCATTATTTCATCTGTCAGATGGGGGGAATATCTTTCATGAGTGTTTTAAGTTTGAGAAAAAATAAATGTAAATAGCACCACATATATTAGTAGTAGTAATAATTACACAGAGGGGTCTGCTGCAGAGTTTCATGATCAAAGCTTCAGGCTCAGTAGCCAGTCATTCAGAGTCATTGAAATAAACATATTTTTCAAAACTTGAAATGAACTGTTTTATGCCCTCTGGGATGATGAGGCACAAAAAAATAAGGATGGGGTTTCTGGAAACCTGGATGAGCTAGTAGATGCTGTTGCTGGCTGGCTGGGCAAGTTCAGCTTGTCTGAAAGTCCTGCAGAGTGTTGGCTGCCACCCCTGGAGGTGCAGCTCCTGCAGCAGAGAATACTCAGGCTTGGAGTGTCTGTTTGGGACATGACAACTGTGAGTCATTACATTCATGCGGGAGCATCTTCAGCCTGGTCCTGTGGACATATGAGTGGAGATTTTGTGAAGTCTTTACGCCTAGGTTGAATATATTCAGACTTTTAATGTGGTTAAGAATTCAGTTTAAACATGAATTACCAGTGCCAGCATGCCTGCTCGCACATTCACCATTTTATTTTCCTGTCGTGCTCAGTGGGAAGAAGAGGCACGGGGGCCCTTCCCTGAGTGCAGGTCCCAGATACCAGGACTGTCCGGTGCTTGGGGACAGGATGAATCATACAGACACACAATTGTGGTGTTAGGGAACAGCCTGGTGGCAGAACCCGTGCCAGCCTGCAGTGGTCCAGCTCAAAGAGCCAGTTACCAAAGGCATGGATTTTGTGAGTGTGTGTGTGTGTGTGTGTTTTGTTTTTATTAAACTATTGTATAAAAATAAAAGAATATTGATTTTAAAATACTCATTAATTATAAAAAATAATAATACAATAAATTCCCATGTACCCAGCACCTGGTTTAAGAAAAGAAACATCACCACGTCCTTTGAAGTCCCTAAATCCCCTCTGTGCCCCCTCAATGACACTGGATTCTTTCAGTGGAATTTTATTTCTGAATGCCTGAGGCTCAGAGAGGGAAAGTGACTTGCCTGAAGTTTCAGTTTGTCAGTGGTGGAGCGACAGATCCGATGAAGTCACCCAGTGAACTTGGTGGGGAATCTGATTCTGTCTGGCCTAGCACGTCTGATGAAGGGTGAACCCTTGCGTCTCATCAGGCCCTGGTCATCTCTGACATCTCTGACACCTCCTGGTGCCTGGAACAAGCCGTCCTGTGCCCCAGGTCCCTGGCTCCATCTGCCCTGGCATATACCTGTAATCTGCGGGCCTGTCATCCAGCAAGAGTGAGTAGCAGCTCCCCAGTCCTGCAAAGGTCACCACAGTCCAGAAGCCAACTGGATGCTGGTGACAGTTCCTCCATGCACATGGGAATGTATCTTCGCAGCTTTTTGTGATTGCACCCAGGAGCTGCATGTGAACCTCTCTCAGTCTCTGCACTTGGTCACCTTCTTGTCACCCGATCTGAAATCCAGAGTGGCTAGAGGCATGGAACAAAGACCTACCTGCACTGTCAGGCCACAGGAGTTTTATATTAGGAATAGTGTATATTCTTTTCAGCAAAATTATTTCCAGGGGATCAGAAGGAACCACTGAGAAATGTAAATAGTGATGTTGGAGTGGAGGAATGGTAAATAGATATGTTCTTTCTTGAGGTTGTAACACTAATAATAATAACAATAATAATAATTCTCAGTGCACACATCCCTTTTCCCAGACTTCTGTTTCTGGGAGCAAGGACAAGGCTTCCAACAGGCCTCAGAAAGGCTTGAGTCAGGGCTTTCACCTCTCAGCTTTGAAAACCCAGAATTGTGGAAATTTCAGATCAGAAAAGAGGACCTTACAAGCCCTCCAAGCCATGTTTCCAAATTGTAGGATTTCACGGACCACTAACATTTCAAAAAATTCTGGTGACAGAGTTGCCAACTTTTTATTTTTCTGAAGACATGAAAATAGTCAACTACTAGCCATTCATCCCCATTTCATAAAGGAAAATACTTTTTAACAACAGCAACAGGCAACAAGACACCTATCATTTCTTAAGAAAGAATGAAGCTTAAGTTGAAAACATTCAGCTTTAACAAGAACTCTAAACTACCTTCTCCTTATTCTCACTGTGACACTGACCAGTGAAGTCTCTGTTGCAGACCAGTATGGGCCTCTTATTTGGCAAAGGTCTGCAGCTGTAATTTAGTGGTTCACAGCCTTGGCTGCATATTGGAATCACCAGGGAAGCTTTTAGAAACCAATATGGGGTACTTCCCTGGTGGTGCAGTGGTTAAGAATCTGCCTGCCATTGCAGGGGACATGGGTTCGATCCCTGGTCCGGGAAGATCCCACATGCTGCAGAGCAACTAAACCCATGCACCACAACTACTGAACCCGCGTTCCATAACTACTAAAGCACACGAGCCTAGAGCCTGTGCTCCGCAACAAGAGAAGAAGCCGCTGCAGTGAGAAGCTCGTGCACCGCAACGAAGAGGACCCCCTGCTCGCCGCAACTGGAGAAAGCCCGCGCTCAGCAACAAAGACCCAAGGCAACCAAAAATAAATTTAAAAAATTAAAAAACCAATATGGACACCTGGGCCCCACCCCTATAGACTCTGATTTACTTAGTCTGGGTGAGGCTCCCCAGGTTAGTTCATTTTACAACCAGAATTGAGAACCTTATCTGTAATCCAGTCCCCTTTCCAATGCATGAACCCCAAGTATAGCATTTCAACCAAGTCATTGTACAACTGAGACAAGAGGCCTTAAGGTTTGGGGGTTTCCCCATCTCTTAAATATCCCAAAACTCTGACTTGGGAGAAGGGATTTCCTGAAGGTCAGGATCAGAGAGGGGAAGGGAACTTCTATTTACTAAGTGCCTGCCGGGAACCAGACCTAAGGTTTTTTTTTTAAGTGGTAATTTTTTTAAAAAGATATTATTTAAATTAATTTATTTTAAATACTATTTATTATTTTATTTAAAAATATAATAAAGCGTAAAGAAAGAAACAATAATATTATATAATCCTATTGTCAGATATCCCCTAGTGAATTAAAAGGAAAAAAAAAAAGTACAGTGTGATAGGCAGAATAATGTCCCCTCCTTGCCCCCCACAAAGATGTCCATCTCATAATCCCCAGAACCTGTGACTATATCACCTTACATGACAAAAGGGCCTTCAGATGGGGAGATTATCCTGGGTTATCCAGGTGGGCCCAGTGTAATCACAAGGGCCTTTAAGAGTGGAAGAGGTAGAGGCAGGGGGTAGATGGGAAATCTTTACCTTCTGCTCAGTTTTGCTGTGAACCTAAAACTGCTTTAAAAACTAAAGTCCAAAAAAAAAATGGAAGAGGGAGGCAAAAGAGGAGGCCACAGTGATACAGTGTGAGAAGGACTTAATCCGACATTGCTGGTTGAAGATGGAAGGGGTCATGAGCCAAGAATGCAGGCAGCAAGCGAATGGATTCTCCCCTAGAGCCACCAGAGCCTGTGGACTTCTGACCTCCCAAAATGTAAGATAATAAATTATATTGTTTAAGCCAGTAAGTTTGTGGTAATTTGTTACCATAGCAATGGAAAACACACAGTAATACATCTGTGCCAGCTTTTCCACACAACTTGTTTAATTCATGGAACACTCCCATGAAGTAGGCATTTTAGCCCTGTTTTAGAGATGGGGAAGCTGAGACTCTGAGAAACTTGGTGGCAGAGCAGGAATTTTCACCAAAGTCTCTCTGAGGCCGAGGCTGTGCCCCACTATCAGGCTGCCTTCCCCCCAGCGGAACTCAGCCTGCCTGCCCGCGGACCACCCTGTGTAGCAGGTCCTCCCTGGAGCTTTAGGGGGAGCTTTCTCCCTGGTGGGAGGGATTCCGCATTCCTTCCGGGGGTAGGGGGTGAGGTTAGAGAGGGAGGGTGTCAAAAAGAGACTTTTAAATCATCTAAGGAAGAGTGAGGGACATTTGAAGAGCAAGGCAGGAGACTTAAGACATGAATTGAGGAGAATGGAAAATATATTCCTAAGACCCAGGACTGTGGCACCATAGAGATACTGAGAGGTTCATGCTGCCATTTCCATCCACGATTCACTGGTCAGATAGCACCCTGCTTGGGGACAGGAGAGGAGTTACTCTTGGACACCCCAGGATTGGGGGTTAGAGGGCAGTGTCTTGCTGAAGTGCCTCCTTGCAGTGCCCAGAGGCATTCACAGCATTGCCGACTGTAGCCAGCCGAGCCCACAGTGGGAGGTAGAGTCCAAATCTAGGACCTCTCGCCAGCTTTGGGTGTGAGGAACCATTGCCAAGGGTCTGAGGTCTGCGTCTTGGCGCCCTGGTGCCTCTGAGTTTGTGTGTGTTGGGGAGGGGATGGCAGGGGGTTTTGCCTTTGAGCTACACCAAGCTTTTCGTGGGCCACTCTGTCCTGCAGGGCCGTCACTGCAAGGAAAGAGCCCCAGCGAGAGTCAGCCCTGGGCTAACTGACCGTCATCTGTCTTTGCAGTCCTGCGAAACATATTTGTCCTCGCCTGCATCATCATCGTCTGCTCCCTGCTCTTCCCTGTCCTGTGGCACCTCTGGATTTATGCAGGAAGTGCCAACTCCAATTTCTTTTATGCCATCACACTGACCTTCAACGTTGGGCAGGTAAGAGTCAAGGGCAGCGCAGGGACAGGGATTCATTTTGTAGCCTCAGACATTCGACCTGGGCCCTGGGTTCTGCCAAATAGGGTTTTGGACGAGAATGAGGTCCCATAGAGAAGGTAGGGCAGTAAAAGCAGCAGGGGAAGCTGAATTTGGCTAACATTTGTTGCATTGAATTCTCACAGCAAGCCTGTGAGACAGTGTTATCCGTATTTTACAAATGGGAGCCAAGGCTCACAGAGGTTGTCGATTGCCCAAGGTCATTGGAGGAGGCAATATCCAAGTTCAGAAGAAGGCTCAGTTCCTGAGGCCGCCCTCTTTCTGTAATCGCCTGGGCTGTGCGGCCCCTGGAGTGACTGCAGCGTGCGAGGGCTGGGGGAGGACAGGCAAAGGGGAGGGGAGACTTTCCAGACTTCAGGGCAGAGGCAGAGAGATGGGAATAGTTTGGTCCAGCTGCTGGGCACGTCTGGAGCAGAAACTGTGCAGCTGGGAGTAGCAGGAGAGGAGGCTGAGCGGGTCCCAGAATGAGAAGTACCAGCAAGGAGCTCCGACCTTCCTCTGGTCCAGGGAGAGCCTCTCCCTTGCTGCCATAGAACAGTTGTTCTCAGCATCAGAATCACTGGGGGTAGCTTGTTAAAAAAATGCAGATTCTCTGTTAATATGTTTTAAATCCTGTGCTTATGTTACGACTGTCATAATTACATGGCTTTGATTGTTAACAAAAAAAAAAAAAGCAGATTCCCTGATCCTGCTCCCAGACACGATGACTGGAATTTGTATTTTTAACAAGCTCTCCAGAGATTCTGTTGCAGGTGGTTTAGCAAACTTCTCAGAAGTCCCCTCATCCACTGTGCTGCGTTCCCTCATGTCAGCTCTGTCTTAATTGTCGAGTCAAGGTCTTATGAGAATCACTTGTACCGTTTACCATTTCAATTGTCATTGGCACAGCCTGGCATTTCCTGTGCATAATGGATGGGATGGGAAGCAAGGCTCGCCTGAAAGACCAGTGATGCCAGTGAATAATCCCTAGGGAGATTCTTGCCTCCAAGGTTAGCTGCTGGGAAAGAAGAAGGGAGTTAGGGCTCTTGCAATGACTGATGGGTCTGGTATTTCCTGCATGGACATTTCTGGACAACTAATGTCCAGTCTAGCTATTTATCTTGGTTTGTGTACAGCAGAAAGAGAGATGGAGGAGGGCCCTGTAGCCTGGATAGGACCAGGCCAGGGGGTCTGTTCTGCTGTCACACACACAGGTTACTGATGGCGGATGCTCAGCCCCTCCTACCTGTGTCCACGCAAACAGAAATCTGCAGGATGCAACTTAGTACCTCGAATAAATCCAAAAGGTTGTTCTGGCTCTTCTGTCTTGCTGAAATCCCCTTACTTTTCCTTTGAAAGTGATGGCTGGCATGTGAGGGCATTGGGCCTGCCCTGGGCCTCTGGGGAGCTTGGCGAGCTCCACTGAAATAGTCCACAGCTTGCTGTCAGATCATGAGTGTTGAGTGTGGGTCAGGAAATACAAGTTGCAGTGATTATGAAGTATCCATGGAACTTGCCAGATAACAGCTTTTTTCCCTAGGGCTGCCTTTATGAGAAAAGGCTTTCTGAAATTGGCATGGGAGACGTTTGCAAGTTGTCAGGTGCCATCAAAGGCAGGAGAAACAAAAAAGGCAGGAGAAACTGAACTGTTGGAAAAAGGGGGATGGGGGTGGGGACCAAGGCCAAGTAGGTGGAGGGTTTTAGTGGCTGAGCTATAGAGAAAAACCAGGTTGATCTCTTGGCATTGTCCTTTATATTTTTCAAAAATCTCTTTAAAATGTATTTTTGATCATACAAATAACACATGAATTCATTATTGCCAGGGAAAAGAAGTCAAACAAAATAGAAGCATATGGAATGAAAAGTAAAGATTCGCCTGGGTGCCATCCCTTTCCACCCTAGGGCAGATGTGATCGTTAGAATCAGTTTGGTCTGCGTCTTTGCAGACTTCCTCTGTGCGTTTACAGACAGCTGAGTCCATAAGTGAACACAAAGACATCCCACTCTAAGTACTGTTCTTTGACTTGCTGTTTTTCACTTAATGATCTCACCTTGAGATCATTTTTTTTTAACAGCTCTGTGATATCCCTCCTGTGGTAGGATGTCCTGTGATTTTTATGACTGGGTAGGCCACTACCGAGAGACATTGAGGTTGCTTCTGGTGATTTCACTATTATAAATGGAAGAGCCCTGCATATCCCTCCACATACTCTTGTATACACATGCCAGTATTTTCTCAGATAGATTCCAAGTGGTGGGATTTGCTGGGTCAGAGGGCATAAGCATTGTATGTTTTGGCAGATTTTGCCAAGTTGCCCTTCAGACAGGTCATACCAGCCTTCAGACCTCCCAGCAGCGGGCCAGGTGCCTATAAGCTGGCAGTTTGTTCAGACATCCAGCACACCTGTGTCATCGGCCTGCTCGGGTCCTGCTTTGTGCTCTGAGCCAGAGACAGTTCTGTTGGGTCAAATGCTTTCTGGGACTGCTGGCTTTGGGCTTTGTTGCTGCTGCTGCCAGATCACTAAAGGGGTATATCAGAGAGGGGCACTTACTCACCAAGGCAGTCACTCGAGTCATATCCTCATCCTGGAGCATTAACTGAGCTAGAAGAGCACCCCTCATCATGAGGGATATACTATCCCAGCCCTCTGGCCTGTTGGGAGCCACAGAGTGCAAATAGACATTTAGAATTTTAGTTAAATGTCACCTCCACAGAGAGACCTTCTTTGGGGTTTCCCCACCCCACGGTCTCTTTCTTTGCCTCCTATTTGTTTCCTTCACAGCACTTACCCAATTTGCAACTCCACATTATTTACCTGCTTCTCTCTCTGCCTCTCCCACTAGCCTGTGAGCTTCATGAAGGCAGAGATCCGCCTCTCCTACCCACTGCAGGGTCCCCAACCACCTGATCAGTGCTTGGCACAGAGCAGTTGTTTAGCAAATATTTGTGGAATGATTGAATGAACCAAAGAGAGCCAGGGAGAACATCATGTGATTAATGTGGAGGGTGTAACCGCTGGAGGAATCCAGAGGCAACAAGATCACCTTCCCTGTTGAGTGGTCAGAGAAAGCCATAGGGGTGAGGAATAGGGGCTGGGCCTTCCAGACTCAGAGAGGGGAAGGGGGAGAGGGTCTAGGAGGTGGGCAGGATGGGGGCCAGGTCACCCCTACTGGCTAATGTCAAGGGATGGCAGCTCTGTCCCCAAACTTTCTCTCACTTCTGCCAGAACCTGGTCTCTGGCCAGTGAAGCCCCTGCATGTCATCCACAGCCCAATCCAGCTCAGCTTCCGTCTAACCTACAGTCACTGCTTCTGGTGAGATGTATGGCATTCAGAGTGTGTCCTCAGGCCCACAGCCTGCTCTTCTCAGCTCTTCCAACTGCAGCGGTGCCTTTTAGTCACCTGGTCCTTATTCTCCCCTCCCTGGACAAGACAGATCAGAGCTGTCTTGGGAATCAGATGAGTACAGATTTTTAGCAGGCGTCCAGAGTCAGGCCCATCATTGCTGAGTCCGCAGCTGAATGTAGAGAACATCTCGGCCTGGAGATTTTAAGTCCTGCTCTGTTTGAGTCGGTCAGTTCCATGCTTCATAATAGAAAAAATCATCAGTAATTGTTAATGACAGTGGCAGGTAAACCAGTGACTTAGGCCCCATCCTTCCTCTGGGGCCATTAAATATTTTTCAGCTTGTGGCACAGATCATTTGCTAATTATAATTGTGCCTGAGAGTCAGTAACCAGGAAATGACAACAGTAAACCATCCATAGATGCATAGGGTGTGTGTGTCTCACACGTACATGTGCACATGTACATGTGAGAGAGAGAAGGAGAAGGAGGGATTAGATGGATTGGTTGACTGCGGTCCCCCCCCAACTCCGTCACTGTGTGACCTTCAGCAAGTGATTGAACCTCTCAGGGTTGCAGGTGATAACCCCACCTCTCAGGGGGGTAAGAGGATTTGTATGTTGACACATGTTGACATGGGAAGTAGCTTGAGCAACGTGCTCATCAAATACCCAGAGCAAATTCCTAAGGAAACATTCAGACCTGGAAACCGAGGGAAGGAGAACAATCCTCATCTTTTTTTTTTTTTTTAACCCTTTTCTTCTGCAGGTCAGAGACCAGCAGAAAGATAATGGTCATGTAGGATTAGATGTAAACAAAAAGGAATGTTTAAAATTTAGCTTTATTAAGAATAAGGTAAAATGTTCCACTTACCCTAATCCAAGTTAAAAGCAGGTAACATAAGGAAATCTTTCCCTAAACTTATAATTAATAGTGGCTCATGTTTAAAGAACTCTTACTAGGGACCAGGCCCCTGTGATCCCTTTAATCTTTTGGATCATGTGCTTGTCCAGCCTTCTGGACCTTTCCTTGTGTGTTGACATGACCTCGTCTGCTCATGGAGGAGGAGTTTTATCTGTGTGTGTGTTTTATTGTTGGCAGCATGATGAAAGTATGACTTTTTTTCCTTTTAATGAAACGTCTCCATGATCTCTCCTTGTTCGAACATGAGAGGAAGCTCCTTCCTGTTTCCATCCTGCATGTGTGGACTCACCACACCTGATGTAGCTACTCCCCTACGGACAGCCCTTCAAGCTGTTTTCCTTTTCTTACTGTGATGAAGAATTGACTTAATCCTCATAACAGCCCTCTGAGGGAGGCACTGCTATTATCATGTCAGATGTGAATGAAGCAGCTGAGGCTGGGAAGTCACGAAGCTGAGGAGCGGTGTGTTTATTGATACCCTGTTTCTTGTGCCCTCTCGGTAGACTGTGGGTTCCACTGGGGCAGCCCCCAGGCCTGTCTTGTTCACAACTGTATCCCCAACACCCAGAAGAAAGGAATGACCAGAAGCCACAGTTTCTAACCAATGATCTCATACAAAATTGCACACACACCCTGGCCTCCCAGTTCCAGTCTCTGCATTGGTCAGAGCTGGGCCTGTGGCAGGTCCTCCTGCTGGATTCCTGGGGGGGGTCAGAGCCAGAACCCCCTTCCCCTCTCATCCAGGCCCCAAGAGCCCCACTCCTGCTCATGTCTGCATCCAAAACAGACTCCCTGGTGGCTCCCCTCTGCCCTTCCCAGCAGGGCCTGGATCGCTGCACAAGCTGCTGCCACCTCACTCCCGACCCCGTCCTTGTGGTGCAGACCCGTAGATACTGGGCTGGCCCTGCTTTGGCTGTTCTGCCCTGAGGTCTGGGCACCAACCCTCTGGCACGTTGAGCCCCGCTCAGGACTTGCTTGTTCACTCCAGCACAAGTGAAACCGCAGTCCTGTCTCCTGGAATTACGTCTCCACTAGCCTGGTGTGTCACGCTCGGGAAGGGACCAGTGAGGAAATGTGTGGGGACGTGTTGGGCAGATCGCTAGTGATTCAGTGGCGTGGAGCCCGCGTTTGTGGACAAACAGGGGCTAATTTCAGGTTCATTCCTGTGGGTTGTGTATGGCCCTAGCTGGAAGATTTGTTCCTCCTAACATGAGGTGCTATGAGGCTGGAACCCTCGTCCTCATCCAGCTGGATGTGCATGTTTGCTTTGCTTTTCTTAGCTGGTAGCATTTTGTCGAGGTCTTAGTTCATTCCTTTGTCCCTCCCGTCCTCAGACTTTTAGCTCAGCACTCAGCATCCCAAGCTTGTCTCTCCCAGGCCCTTCCCCACTCCCTCTCCTACCCCCACAGCAAGAGTGACGTGAAAAGCCCGAGCTAAACACAGGGGGTCAAGGCAGCAGGAAGGCCTGGGCTTCAGTGGCCCGAACTCCACAGTGACTCTCAGCCCCATCCCTGCCCAGCTCACTGGATTTCAGGCGAGTCACATAACTCCTTGGACCTAATTTATGGATTTGCAAATACTGGGTTGGCCAAAAAGTTCACTCGGGTTTTTAGGCCCTTTGCTAGGGGTGAATGAGACACAGTCCTGCTTCCAAGGAGCTCACCATCTGTGGGAGAGAAAGAAAAGGAAACAGGCAGGGCCAGGGCAGCATGATAGTACTATAAATGGGGTAAACTCGGCCCGGGGAGCTCAGGGCTGGTGGTTACGGAAGCTTCGGGGTTGGGGGGGCAGGCAGCCTCTAAGTGGAGTCCTGAGGGACGTGTAGAGTCAAACCAGGTTCTAGGTGGTAAGACCTGGGAGTGAGAGAGCCCGTGAGTGAGCTGTTGTGGAAGGCAGCTCTGAAGGGTGGGCACATGCCACCTGATAGGGAATGAGGCCATTTCAGGACAACAGTGGTCAGAGCCACAGGGCCGCATGGGCCTCATTGTGCTGAGGACCAGGCTGAGCTTTCAGTTTTAAGTGAAGACACCTGAAATCAGATTCATGCTCTGGGACTTCCCTGGTGGTCCAGTAGTTAAGACTCTGCACTCCCAATGCAGGGGGCACGGGTTCCGTCCCTGGTCGGAGATCCCACCTGCTGCACAGTGCTGCCAAAAAACAATAAAGATTCATGCTCTGAAAACTTCCCTCTGCCAGGAGGGGGAGAGGTCAGGGGTTTGAGCTGGAATCTGGAGCACAGGGAGGAGGCTGTTTAAACCTGGTGAGAGGGGCTGGTAGCCTCTGTTTCCTCAGCCTAGAAGGGTGGTTGTGAGTGGGGAATATGGAAGTGAGTGGGGAAAATTGTATGAATTGAACATTGCCACCTAGATGATAATTGCCTTCATAGCCAGCTGTGATCTTACTTTGTGACCTTCCAGACCCTGAGGCTGAGATCTAGTGATTTCCCTATTATTTTGCATCTTTAGAGCTAGAGAGTGGAGGTCTGTTTCTCCACCATCTCCTCCCACACATGTCCATTCAGGCCTGAGTTGGCAGGTCACACCAAAGCCCCGTCCAGCTCCTCAAGTCGGCCGTCAGCCCCACTTGCTCCCAGTTTCCTAGATCCGAGGCAGCAAGGGCAGAGGATGCAGCACTCTGATTGCCAGTGGTGACAACCACGTGAGTTCTCCCAGTCGTGGGCTGACTGTCAAGTGTCAGCATCTCCAACACAAACAAGAGACCGGGGGAACCGGGACATGCCTGGGGTGACAGCACCTGCTTCTCCAGGGCCCTGCACCCCAGGGACCAGTGTTGGCCGTGGCTGCGATCCTGAGCCCTGTGGTTTCTAGACACACTGCATTAACAGCCTTGCTAGCTCTGTTGTCTCAGACACTTGTTTCGCCTTTTCTCAAGAAACTCTCTCCTTGGCTAAGTGACAGAGAGTGGATACGAAGCATGAGCATGGGGCCGTAGCAGGGCTCGGCAGTGTGGGTACAGACCCCTGAGAAGGGCGTGGGGGTCCAGGGAAGGGCTAGGCTCCGGGCCTCACACAGGCAGGATGGGCACTGCAGCCTAAACGTGGTCACTTACTCCTGGGTGACCCTGGGCAAGACCCTAACCTCTGAGTTTGCTCATCTCAAAGTGGGGCTTATGAGCCCTACCCCAGGGTGTTGTGAAGATTCAGTGGTGTGCTTTTTGTTAAGGGACCCGGCCCAGGGCAGATCCTCAGATGTTGGTTTCTCCATCTCTCCTCACTCCCACCCTGTAGTGGAGCGTGTTCTGACCATTTCATTCCACTTCTGATCTACCCCTCTCTGTCCCTGGCCACCCTTTTATCAGCTGCCCCATTAAATCTTCATCTACTGGGAATTCCCTGGCAGTCCAGTGGTTAGGGCACGGCGCTTTCACTGCCAGGGTCTGGGCTCGATCCCTAGTCGGGGAACTAAGATCCTGCAAGCCGCGCAGTGTGGTCAAAAAATAAATAAATCTTCATCTTCGTCATGGCCCAGAGGGGCGCCTGGAGCCCTCATGGCTGCCAGTGAGAGGAATGTGGTCTGACTGAGCCCTGGGAGGGGATCAGCAAACTGCTCCCAAGACGCCAGCCCCATGCTGGGTCTGGGGCCACAGCGCTGGAACAGATGCCACCCCCTTTGGTGGGGAGACCAGTGGGAAGTGACTTCACTCCAGGGGTCGCATAACTGAGTGTGGAGTCGGGAAAGACTCTGGGTGTGGGAGATGGCGATGTTGCCTCTCCAGGGATGAGAAGGAGCCCTTGGCAGGAAGGGTCATCCCAGCCCGGGGGCAGGGCACAGGCAGAGGCACCAAGGTGTGGCCACACAGCGTTTGCAGGACCAGGCTGCGTTCAGGGCTACGGGGACACGCAGGTGTGGCGCAGGGAGAGGGGAGCACTGGAGGCTGCTGTGTGTGTGTGTGTGTGTGTGTGTGTGTGTGTGTGTGTGTGTGTGGACGATCCCTCAGGGGCCAGGAGGATGAGGGAGGCCTTTGAGCAAGAGGGGGTACTGGGAGGGAGAAAAGGGGGCTGAGCTGGAATTCTGAGGAGGGGAATTGGTGGAACCTGGTGGCTGATGGCGATAGAGAGGCCAAGGGGCTCAGCCACTTTCGGTGAGGGCAGCTTTAAAGAATGGGCTGCTCCGAAAGTATCCCTAGAGTAGGGAGGCTGTCCAGCAGTGTGGGTAAGCGTGTGGTGTCTGATGCCAGATGGTCTGGGTTCAAAGCCTGCCTCTGACACTTGCTGGTTGTACGATTTTGGGCAAATTACTTGAAGAACCTTTGTTTCTTCATCTATAAGATGGGATAATTATAATGTACCTACTATGAAGGTTTATTGCAAGGATTAACTGTTTTAACACATGTAAAGTGCTTACATTAATGCCTGAGTATTATCAGCATTTTTATTAATAATAAGAAAATATAATAATGGACAGCATTTATCAGAGCTAGGTGTTTTTCTCTTTTCTCTCAGAGACCGACCATTAGAGTTATAACTACTAACTACCCTAGAAAGCATTTAGTCCCTAAATCATGTAATTCTCACTTTCATATAATAAACTGAAAATTCCACAACTAGGTTTGTTTTGTGTTGTTTTGTTTTTTTGTTTTCTTTTTTTTGGCCTCACCGCTTGGCTTGTAGGATCTCGGTTCCCTGACCAGGGATTGAACCCGGGCCTTGGCAGTAAAAGCGCCAAATTCTAACCATTAGGCCACCAGGGAACTCCCCACAACTAGATTTTTTGATACCATAAAAACATTTTTCACTTTTGTTTTCAAATTAAAACCATTAAAAGTTTAAAAAAATAAAGAATGGGCTGCTCTTCAGGTCTTTGAAAGCACAGAGTGACAGAGCAAGGACTAGGGGAGCCACCACTGTAAGTAATAAACTAGAGTTTATCACTCATTTTACAGAGGAGGAAAATGCTGCTTAGGGAAGGGGAAGTGACTTACACAGGGTCACACAGCCACTAACTTGCCCATGCTATTTCCACTGCTTCTTTCCCAACTTTCCCTGCCCAGACTGGGCAAAGTAGTGCTGAGTCTACAGATGCTGTGTTGGCTGAATCCCAGGGCCTCTGGGAAGTCCTTTCTCCTCAACCCAAGTGGAAAGCCTCTAGGTCAAAAGAGGTTGTCTCAGCCAGCCTGTGACAGCTAGGGTCTTCCCTCAGAGAGAGTGAAGCCTCAAGGCCAGTGTGTCCCCAAGATGCCTTCTCCCTGGAGACAGGGGCAGGGCACCCACTCAGGACTAGTGACTTTCGGTTCCAGACAGACCAAGCCAGCACGCAGGGCTCTTTCCTTCCATGCCACCCTCCCCTGATACTTTATTATGAAAAGTTTCACACACACAGCAAAGTTGAAAGATTTAACCTTGAACACCTGTATACCTACGACTTGGACTCTACCATTCACATTTTACTATACTTGGATAATCACAAATTATCCATTTCTCAATCCATCTTATTTTTGTAATGTACTTCAAAGTGAAGTATACACATCAGTACATTTCCTGTCAGATATTTCAGCATGTATATCATTAACCAGAGCTCCATACTTACTTACATTTTTCTTACGTGAAATTTGTATACAGTGAAAAACACAATTTTTTTTCATTTTTTTATTGAAGTATAGTTGATTTACAATGTTCTTTTAATTTCTGCTCTATAGCAAAGTGATTCAGTTTTATATATATATATATATATATATATATATATATATATATATACATTTTTTTTTTTGCCCGCTGTGCAGCATATGGGATCTTAGTTCCCTGACCAGGGATCAAACCCATGCCCCCTGCCATGGAAACACAGTCTTAACCACTGGAACACCAGGGAAGTCCCTACATTCTTTTTTTATATTCTTTTCCAATATGGTTTATCACAGGATATTGAATATAGTTCCCTGTGCTATACAGTAGGACCTTGTTCATTCACTCTATATATAATAGTTTGCTTCTGCTAGTCCCAAGCTCCCAATCCATCCCTCCCCCACCTCCCCTCCCTTGGCAACTACAAGTCTGTTTTCTATGTCTGTGAGTCTGTTTCTGTTTTGTAGATAAGTTCATTTGTGTCATATTTTAGATTCCACATATAAGTGATATATGGTATTTGCCTTTCTCTTTCTGACTTACAAATGGGTATTATTTCGTTCTTTTTTATGGCTAAGTAGTATTCCATCGTGTGTGTGTGAGTGTGTGTGTGTGTGTGTATACATATATATATATGTATATACCACATCTTCTTTATCCATTCATCTGTCAATGGACATTTAGGTTTCCATGTCTTGGCTATTGTGAACAGTGCTGCTGTGAACATAGGGGAGTGTGTATCTTTTTTTTTTTTTTTTTTGCGGTACGTGGGCCTCTCACTGCTACGGCCTCTCTCGTTGCGGAGCACAGGCTCCAGACGCCCAGGCTCAGCGGCCATGGCTCACGGGCCCAGCCGCTCCGCGGCATGTGGGATCCTCCCGGACCGGGACACGAACCTGTGTCCCCTGCATTGGCAGGTGGACTCTCAACCAATGCGCCACCAGGGAAGCCCCCTTTTTTTTTTAAAACATCTTTATTGGAGTATAATTGCTTTACAATGGTGTGTCAGTTTTGTGCTGTATAACAAAGTGAATCAGCTATATGTATACATATATCCCCATAATCCCTCCCTCTTGAGCCTCCCCCCTACCCTCCCTATCCTACCCCTCTAGGTGGTCACAAAGCACTGAGCTGATCTCCGTGTGCTATGCAGCTGCTTCCCACTAGCTATCTATTTTACATTTGGTAGTGTATATATGTCAGTGCTACTCTCTCACTTTGTCCCAGCTTACCCTTCCCCCTCCCCGTGTCCTCAAGTCCATTCTCTATGTCTGCATCTTTATTCCTGTCCTTTTTTTTTAGATTCCATGTATGTGTGTTAGCATATGGTATTTTTTTTCTCTTTCTGACTTACTTCACTCTGTATGACAGACTGTAGGTCCATCCACCTCACTACAAATAACTCAGTTTTGTTTCTTTTTATGGCTGAGTACTATTCCATTGTATATATGTGGCACATCTTCTTTTTCCATTCATCTGTCGATGGTCACTTAGGTTGCTTCCATGTCCTGGCTATTGTAAATAGTGCTGCAATGAGCATTGTGGTACATGTCTCTTTCTTTTTTTGTTAGAAAAACATTTATTAAATAATTTTAAAATCTGCCTGTTTGATTTGAATCTTATTCAAATATGTAGTTTTCCCTAGGCACCATTCAACTACATGTATTATTCTTTCAGTCAACCAAACCTAACCAAACTTAAGTCTGGTTGACTGAAAGAATCAGAGTGGAGGATGGAGGAGGAGGCAGTGGTGTAAACAAAACAGAATGTTAAGTCTCCCTCAAATAAATATCTGAGTAGGTGGTCCAAAGTTGGTATCATGTTCCATAGTATCAGGAACTCAAGCTCCTTATTTCTCATCATTTTGTAAAGCATGGCTCCAGTGGTCTAAATGGTAACATTTACAACTGAAGTGATTTGGTTGGAGAGCAGCTAACACTTCACACATGCTATCTCATAAGGAAGTTTCCCAGAGGCTGCCACGTGACATTTCTGCTTAGACTCCACTGGCCAAAACTTACTCACTAATTGCAAAGGAGCTTGGGAGATATAGTAAGCATTTTTTTGGTAGTACTTCCCATATGGCAGTCACTGCTCTTAACTCCAGTGATCTACTGTTCTGATAGCAGATCTGTTCTCTCTTTTTTTTTTTTTTTTATAAATTTATTTATTTATTTTTGGCTGCGTTGGGTCTTTGTTGCTGTGTGCAGGCTTTCTCTAGTTGCAGTGAGCGGGGGCTACTCTTCGTTGCAGTGCGCGGGCTTCTCATTGTGGTGGCTTCTCTTGTTACAGAGCACAGACTCTAGGCACGTGGGCTCCAGTAGTTGTGGCACTCAGGCTCAGTAGTTGTGGATTGTGGGCTCTAGAGCACAGGCTCAGTAGTTGTGGCACATGGGTTTATTTGCTCCGCGGCATGTGGGATCTTCCTGGACCAGGGCTCAAACCTGTGTCCCCTGCATTGGCAGATGGATTCTTTTTTTTTTTAACATATTTATTGGAGTATAATTAATTGCTTTACAATGGTGTGTTAGTTTCTGCTTTATAACAAAGTGAATCAGCTATACATATACATATATCCCCATATCTCTTCCCTCTTGCGTCTCCCTCCCTATCCCACTCCTCTAGGTGGTCACAAAGCACCAAGCTGATCTCCCTGTGCTATGTGGCTGCTTCCCACTAGCCATTGGTTTTACATTTGGTAGTGTATATATGTCCATGCCACTCTCTCACTTTGTCCCAGCTTACCCTTCCCCCTCCCCATGTCCTCAAATCCATTCTCTAGTAGGTCTGCGTCTTTAT
>NC_041227.1:22832644-22843756 GCF_002837175.3 Physeter macrocephalus
TGTATCCCCTTTTACTTCTTCTTTTCTGATTTAGATTCCTTTTATTTCTTTTTCTTCTCTGTAGACTTTTTAATGATGGCTCTTCTGACCAGTGTGAGGTGATACCTCATTGTAGTTTTGATTTGCATTTTTCTAATGATTAGTGATGTTGAGCATCTTTTCATGTCATCTTTTCATGTGCCTGTTAGCCATCTGTATGTCTTCTTTGGAGAAATGTCTATTTAGTTCTTCTGCCCATTTTTCAATTGGGTTGTTTTTTTTGTTGTTGTTGAGTCCTATGAGCTGTTTGTATATTTTGGAAATTAAGCCCTTGTCGGTCACATCATTTGCAAATATTTTCTCCCATTCTGTAGCTTGTCTTTTCATTTTGTTTATGGTTTCCTTTGCTGTGCAAAAGCTTGTAAGTTTGATTAGGTCCCTTTGTTTATTTTTGCTTTTATTTTTATTGCCTTGGGAGACTGACCTAAGAAAACATTGGTACAATTTATGTCAGAGAATGTTTTGCCTATGTTCTCTTCTAGGAGTTTTATGGTGTTATGTCTTATGTTTAAGTCTTTAAGCTATTTTGAGTTTATTTTTGTGTGTGGTGTGAGGTGTGTTCTAACTTTTGATTTCATGCAGCTGTCCAACTTTCCCCAACACCCCTTGCTGAAGAGACTGTCTTTTTCCCATTGTATATACTTGTCTCCTTTGTCAAAGATTAATTGACCATAGGTGTGTGGATTTATTTCTGGGCTCTCTATTCTGTTCCATTGATTCATATGTCTTTTTTTGTGCCAGTATCTTACTGTTTTGATTACTGTAGCTTTGTAGTGTCATCTGAAGTCTGAGAGAGTTATGCTTCCTGCTTTGTTCTTTTCCCTCAGGATTGCTTTGGCAATTCTGGGTCTTTTATGGTTCCATATAAATTTTAGGATTATTTGTTCTAGTTCTGTGAAATATGTTATGGGTAATTTGATAGGGATCACGTTAAATCTGTAGATTGCTTTGGGTAGTATGGCCATTTTAACAATATTAATTCTTCCAATCCAAGAACATGGGATATCTTTCCATTTCTTTGCATCATCTTCAGTTTCCTTTATTAATGGAAAAACACAAATCTTAATGTACATTTCCTGAAGCCTTCTTTCACTCAGCAAAATATTTTTGAGGCTCATTCATGTTGTTGCATATAACAGTAGTACATTGCTTTTTAAAATAAACTTTTAAATTTTGGAATAATTTTAGGTAGTACAGAGAGTTCTCATATGCCCCCAACCCAGTTTCCCACATTTTTAACATCTTATATTACCATGGTATGTTTGTCAAAACCAAGAAACTGACCCTGGTACGTTACAACTAAGTAAACTCCAGATTTGACGTGGATTTCACCAGTTTTCCCTGTATTGTCTTCTTTTTCTCCCAGGATCCAGTCCCAGGTACCACATTACACTTAGTTGCCACATCGCCCCCATGTCCTCTGCTCACACTCTGTCCTTCCTTATTTCTCGTGACATGGACAGTCTTGAGGAACAGTGCCCAGGTATCCTGTAGAGTGTCCCCTCTGGGTTTGTCTGATGCTTTTCTCATCATGAGGCCGCGTTTTAGGTTTTTGGAATGCTCAGGCAGTACACACTAGCCACACTTCATGCCGTTTACCCTTCATCATTTGGTTAAGATAGTGTTTGCCAGGCTTCTCCAGTGCACAGTTACTATTTTCTCTTTCCCTGTTCTTTGGAAGTGAGTCACGAAGTCTAGCCTACCCTCGGGGGCAGGGGGTGGGGAGTGGGCAAGAATTAAGCTCCACCTCCCGAGGGGAGAGTCTCTACATATATTATTTGGAACTCTTTTGTAAGGATTACAAAAGGAATTCTCCCTTGTTTATTTATTTACTTATTCAATCATTTATCGGCTGATTGTTTTTAATTGGATTTTTATTTTTATCAATGTAACATGTATACATAATTTACAAAGTTAAGGCTTACAAGGAAAAAGAATAGCTCCCTAAGGTCCTATAGTTATTTGTTCTGGTGCTTCTAGATTGTATACTTACTCTACTATTTCTTGATTTTTTTTTCCATTTTATATTAAGTCGAACCATATGAAATTGTCAATACTCAACCGTTTTTGATCTGCAAAATTGGCAGTTTCATATGGTTCAAACTAATAACCTAGTGTTTTGACTTCCTATTTGACCAGCTGATCGTGTGTGACATTGGAATTGTTTTGTTGTGAACTGTGACTTTGCACCTGCCCCTCATCTGACCTGGCTCGGGGATCAACCCCGACCAGCTCCAGGCTCCGCCTCCTCAGACTTGACACCTTGGGCCTGGATGAGAAAGGGGCTGCAGGGGGTGAGGGCAGCCTTCACTGTGGTAACTACGCCCCATGGGCAGCTGCGGCGCAAGGCTTCAGGGGCTCCCTGGGCTCTCTGCTCTGACGACACCCTCAGTGGCAGAGTTCTGGTCCCTTTGCACACTGGGCCCCAGGTACATTGCCTTGCAGGGTTATAGCCACTAGTCCAGCTCTCCCAGTATAGCCTTAGGCCAACTGTTGAACCTTTGTGTCTCAATTTCCTCATCTGTAAGATGGGAACCATCATCCTTCCAGATGGATTCCTGTGGTGGCAGAATGGCAGGTCCTTGTCCTAAGGCCATGGTGTGGGTTTGCTCTCTTTCCTGCCCACAGTGTGAGAGAGGCTTCCCAGAACAGGGGTCTGTGGGTCAGAGGCTGAGATGCCAGGGTCAACCTCTGTCTTGCTGTAAGGCCCTAGCCAGGTGCTCCCCCAGTTCTGGGCTTACGTCGCCCCATCTGTGCCAAGGTGATTGGTGATGATAATCTGAGAGGCTTGTAAGTGCCTGAGAACTGGTGGTATCTGCAGTGGTGAGCCCCTCTCCCCTCATCCTTCTGTAGGGCTGGGCCCTGCCCCTCCTGTTCCAGGCACTGGAGGTCCTGGGAGCTTGGGATGAATGGATTTGTAAGACTGCGGGCCCAGTGTTCGGGGGACCTTGGCAAGTCCCTGTTCCCCTCTGGGCCTCAGTGAGGGGGATGGTGGGCTGAGCTGCTAGGGCCCTTTTGGCAATTCTGGGTCTTTTATGGTTCCATATAAATTTTAGGATTATTTGTTCTAGTTCTGTGAAATATGTTATGGGTAATTTGATAGGGATCACGTTAAATCTGTAGATTGCTTTGGGTAGTATGGCCATTTTAACAATATTAATTCTTCCAATCCAAGAACATGGGATATCTTTCCATTTCTTTGCATCATCTTCAGTTTCCTTTATTAATGGAAAAACACAAATCTTAATGTACATTTCCTGAAGCCTTCTTTCACTCAGCAAAATATTTTTGAGGCTCATTCATGTTGTTGCATATAACAGTAGTACATTGCTTTTTAAAATAAACTTTTAAATTTTGGAATAATTTTAGGTAGTACAGAGAGTTCTCATATGCCCCCAACCCAGTTTCCCACATTTTTAACATCTTATATTACCATGGTATGTTTGTCAAAACCAAGAAACTGACCCTGGTACGTTACAACTAAGTAAACTCCAGATTTGACGTGGATTTCACCAGTTTTCCCTGTATTGTCTTCTTTTTCTCCCAGGATCCAGTCCCAGGTACCACATTACACTTAGTTGCCACATCGCCCCCATGTCCTCTGCTCACACTCTGTCCTTCCTTATTTCTCGTGACATGGACAGTCTTGAGGAACAGTGCCCAGGTATCCTGTAGAGTGTCCCCTCTGGGTTTGTCTGATGCTTTTCTCATCATGAGGCCGCGTTTTAGGTTTTTGGAATGCTCAGGCAGTACACACTAGCCACACTTCATGCCGTTTACCCTTCATCATTTGGTTAAGATAGTGTTTGCCAGGCTTCTCCAGTGCACAGTTACTATTTTCTCTTTCCCTGTTCTTTGGAAGTGAGTCACGAAGTCTAGCCTACCCTCGGGGGCAGGGGGTGGGGAGTGGGCAAGAATTAAGCTCCACCTCCCGAGGGGAGAGTCTCTACATATATTATTTGGAACTCTTTTGTAAGGATTACAAAAGGAATTCTCCCTTGTTTATTTATTTACTTATTCAATCATTTATCGGCTGATTGTTTTTAATTGGATTTTTATTTTTATCAATGTAACATGTATACATAATTTACAAAGTTAAGGCTTACAAGGAAAAAGAATAGCTCCCTAAGGTCCTATAGTTATTTGTTCTGGTGCTTCTAGATTGTATACTTACTCTACTATTTCTTGATTTTTTTTTCCATTTTATATTAAGTCGAACCATATGAAATTGTCAATACTCAACCGTTTTTGATCTGCAAAATTGGCAGTTTCATATGGTTCAAACTAATAACCTAGTGTTTTGACTTCCTATTTGACCAGCTGATCGTGTGTGACATTGGAATTGTTTTGTTGTTAACTGTGACTTTGCACCTGCCCCTCATCTGACCTGGCTCGGGGATCAACCCCGACCAGCTCCAGGCTCCGCCTCCTCAGACTTGACACCTTGGGCCTGGATGAGAAAGGGGCTGCAGGGGGTGAGGGCAGCCTTCACTGTGGTAACTACGCCCCATGGGCAGCTGCGGCGCAAGGCTTCAGGGGCTCCCTGGGCTCTCTGCTCTGACGACACCCTCAGTGGCAGAGTTCTGGTCCCTTTGCACACTGGGCCCCAGGTACATTGCCTTGCAGGGTTATAGCCACTAGTCCAGCTCTCCCAGTATAGCCTTAGGCCAACTGTTGAACCTTTGTGTCTCAATTTCCTCATCTGTAAGATGGGAACCATCATCCTTCCAGATGGATTCCTGTGGTGGCAGAATGGCAGGTCCTTGTCCTGAGGCCATGGTGTGGGTTTGCTCTCTTTCCTGCCCACAGTGTGAGAGAGGCTTCCCAGAACAGGGGTCTGTGGGTCAGAGGCTGAGATGCCAGGGTCAACCTCTGTCTTGCTGTAAGGCCCTAGCCAGGTGCTCCCCCAGTTCTGGGCTTACGTCGCCCCATCTGTGCCAAGGTGATTGGTGATGATAATCTGAGAGGCTTGTAAGTGCCTGAGAACTGGTGGTATCTGCAGTGGTGAGCCCCTCTCCCCTCATCCTTCTGTAGGGCTGGGCCCTGCCCCTCCTGTTCCAGGCACTGGAGGTCCTGGGAGCTTGGGATGAATGGATTTGTAAGACTGCGGGCCCAGTGTTCGGGGGACCTTGGCAAGTCCCTGTTCCCCTCTGGGCCTCAGTGAGGGGGATGGTGGGCTGAGCTGCTAGGGCCCTTTCTATTCTGAGGCCCAGACAGAAAAGACAGACCAAGCTGGGCACAGACACCATGGTGGCAGAATCACTCAGGGACCCTGCCCAGGCCAGGGGAGGAGCCACAGTCATCAGGCAGTCTCACAGATGAATGCAAAACTGCAATTTGGATGAGTTTGTGCTACCAGATAAAAGTTAATGGTACCAAGACCCAGTCTGGGGTGTGAGGGAGGGCTTCTCTGTGGAAGTGATCCTTCCTGAGGCCTGAAGGGCAAGCAGGTGTTTACTAGATGAAAGGGGAAGAGAACATTCCAGGCAGCGGAGACAGCAAAGATCCTGCATTGGAAGGGAACAGGCCAGTGTGGCTGGAGCTGAGGTGGAGCACGGCAGAGGCTGAAGCACGTACACGGGCAGGGTCCAAGTGCAAGGCCTCAGAGCCCCAGAGAGCTTGATCTTCACCCTAAGAGCCATGGGAAGCCTTTAGAGGACCTTAAGCTGGGAAGTAACATGACCAGATTTGTCTTAAAAAGCAACCTCTGCTGCTAGGGTGGGAGGTTTGAGATCAGGAAGCCCAGAGAGGAGACCACTGTTGTTCAGATGACAGTGGCTTTGTCCAGGGTGGTAGCTGCGGGGACAGATAGAAATAGAACTGACAGGCTTGGTGGCTTGGCGTATGGGAGGAGACAAGTCTGCTGATTCTATGGCCTGAACACCTGGATGGAGGAAGGGGGATATGGGTTCCCAGTGGGAGAAGCAGGTTTGATTGATAGGGGACTTGGCTGGGGTGGAAGGGCCAGTGGGCACCCAGGAGGTGAGACGAAGGAGCACCAGTCTGGAGTTCACAGGCCAGGGCTTGGGATGGAAGCATAGACCTTGGTAGGAGGAGGAAGGGCAGTAGGGCAACTTCTGCGGTGCCGGTGAGACCCTTGAAGGGTGGTGTAGGCCCTGAGGTGCAGGGTCCCTGGGCAGGGTCTCCCCAACACCTACCTAGCCCCTCGGAGATCCAAAGTTCAGGGGAAGGTATCATGAAGCTTCTCACATCTCTCTCCCCCCAGATCCTGCTCATCTCTGATTACTTCTATGCCTTCCTGCGGCGGGAGTACTACCTCACACATGGTCTCTACCTGACCACCAAGGACGGCACGGAGGCCATGCTTGTGCTCAAGTAGGCCTGGCTGGGCACAGGGCTGCACGGACTTCAGGGGTGAAAGGGCCAGAAGCTGGGCCAAGCCATCTAACCAGAGCTGCCAGCAGGGAAGTCCTGGGCAGATGAGGTTTGAGTCCAGGGTCACAAATATCTGGTACCGGTGAGGAGCCGAGGCTGGCAGCAAGGCCTGTGGGGAGTAGCCAGGAGCGTCTCCACTTGGACTCCCCACTTTGTGGCTCTGCACACCAAGGAGCCCCCCCTCCCAAGCAGGAAAGGGGAAGAAGCAGATGAGCAGGGTTTGTTAGGTTGTGGCTACTTAATAAATGTTTTTTGTTATGCAACGTCTGCCCTGGAACTAAACTGCACTCCTGGAAGCGGGGGGCTTGGCCCCTAATACCACCATGGTGCACTACACAGAGGTGTGGGATTCCCGAATGAGCTCTGAGTCCACAGAACACGGGTCTGCGCACCGGTCAGCTGAGAATGGTGTGGGGCAGCCCTCCCCACTCCCCAAGCAGCTGGAGGCAAAGGGCCAGGCAGGCCTGAGCAATCTTTATTCTGCAAAGGAACAATGACCACAGATCCATACACCATGTCAGGACTGGGTGAGCCAGGGGCCAGTCCTTCAGGGGTGGGCAGGTCCAGGCACGGGCAGCACCTCAGGTCGGGGAGGGACAGATGGGCAGACAGGCAGGGGCCTAAAAAAAAAAGACAAACCACACAGAGCAGGGGTGCTAGGGGCAGCTCCCAACCTCCCCCCATCCCAGCCAGCACCCAGAGGGGCAACCCTAACATGACTGGGCCAGGATCCACCCAGGGGCAGGGTAGGTGCGGTTGGTGCCCCCTGGCTAGGACGTGGCATCCCCGCCCAGCCCACCAGGGGCAGGGGCAGAGGCAGCTCAGTTCAGGTGCCAGGAGCTACCTGGGCAGAGCCTGACAGGACCCCCCACTCCCAAGCCAACCCCCCTACTGCTGGCTCAGAAGCCGAAGGTTTCCTGGGAGGCGTAGACCATGTAGAGGAAGCCGTCATCGTCCTTCTCCTGCTCATAGATGTCAGCGATGGGCGTGGACACGCTCACCATGCTGTGCTGGTTCACCAGCAGGAAGAAGGCCTGCGTGGGGTTCAGCTGCAGGCGGCGCCTGAGGTGGGCGGGAGGGCAAGCCAACCGTGAGGGGCCTGGCTGTTGGGCGAGTATAGCCCTCACCCGCTCCCCAAAATGATCCTAATCCTCCACCTCACACTCTCGAGGCTCTCGCCTCTGACCGGACACTGACCCCAGCCCTGACCTTGACCTTTCCCAACCTCCCCACAACAGGGACCCAGCTCCCGTTCCAGTGCCCCACCCCCACCCCTTCTTTCTCAGAAGGACCCAGCCCCCTGCCTGACCCCAGCAGGACCCAATCCCCCTCTGACAGCTGCTGCCCGCGCACCGGATGATCTTGACCAACTCGCTCATGTTGACATGGTCCGGGACCAGGAACTTGGTCTTGTCCAGGACGGGCAGCTGCTTCTCACCCTTGTAGCGCTCGATGATTACCTGGGAGCGGGGCGGGGGATGAGTGAGCCCGAGGCGGGGCCTGGGCCGGGCGGGGATGGGAGGGGGCGGCGGGACTCACCGGGATTTTGCTGGGGTGCTGCTCGCGGATCTGCTGCACCTCTTTACAGCGGTCGGCTGCAGACAGCAGTCGGGGATGAGGCCCGGCCGAGGTCCTCCTCGCGGTTCCGCCCTGCCAGTACCCGAGGGGCGGCCCCGACCCCGCCTCCCCGAAGCCCCCGCCCCCGGAGCCGTCGGGCCCTAAGGCCCGGGCACAGGACCGGGATGCGAGGCGGAGGCCCCGGCCCAGGCCCCAGCCTGCTTCCCATCCCGAGGGTCCAGCTCCAGCCGAGCCTGACGTCACGGAGCTGACGTCATCTGCGGCAGTCGGGTCGGTCGGCCAACACCCCCCAGCCCCCACGCCCCCACCCCGCGCTCGCAGAGCGCCCGCCGGGCCTCACCAAAGCTCCGCCGCTGCTTGAAAGGCCGGTCTGAGGGCATCGCGCCGGCCCGGCGGGGCGCGCAGGCCGGGGCTCTGGGGCGCGCGACGAGGGATGTGGCTGCGTTTCGGGGGCTCCGGGGGCTCCGCGCCTCGCGCTCAAGGGCTCCGAGGCTCGCGCTGAGCCCGGCGACGGCGGCTCGGGGAGGTAACTCGCCCGGCTGACGTCAGGTCACAACATTCCTTAAAGGGGAGGCCGGCGCGCCGCTCCCATTGGGCCGACGCAAAGTCCGCCCGCCCGGACCCGTGACGTCACGGCGCAGAGAGCCTGGAGTCCCGGCCCAGCGCCGCGAAGGGGCGGGGGCTCCCAGGGCGCGTCACAGTCCCGTGACGTCACGGCCTGCGCAGAGGTGGGCGGGGTGGGTGCGGTCTTCTCCCTGAGGTCCGGGCTGAGGGGAGACTAGAAAGCCTGCGAGGCCGTTGGGGGAGCAGGCTCGCAGCTCTGGCGGCGGGGAGAGCGGGGGGCCAGGCTGTGGCACAGCATCCTTCTGTTCCCACTGTCACTAAGTCATCTGACAGCGCTCACTCAGAGTCTGTTCCGTTCCAGGAACGGTAGGAGGCACTGGGGATGACAACACTAAACCAAACGTCCTTGCCTTCGTGGAGCTCATGGTTAAAGAAAAAGGTGGTGGTCAGGGTGGGGGCGGGGATTAAAACATGAAGACGCTTGGAGCAAGACACTAAAAAGCCTAAAGGTTTTAGAAGGAATTTCTAGAATTGAAAAATAGAGCTATCGAAATTCAAGTCTCAAAGGATGAGGCAAGAAAGCCAATTAGATACAGCAGAAGAGAAAATCACTGAACTGGATGAAAGAGTGGAAGCAATTAGCCAGAAAACAAGCCAGACGGAACATATAAAAGAGGAAGTAACAGGAATGGTAAGGTGAGAAGAATAGGTTCAATCAGCGTTCCAGAAGGAGAGAAAAGAATGTGGGAAAGGCAGTTCCTGAAGAACCTCCATAACTGATTAAAGACCAGGATCCTCACTTAAAATCCAGAACAGAATAAATAAAAATAAAATCTCATCTAGACACTTTGTAGTGAATTTGCAGAACTCTAAAGAGAAGAAATTAGACAGAAAAATATCAAGTAACTAAACTGGTAAACATGGAAGTCCATCTAAACAAGCACCTGCTATGGAACATGAGTGGTGACGATTAGTTTGTGGAGTACAGAGCAAGGAGCACAGGACACAATAACAGGTAGGACTGGAGAGGGTAATCAGAGTTTAAGTGTTCTAAGGAGCTTCATTTATTTGAGAGGAGAATAAAGCTAATTGGTAATTATCTGGCTTTGTAAAGTCAAGTCAAGTTCAAACACTTCAGAGAGATCACTAAAAGATTAGAAGGTATAACTGCCAATGCACAAAAGAGAAAAGTTTAGTAGAGGGTACTAAAATATAATTGAAGGTAGAAAAGGAGAAAAAGGAAGCAAAGTGAAAAGAATGGTACATAAACGGTACAAAACCAGAGGTAGAAAATGTTTTACATTGATCTGTTAAAATAGAGATGAACAGATTGGCCAAGAAAAAGAAAATGCAGGTCTATGCTATTTACAAGAGGACATTTAAAACCTAAGGGCACCACAAGTAAACAGTTGGAAAAAAGTGTATACTAGAGAAAAACTAACCAAAATATATACCCATAGCAAAATCAGACAAAATAGGCTTTAAGGCTAGAGACATTATTAGTGATAAAAAGCGTCAACACAGAATGATGAAAAGAACAATTTTCTAAGAAGATATAACAATTCTGAACTTGTATGTTAGAGGTTAAAAAAAAAGGCTGAAAGTGTATGAAGCAAAAGTGACAGGATACAAGGAGAAATTGCCAAGTCCTGCATCACAGTGGGAGATTTAAAAACTTTTTCAGTAACTGATAGACCAAACAGCCAAAAAAAGGATATAGAAGATTTTAATACCATTAATAATTCTAATCAATTGACCCTGGTAGAACACTGAACCCAATATGTTACTTTCAGGCACGCAAGAAACATTTATAAAAAATGACCTGTGGGGAATGTGGGAAAGAAAGGAGTCAAAGACAACAGATGCGGACAGGGAAAATTACAGAGTACATTTTAGGGGAAGATCATGGGTTAATTTTGGGGAGGTCAAGTTTGAGATGTCTGCTAGCTCCCAAGCAGAGACATAGAGTAGGCCAGGCCCCAAGACAAATCTCAACAGATAATCAGATAATTAATTTCATACAGACCATGTTCTCTGACCACAAGCAAGAGCTGAATAAGCTCCAAATCTTTCGATATTTAAAAACACTTCTAGGGACTTCCCTGGTGGTGCAGTGGTTAAGAATCCGCCTGCCAATCCAGGGGACACAGGTTCGAGCCCTGGTTCAGGAAGATCCTGTATACCGCGGAGCAACTAAGCCTGTGTGCCACAGCTACTGAGCCTGTGCTCTAGAGGCCGCGAGCTGCAATTATTGAGCCCACGCGTCTAGAGCCCGTGCTCCGCAAGAGAAGCCACTGCAATGAGAAGCCCGTGCACCGCAACGAAGAGTAACCCCCGTTCACCGCAACTAGAGAAAGCCTGAGTGCAGCAACGAAGACCCAACGCAGCCAATAAATAAATAAATTTACAAAAAAACCTGAAACACTCTAAAAAAATTTTTTTTGAAGAATTTTAGGGCTTCCCTGGTGGCGCAGTGGTTGCGCGTCCGCCTGCCGATGCGGGGGAACCGGGTTCGCGCCCCGGTCTGGGAAGATC
>NC_041227.1:22843787-22857812 GCF_002837175.3 Physeter macrocephalus
GAGGCCACAGCAGAGGGAGGCCCGCATACCCAAAAAAAAAAAAAAAAAAAAAGAATTTTAAAAACACTTCTGGAAAACTCTTTACTCAAAGATGAAATCATATGGAAATGAAAACTATTTAGGTCAAACTAAAAATGAGAATACATATAAAAACTCCAGTTTGGGGGGTGGGGGGACTAAAGCAGAATTTACAAGATTTGTAACCTTATCAGTGGTATTAGGTATGAAGAAATATGAAGAATTTACGAGCAGAATGTCAAAGAATTTTAGAATGGAGTTAAGTGTAAACCCAAAGAAAGTGGAAGGAAGATAATAATGAAGAGCAGAAATTGATTAAATAGAAAACAAAAGCACTAGTATGTACCACAAAACAAAGCTGGATCTTTGAAGACCAATAAAATAAACATTAATGTGCAAAAGGGATATAACTACAGATATAGCAGAAATGACAAAAATAAGATTATAAACTTTATGCCAATACACTAAAAACTTAGAGGAAATGGACAATTTTCTAGTAAAAGATAATTTGCCAAGACTAACTAAAAAAGAAATAGACAAACTGAGTAGCCATATACAAAAAACAAAAAGTAGTCCAGATGGTTTTTTAGTTGCGTTCTCCCAAAATAATAATAATAATAATAATAAAAAAACCAAACCTGCATCAAACATTATACTTAATGGTAGAACACCATACTATATGATAAATGTTAAGCATTATTCCCCTTAGAGCCAAGAACAGAATTTTTAATTGTATTATTGAACAAAATGCAAATATTGCATGGAGGGCCCAGCCAGAGTACCAAGACAAGGAAAAGAAAGGAGCAAAACTACCATTCACAGCCAGAAAACCCAAAGGAATCTACAAACAATAAAAGATTGCTAACTAATAAAGTCTAACAACACACAATACTAAGTTTTAGGGTAATATGGGAAATTGAGAACTCTTTACACTGCTGATGGGAGTGTAAATCATTTCAGCTACATTAGGGAGCAATTGGACAAAATCTACCAAAACTGAAATGTTCATATCCTCCAAACCAGGAATTAAACTTGTGGGTGAGCACATGAGCTGAAAGAAATACAGTTAAGTATGTTTATTGGAACATTTTCAAAATAACAAAAAAAAAAATTGGGAGCCACCTAAATGTCCTATTAAATATCTTGTGTAACAGAACAACAGGACATTCCTGTAGTGAAAGAGGGAGAGAAGGGGTCAGCAAACTTTCCCTTTAAAAGCACAGACAAAAAAAAAATAAAATAAAAAAAATAAAAGCACAGACAGTAAATATTTTCAGCTTTGCAGGCCATATGGTGTCTGGCAACTACTCAGTTCTGTTGGAGTGTGGAAGCAGGCCTAGACAATCTGAATGGGCAAGGCTGTGTCCTAATAATACTTTATTTGCTGAAACAGACAAATTTGGCCTGAGGGCTTTAGTTTGCTGACTCTTGATCCAGAACTGTGTGTGTCAAAGTGGACACATCTCACATACACAAAGTTGCAGGAGATTGTGATCAGAGTCATTAAGAGCAGCTGAAAAAACTACGTCGGCTGGCCATGGCCTTGAGGAAGTGGTTACACCTTTCTTTTGTCAGGCTAAGCCTTTCGGGATAGGCCCATCCCCCAAATCCCACAGATGGTCTGTGCTCCATCTTTCTCTTACCTGACCAGTCAGCAGGGCTGACACTCCCTCCACCAGTCCTCTGGTTACTCTGCTCACTTCTTCCTCCTCTCCTCCATCTTCCCTGAATCCAAAGGGCTGGCCTACTACTCTATGTCTCTACTTGGAAGTCTAGCAGACATCTCAAACTTGACCTCCCCAAAATGAACCCATGATCTTCCCCTAAAATGGACTCTGACTGTAACCCTCCCTCTCTGCACCTGTCATCTTTGACTCCTTTCTTTCCCACAGCCCCACACATTCTCCAGGCCCAAATCCTCTTGGTTCCACATTCAAAATATCTCCAGAATCTGACCACCTCTCACCACTTCCACTCCTGCCACTCAAGTCAGAGCCACCATCATCTCTTGTCTGTCTACTGCCATCGTTTCCTCCCTGGTCTCCTTGCTTTGGCCTTGCCCACTTGAGCCTGGTCTCACTACACTGACAAGAGTCCTCCTGTGCACACAGGTGTTGGATCATGCTATTCCTTCATGCCACTCAAAGTAAAAGTCAAAGGCTGAACAGTGTGCCATGAGGCCTGCAGGATCTGCCTTCCTGCTGCTCCTCTGGGCTTATCTACCTCACCCTTGCCCCCTTGGCTTCACACTGGCCTCCTTGCTATCACTATTTCGGGAAATCCCAGACACACATGTGCCCCAAGCATTTCTGTACTTACTGGTCCCTTTCCCTGGAGCATTCTTCCCCAAGATCTCTTTGTGGCTCACTCTCTAATTTCCAAGGTCTCCTCAGGGAGGCCTTCCTGAATGATCTTATTTAATATGCAGCCCCCACCCCAGTCACTCTCTATCCTCCCTCCCAACATCTTGCTTAATTTTTTTTGCCAGAGCAGTTATCACATTCTAATATGTTATACGCTTTTCCTAAACATTTTGTGATGAAAACTTTCAAGCGAATAGAACACCGGAAATAATTGTTCAATGACCACCCATATACCTACCAGTTACATTCTACACTTAACACTTGCTCCATTTGCATTATCACTATCTGTCAATCTGTCCATGCATCCATGTTATCTTTTTGATGCATTTCAGTAAGTTGCAATTCAACATTTGTTTATGATAAAAAATCTCAACAAAGTGGGTACAGAGGGACCGTATCTCAACATAATAAAGGCCATATATGACAAGCCCATAGCTAACATCATACTCAAAGCTGAAAGCTTTTCCTCTAACATCAGGAACAAGGCAAGGATTTCCACTCTCATCACATTTATTCAACATAGTATTGGAAGTCATAGCCAGAGCAATTCGACAAGAAAAAGAAATAAAAGATATCCAAAATTGGAAAGGAAGAAGTAAAACTGTCACTATTTGCAGATGACGTCGTATTATACATAGAAAACACTTAAGACTTCACCGAAAAAACTGTTAGAATAAACAAATTCAGTAAAGTTGCAGGATACAAAATCAATATACAAAAATCTGTTGCATTCCTATACACTAATAACAAATTATGAGAAAGAGAAATTAAGAAAACAATTCCATTTAAAATTGCATCAAAAAGAATGAATTACCTAGGAATAAATTTAACTAAGGAGGTGAAAGATCTGCACACTGAAAATTAGAAGACACTAATGAAAAAAATTGAAGTAGACATAAATAAATGGAAAGATATTCTGTGCTCATTTGGATTGGAAGAATTAATATTGTTAAAATGTCCATACTACCCAAAGCAATCTACAGGTTCAGTGCAAGCCTTATTAAAATTCCAATGGCCTTTTTCACAGAAATAGAACAAACAATTATAAAATGTGTATGGGGGTCTTCCCTGGTGGCACAGTGGTTAAGAATCCTCCTGCCAATGCAGGGGACACAGGTTCAATCCCTGGTCTTGGAAGATCCCACATGCTGTGGAGCAACTAAGTCCATGCACCACAACTACTGAGCCCACGTGCCACAACTACTGAAGCCCGTGCTCCTAGAGCCTGTGCTCTGCAACAAGAGAAGCCACTGCAATAAGAAGCCCATGCGCTGCAAGGGAGAGTAGCCCCCACTCGCCACAACTAGAGAAAGCCCACGCACAGCAACGAAGAACCAATGCAGCCAAAAATAAATAAATAAATTTATTTTTAAAAAATAATAAAAAATAAAATAACATAAGATTTGTATGGAATCACAAAAGACCCTGAATAGCCAAAGAAGTCTTGAGAAAGAACAAAGCTGGAGGCATTACACTCCCTGATTTCAAACTATATTACAAAGCTATTATAAAACAATATTGTATTGACATAAAAACAGACACATAGATCAGTAGAACAGAATAGAGAGCCCAGAAATAAACCCATGCATATCTGGTCAATTTACCTACAAAGAAGCCAAGAATACACAATGGGGAAAGAACAGCCTCTTTGTAGGAAAACTGTACAGCCACATGCAAAAGAATGACACTGGGCCACTGTCTTACACTATACACAAAAATCAACTCAAAATAGATTTAAAGACTTGAATGTAAAACCTGAAACCAGAAAACTCTTAGAAGACAACATAGATGGTAAGCTCCTTGACATCAGTCTTGGCAATGATTTTTTGGAATTGACACCAAACGCAAAGGCAACAGAAGCAAAAATAAACAACTGGGACTCCATCAAACTTATAAGCTTCTGTGCATCAACAAAATGAAAAGACAACCCACCAAATAGGAGAAAATTTATGCAAATCCTATATCTGATAAGGGGTTAATATCCAAAATATATAAATAACTTATATGACTCAATAGCAAAAACCAATCCAATTTAAAAAACGGGCAGAGGATCTGAGTAGACATTTTTTCCAAAAAAGACACAGGTACATGAAAAGGTGCTCCATATCACTAATCATCAGGGAAATGCAAATTGAAACCACAATGAGATAGCACCTCACACCTGTTAGATGGCTGTTCTCAAGACAAGAAATAACAAGTGTTGGTGAGGATGTGGAGAAAAGGGAACCCTTGTGCACTATTGGTGGGAATGTAAATTGGTCCCAACAACTATGGAAAACAGCATGGAGGCTCCTCAAAAAACTAAAAATAGAACTATCATATGATCCAGCAATTCCACTTCTGAGTATACTTTGGATAACGTATTTCCTTTATCCAAAGGAAATGAAATCACCATCTTGAAAAGATATATGCACCCCCTTATGTTCATTGTAGCATTATTTACAATAGCCAAGATATGGATACAACCTAAGTGTCCATCAACAGATGAAAAGATGAAGAAAATGTAGCATATATATACAATGGAATATTATTATTCAGACATAAAAAGGAAGGAAATCTTGTCATTTGAGACAACATGGATGGACCATAATCTCACTTATGTGTGGTATCTAAAAAACAAGCAAAAAAGGGAATTCCCTGGCAGTCCAGTGGTTAGGACTCCCCGCTCTCACTGCCAACGGCCCGGGTTCAATCCCTGGCGGGGGAACTAAGATCCTGCAAGCCATGCAGTACGGCAAAAAAAAAAAAAAAAACAAATAAAAACCCACCACCACAACAACAAACCCACACAAAACAAACCAAGCAAATAGAACAAAAAAACAAGCTAATAGAGACAGAAAACAGAACAGAGAGGAGGTGGGGTTGGGGGGGACGGCATGGTGAAATGAGTGCCCAAAGACACAAACTTCCAGTTATAAAATAAACATATAAAAGTCATGGGCATATAATGTACAGCATGGTGACTATGGTTAATAATACTGTAGTCTGTATTTGAAAGTTCCTAAAAGAGTACACCTTAAAGTTCTCATGACAAGAAAAAAAATTTTGTAACTATGTATGGTGACAGATGTTAACTAGACTTATTGTGGTGATCATTTCACAATGTACAAATATTAAATCATTATGTTGTACACCTGAAACAAATGTTCCATTTTAGATTCCTGTCAACAATATATGGGAGTTCCAGTTGCTCTGCTTTCTTGTTGATATTTGGTATTGCCAGTTTTTAAAATTTTAGCCATTATGGTGGTCATGTAATGGTATCTCCTTGTGGGCTTAAATTTAATATGCTATATAATTTTTAAAATGTATTTTGTTTTATTTCTCTTTCCCACTAACACGCAAGCCCCTTAAGGGCAGCATTTCCTATATATTTGGTTCCTGCGCTATCCCAGCACCTAGACAGAATGTAGCACATGGTAGGTGCTCAGTAAATACTTGTTGGGTGAGGACCTCTCCTCTGAGTACCCACTGTGTCATCTCTCTGAGTCACTGCCTACCTGAGCGTGGGTCTCCCGCCTGCTCCATGTGCACAGACTGGGTCTGGGTTGATCACTGCTACTGGGCACTAAGGGGCTCTAAGAGGACTGTTCAGGATTGTTGGGGAACAGTGTCAGCTCAGGGCAGTGTCTGATCTGTGCTGTTCTGTGGCTTCTGACTGGGACTCATGGGCCTGAGGAAAGGCAGAGAGCTGTCCTTGGCTGGCCTGTCACATGACGGTGGAGCAACCCCTGGCCGGGTTGGCCACCAATTACTGTGTGACCATGGCAGGTTCCTTCTCTGAGCATGTGTTTGCTCCTTTACACAACAGCAGACAGATCTGGGTCTGAAGTACCTTTACCACTTACTGCATAACTTTGAGCAAATTCTTTCCCTCTGGAGCCTCAGTTTCTTCATCTGCAAAATGGAGACAGTAACAGAGCCTACATCTGAGGTCAAGGGTCAGTGAGTGACCAGGAGGGAACAGAGTCCTGGGGAAACAGGGCCTGGAATCAGATGGACCAACTTTGGTAACTTGGGGCTGTGGCATCTTATTTAAGGCAGTGAACTCACTTGTAAAATGGGCCTCATGTTGGGAGGACCCAGGAGGAATGAGGTCTGAGTCAGGGTCATCATCTCTGAGTAAGGGTTGGTTGTTCCTGTTTGCAGAACTCTAAATGGAATTTTCCAGAGATTGGAGGATCTGAAACCCACCCAGGGGTCCCCAAGCCTCTGTCTGGGACTGCCCCACCCTTACTCCTTGAAGTCTTTCTGGATTCACTGGGAAGTGTAGGCCATGACCACCAACCTCACTTCCCACATGGGACCTTGGACCTGGCCTTTCCGTCCCCTGGGCCTCACTCCCTTGGTCCCCTTCTCTCTCTCTAGCCAAGGGAGTGCTCAGTTCTCACCCCACCTCCCTGAATGACAGGGCCAGGCTTGCCACCCCCTTCCCCTCCTGCTGTGTCCTTAGCCCCTGCCCTCCCCAGATGCTGGCCCTTAGAGCTGGCCGGTCACCTGGTGAGGTTGCCTCGCCTTGGCCTTTCCAGCCTCCAGCTGCTCCTCAGCATTCTCACCCTGCCTTGGCCCTCAGCTTTCCTCAGCCCTCTCATGTCATCCTGGTCATGTCCACGTTCACACCCATTAGTGCCTCCAACACGACAGTGACTCCCAAATCCCCACCTCCTGCCCTTGACTTTCCTTTCAGGCCTCCTGAACAAAGAATGTTTAGGCTTCTCAAACTTCTCTGAAAACTCAAGCTCAAAATCTCCTCTGATTCAGTGTTCAAAAACCTGAGATGACCTATCAGTTTTGTTTTCTTCTTGGAAACAACCTCCTACCCCATTCAGCATTTCTTTCTAGATTTACTACCCAGCACTCTTCACCACCATCCTGACATAACTCTTTTGACTTTCTCTCGTGTTGGAGCCTCAAATTGCCTGGATACCCTGCTTAACACTCTTTCCTTCACTCCCTTATTCTGATGTACATTCTTCGGTAGCTTCCTGAGAAACGGTGCATGGCAGATAATTACACATGATCTTCTATTGTCCGAAAATATTTACCTTATTCTTACACTTGGCTAATAGTTTGGCTGGGTGTGGAACTCTAGGTTGTAAATTATTTTTAATCAGAATTTTGAGCGCATTCTCTTCTAGTTTCTAATGATGCTGTTGGGATGTCCAGTGCTGTTGTGATTTCTAATCCTTTGTACTCTGTTTTTCTTTTTTCTCTCTGTGGATCGTATCTGTCCATGGTGTTCTGAGATTTCATGATGATGAGGCCTGGCATGGGTCTTTTTAAAATTAACTGCCCTAGACACTCAGATCTTTCAATGTGGAAACTTATGTCCTTACTTCTAGAAAATATTCTTATAGTCTCTTGTTGATAATTTTCTACCCCACTTTCTCTTTCTAGAACTTAATCAGATGTTAATCAGATGTTGAATATCCTGGACTGATCCTTTAATCTTCTAAACTTTTCCATTTTCTTTTTTCCCACCTTTTGGGAGATTTTCTCAACTTTATCTTCCAACTCTTGTGTTGCATTTATTCCCTTCGCATTTTTTATCTTTCAAAAGTTCTTATCTCTGAATGATAATTTTGTTATAGCCTCCTGTACTCTTAACCAGGGCATGAAGGACTATGCCAGTGGTTCTCAACCCTAGCTGTATGTCCAGGGAGCTTTTACAAACTGATGATGTCCAGAGCTTACTCTCAGGGATTATGATTTAATTGGTCTAGGGTAGGGCCCAAGCATAGTTTGGTTTTTGTTTTTTCAGTTGGTCATCTCATCTTCACTAGAAATAAGCTCTTGCCACCATCTCCTGTATGTCTAGACTGGGGCCTTGGGCATAGCAGGCATTCACTAAATAACTGAATGAATAAATAAATAAAGCACTCTTTTGCAAAGGAAGATTGCAAAATAAGAACAAGTTACAGGCAGTCTGCTACTTTTGCTCATGATGTTTTTCCTAAATATATATGAAAACCCAATACTTGAAAGTCAAACAACAGTCTTGCATGTCAATAGTGCTTAAACCCAGAGAATTAAAAATGATGAAATTCCCTATTCCACCTCACCTTTAGGCAAGTCTTTAACAACATATTTCTTGTGAACGAAGATGTTACAGTGTAATTACTTTCCTCTCAGTTTCTGCTGAGACCCCAAGGCAACACTTGCCACATGCCAGGAGAGGAACAGGACCAATGCAGGACTGAAAAACAAGGTGTCCCAAAGTGAATTCACACTTCTGCATCAACTTTAGCCTATAAAAGAGCTGGAAGTTAGAGGACAATTTTTAGAAGCTGTGGATGTACTTGAGTCTCACCATCCATGGAGGGAGGTGGTAGGGTGATTCTGCTTCACCTTGAATCAATAGAGAGGGAGTGTGTAGAGAGGGACCCTGAGAACCAGGAGCCAAAAGGAAAGTTATAAGGGGCCAGCCAGAGCAAGCGCGTCACCCAAAGTAAGGGAATGGAAGGCTGGGGATGCACAACAGAAGGTAACGGGGATGGGGGGGACAAGGGGCAGGTTTTTGAAAACCTGTGTAAAATGTACCAGAAGCACAAGTGTCACCTTTGAACACGCACCAGGCTCCGAGAGGAAGAAGCCAGTTCACAACAGTATTGAAGAAGTATGAACTTTCCTCCCCTCATCACACTCCCCTCTTAGCAACATGGGCAGCACAAGGCGGGGAGGAAAAAAGGCCACAGCCAAGCACTTGCTGCCCCTCCACTGCCAGGGGCAAGACTGGCAGCGGGCCCAGCCTGGGGAAGGGGTGGCTTCTATCTGCAAACACCGTTCAAAAGTTTTGTTACACTGGACTGGATGCATCATCTACCGATGGGAGAAGCCTGGGACTTGCCCTACATGCCATCCAGGGGCAGAGGAAGAGGAAGCCCCAGAGAATAAAGTTAAAGACAGTGGGAGACCCAAATAAAGTTGCCCTTTGATCCAACTGATCTTGTTTAACACAATGGTAGGACTAGCACTTTGAATGTGTTTGTGTTATTTTCTTTCTTGATTGAATATGATCAGTTTAAGTTCACTGACACTGGATTGCATCAACCAATTTGATGTGCTTGGCAACTTAATGATTTCTACCTGCTACAGTGATCAAATTTATGAGCTCTCCACTTCTTTTTTTCTGGTAATTCACCAGAACCTGGATTTGGTGTGGAAAGATGGTTTAGGATTCTCAATGAAAAAATATACATTAAAAAAATGATAATAATAATAAAATTAAATAAAATTAAATAAATAAAAAAATAAATTTTTTAAAAAAAGAAAAAATATACAAAAGTGCAGTGGGTTTGAGAGTCAAATATATGAAAGGGAAGAAAGCCTATAATTCCTGGAGTGCTTTTAGAACACATTTTTGGAGAAAGGCAATACCAGCTCACAGAGAAACGTCAGAATTCCAGAACAGTGGCAAGTACTGAAGTGGAGGAATAAATGGTGAAGGGAGAGGACAGCTGCAGCATTTTCCCTGGCAGGCAACCATTACCTGAACTGCAGGCCCCCTGCTCAGGGACCCCAGCTATATATCACACCTGAAGGGAATCAGACAGGGATTACCTCTGAGAACACTTTCTGGGCTGATGTGATCTTGAAAGGGGGTTGTGGTTGACAGGTTTAAGCGTTTGTTACTTAAGTGGTAAACTTAGGATCTGTGCGTTTCACTGTATGCAAATCTTACCCACTCCCCCCAAAAAGGTAAACAAACTAATGATACACATGTTGAAGTGTTTAGGAGCGTGTACTGTCTGCAACTGTACTTTGAAATGCATCCAAAAATTGGATGCATGGATGGACGGATGGAGGAATGGATAGTTATGTGATAAATACAGCAAAATGTTATTGTAGCAATTACAGAATTAAATGGAGAATATAAAATTATTTCAATTTCTCTGTATGTTTAAAAATTTTGGGGACTTCCCTGGTGGTTCCGTGGTTGAGAATCTGCGCTTCCACTGCAGGGGGCGCGGGTTTGATCCCTGGTCGGGGAACTAAGATCCCGCATGCCAAGCAGTGGGGCCAAAAGAAAAATTTTTTTTTTCTCATAAGGTTGGGAGCGGAAACACCCTGCTATTTTGGCAAATATACTTCTGAAACCCAGAAGCCATGCCTTTCCCTCCCGCCCAGGACAACGTCAGTTTCTAACCTTAGTAGTTATTTTATTCCTGTACATTTGCTACTTTTAAGTACAGAAACACATGTATTTACATGTGCTGTACCATTATTTAGACTTCTTAAAACCTGGAGTTTAGTCCAGGGTACATGAGTCCATGCTGCATCACAAACTGGAATGAATGCAAGGCAAGCTTCCCAGGTGTGAAAACCCATTGCCCAGGGGACTAGGAGGCGGAACATCTTTATGTTCATGGGTCATCCAGTTTTCCCCAAAGCCAGACAGAGCCAAACTCTCCTCAGGACCTTGAGGGAAGTTTTATGATGGAGAACATTAAGGCAAACAAGAGGGGGTGGGTGAGGAACTAAGCGAAGAGAGGAGGGCCAGGTCCCCAAACTCTTTCTAAACTCTTGCTCTGTTGCCAGACCTCCCTCTCCCCTCTATAGAAACCTGACCTCTCCTCTGGGGTAATTTATGTTATTCAGACCATCTTCTCCCATTATTCTTCTTGGAGAAACTCAAGACAGAAGGACAGGGGAACCTTAGACTTGGATCGAAGCCTCAACAGCCTCTGAGAACAAAGAGGAGATAGTGGTGGCCATGCCTCACTTTCCTTTAAACCTGGCATCTCTGAGGTAATTACTGATCCAGTGTCATTTTGCTGCAGTCCTGCAGTCACCGCCTCCCAGGATGTGCTTCCTGGTCCACAGGGACAGGGACAGCAGGCAGTGATAGCTCAGAGAATCAGTTTTACTTGAAGATTTGGGGAAAAGTATTTAAAAGGATTATTTCTATATTAACACAAACATATCGATTATGGCGTGGAAAATTCCTATGATCTTTCACTAAAATAGATTTTGAAGAAATTTTGCCGAGCCCTTATAAACTATACTTCTAGGCTCCCAAGGGTACATGTTTTACTCCCCTGATACTGTTAAGAAACTTCACTGGAAAATTTAGAAAAGCATTTTTGTTGTACGGAAGAACTCACACTGTAGTCGGAGGTTACTGCCGGGGAAGGGAGAAGGACAATGAAGGGGAATTTCGAGGTTTGCACTATAGTTTTAAATCCTTTCCCTCTGTAACAAGAAACAAAAGACAAAAAGAGAACCTAATAAAAAATAAATACATGTAGTTTCTGGGGAAAAAAAATCCGAGTGCTGCTGGATGACGAGTGGCCTACAGCCTCACTGAATGGCCGGCGCAGCCCCTCATCCCCACCGCACCCCAGGACTCAAGTCTAAGGGAAGGCGGATGCTTATCCAGGATGAGCTCGCTCGGGTGAACCAGACCATCTGGGATTTCTGGGGAAGGTAGTGTGGAAAGAGCAGAGCTTTTGGAGTCAGACACCTGTGCTCCCGGCTGTGAGACCTCAGGCAAGTCATTCTTGAGAACCCAACTTCCTCATCTTTAAGATGGCTTTACCACCCTGTCTGTAGGGAACTCTGAGGAAGATATAAGCCACACCTGGTACTCAACAAATTTCACTCCTTTCCTTTCCTTTCCCCAGTGAAGTGTAGTCGAAAAAAAGCTTTCAAAACATTGGTGGGGGTGAGAAATGATAAAAGGGGTGGCTAGGGACAAGAGGCCCAGAAACCAGGACACCAGTCATAAAACAGGTCCAGCTCAGAAAGTGTGGCCACAGGAGCAGTAGGGAGCACAACCCACCATGGGGGCACCGGGCTTAGCCTTCAGACCACGTGATTACACAGGAAGGGAGGCCTTTTCAACCTAGCGTTTAAAGACACACAGCAGGGAAAGCATTTTGGTTATTTTTAGTTAAAGAAAAACAGCCTTTTCCAAGGGCAACAAAGTGAACTCAAAGTCAGAAGGAAACAGGGTGTGTGGGCTTCTCACAATCTCTTGCTCCATAAACCTGGATGGGATTCTCCTCCTGGAAAATCAGGTGCGTCTGGCCAGCAGAGGGATGACTTTGGTGGGGTAGGTGGAGCTGCAGCCGGAGTGGTCTGAGAGGGCTCTAAGGTGACTTCCATATGCCAGTCAGTTGACATGATTAACGCTATTATTCTCGAGGGGCATTAAATTAAGGAATGACGCAGGGAGCCAAGAGAGCGGCTTATTCAGTTGGATTCTGAATCACAATCAGGAAATAGTCTTTATCTGCAAGAGAGGAAAAATGAAAAAACAAATCACTAAATGTAAAATGGGAGAAAAACACACCACAAAGCCAATAAATCATTAAAACACCAACTGTAAAATGTTGGTGGGGCAGAGAGGGATAAAAAGCATCAATACTCAGGCTGCTTCCAATTGCTGGGAAAACAGAAGATAAACTTGCAAATTTCCTGTGGGGGCTCCTGCACATGTGGCTGCTGCAAAGCGGGGCCCTCAGCCTACCCGGCAGTGGTGCTCGGCAGCGCATCCTCATTTCTTTCTTTTTTTTTAATTTGGCTGCGTCAGGTCTTAGTTGCGGCATGAGGGATCTTTGTTGAGGCATGCAGGATCTTTCCTTGCGGCGTGTGGGCTTCTCTCTAGTTGTGGCATAAGGGTTTTTCTCTTGTTGAGGCATGTGGGCTCAGTAGTTGTGGTGCGTGGGCTTAGCTGCCCTGCGGCATGTGGGATCTTAGTTCCCTGACCAGGGTTCGAACCCGCGTCCCCTGAATTGGAAGGCGGATTCTTAACCAGTGGACCACCAGGGAAGTCCCCACATCCTCATTTCTAATCTTCCCAGTACCAACAGGGAGGTAGGATTATCACGGTTTTTTGGGTAGGGAAACTCAGCTTCAAGGTTTCCTACAGCAATGGTTCTCAAACTACAGGGTGTCGGAATCACTTGGAAGGCTGTTTAAAAGAGCACTGCTGGTCCCACCCCCAGGGCTTCGGACTCAGTGGTTCTGGGGTGGAGCCCGAGAATTTGCATTTTTAACAAGTTCCCAGGTGATGCTGATGCTGCAGGAAGAACCACTAGTTTAAGGTTACCCAGCTAATTAGTATCAAAGATAGAATTCTAACCTCAACCCGCTAGTCTTGGGTTAATGTCAGTTCTGTCATAAGTTCAGCTGCTAGCCTTCCAGAGCCTTCTGGAGTAGAAAATTTCAAAGGCACCAGGTCAAAGGGGTCCAAAGCTACCTGAATTTCACCTCTGGGGATCTAGCCAGTCAGAAGGAATGTCCATCATGAAATCATAGCAAGTCCAAGTCCTCTGGGGTGAGCCTGACTGCCTCTCACTTTATAAAAGAGGAAGTGGGAGAAGCGAGGTGTTTCAGCTTTGCCCACTTAATAATCAAACTGCAAACATTCACCAAGGCTTCCACGTGTTGGCTCTGGGTCAATCCCTTCTCATACAGAACCTCAATGAATCCTTGAATCACTCTGCGGCAGGGCCCAGTGTTTTCTCATTTTTACTAATGAGAACACTTACTAATGAGAACACTAAGGCTCAGAGAATTAAATGACTTGCCCAAGCCAAGGCAAACATGCCAGGTGGGGTAGCTGGGTTTGACTCAGATGCTGAATGCCTCTGGTCTGCCCCCCTGCTGAACATGTGAAAAATGGCAGGACCTTGGCATG
>NC_041227.1:22858312-22871990 GCF_002837175.3 Physeter macrocephalus
ACAAATATACTGATATCTGGCTTCCTTTGAAACGTCAGGAGCCCTGGTCCAGTGGGTCCAGGTTGATAACAGGCAGCCAACCTCTTCAACTGGGGCACGTGCTCTTTGGTCAGTTCCCACCCAGCCCATTTACCTGCCCAATCCCTGTGAGCATGTGGGTTTGTGACCTGTGATCTAAGGAAATCCTCACAATCCTTAAGGAGGTACTATCACCTCCGTTTTACAGATAAGGAAATGGAGGCACAGTTACACAGCCTCTAAGTGGTAAGGGTGAGATTCAAACCTGGGTGTGTCTCACTCCAAAGCCCATGCTCTTCTCACCACCAGGCCCTGCCACTCTGGGAGTTATTCCCTGCTTTGGGCCCCAATTTCCTCCTCTGCTAAATGGAGAGAATGATTTTTGCCCTGCGGAGGACCCTGTGAAGATCTTCAAGAGAGTAGAGAGGCGAGTACTGTATGAACTCTGGCAAGGCCTGCATGGAGAGCCCAGGGCTGGACACATGACCCTTGGCCAGGGGTGGAGGTAGGAACCCACCTTCTTGGGCAGGAAGTGGACCCCGACGGGATACTTGTCTGGGTGGGTCCACAGCTCAATCTGCGCCAGCACCTGGTTGGTGAAGGAGTTGCTCATCACGAAGCTAGGGTGGCCCATGGCGCAGCCCAGGTTGACCAGCCGGCCCTCGGCCAGAATGATGATGCGGCGCCCGTTCTTCAACAAGTAGCGGTCCACCTACAAGTGGGCAGCACAGCGGTAAGAGCTGGTGGGCACCGTTCCCAGCGTCCGCCCCTACCCTCATCCTACCCTCCTGTCCAGCAGGCCTCCCGACCTCCAGCAGGGCCCACAAACGGCCTGGACTGCCCCAGAACAACCCCCAGCACAGGGCCTGGCACACACAATTAATAAGAGCCAGTATATGTTATGCAACTCTGAGCAGCAGACCTCATAGGTCGGCTGTGAGAATTTAAAGAGCTGACATGTACAAGGCACGTAGTTTAAGTACTACGTATTAGCTAATGTTATTATTACTGGCACGTGCCCTGGGCTAAGAACATACATATAACCATATATACATATATATATAATATATATATAAAATTATCACATTTAATCCTACTAACAACCCTATAAATTAAATACTGCTATTACCCCATTCCACAGATAAAGAAACTGAAGTTGAAAAGGCTAAGTTCTTTGTCCAGAGCCACACATTACAAAGTGGCTGCAACATGAGCCTGGACAGTCTGAGGACAGATCCCACGTTCTCAATCACCATGCCTATAGTAACAAGGTGAATGCAGTGGTACTCAACCTTGGCTGCACATCAGAACTATCTTGGGACCTTTAAAACTGGGGATGCCTTGGCCTCACTCCAAGATTCCAATTTACGCAGCCCTGAAACCAGCCCCTCCCCCACCCATCCCACAGCCCAGGTTGCCAGAGCCTCGTCATCTGACTGCCTTGAAGGCCAGCCCACGTGCATGCCGCCCTCGGCGCTCCATCCACCAAGCCTGCTGGCAGGGCTGGGGCTTCTCACCTGGGGCTTGATGTTCACCTTCTCCACAGCGTTCTCGTTCAGCCATTTGACGTCAATCTCCACGTCAAAGTGTCCGATGTTACACACAATGGCGTCATCTTTCATCTGTTCAAAGTGCCTGTGAAGGAGCCCCAGCCTGTGACAGACTGTCAGGGACCAAGAGCAGCCGCAAGCCTGCCCCCTCCTTCACTCCCTGAGACCCCCCGCCTGGCGCCTACCGGCCGAGGATGATGTCAATACAGCCCGTGGTGGTGACAAAGATGTTGCCCTCCTGACAGGCCTCATCCATGATGGTCACCTCATAGCCTGTGTAGAGACAGTGTCTGTGCGAGTACATGCCCAAGTACTGGGCCTGCTTCTCAGTCAGCTTGGTCAGCTTCACATTCAACTTGCCCAGGTGGGCTTCAGCCACTGCTTCATCCAGCTTCTTGGGCAGGAAGTGGACCCCGACGGGATACTTGTCTGGGTGGGTCCACAGCGCAATCTGTGCCAGCACCAGGTTGGTGAAGGAGTTGCTCATCACAAAGCTGGGGTGGCCCATGGCACAGCCCAGGTTGACCAGCTGGCTCTCGGCCAGAATGATGATGCGGTGCCCGTTCTTCAACAAGTAGCAGTCCACCTGGGGCTTGATGTTCACCTCCACAGTGTTCTCATTCAGCCACTTGATGTCAATCTCCACGTCAAAGTGTCCAATGTTACACACAATGGCGTCATCCTTCATCTGCTCAAAGTGCTGGCCGAGGATGATGTCGATACAGCCCGTGGTGGTGACAAAGATGTTGCCCTCCTGACAGGCCTCATCCATGATGGTCACCTCATAGCCTGTGTAGAGACAGTGTCTGTGCGTCACCCAGGGTGGCCTTGCCCCCCCTCTGGCCCCAGTGGCTGACAACCAGCCTTCACCCTATCATACCCTCCATGGCAGCCTGAAGCGCATTGATGGGGTCGATCTCCGTGATGATGACGCGGGCCCCGAAGCCCCTCAGGGCCTGGGCACAGCCCTTGCCCACGTCGCCATAGCCCGCTACCACCGCCACCTTGCCCGCAATCATCACGTCCGTGGCCCGCTTGATGCCATCTATGAGGGACTCCCGGCAGCCATAGAGGTTGTCAAACTTGCTCTGAAAGGAGAGGGGGCAAGGCGGCTACGGGGGCAGGCAAGGCCCTGGGGCCTCAGACCCGCTCTCAACATCTCAGCCTGGTGGGCCTTGGGCTGATCACCTCCTAGGACTTCTCCCCACCAGCTAATGTGCTCATGTGCCCCTTGCCCTGCTCAGTCCCACGATTTTCCCCCTGGCCTTTCTCTGCCAGTCCAGAAGGCTTCCTGTGGATCAACTATGAGAGACTGCCCGGTCAAAGAATCTGCTTCACGTTAAACCTCTTGATGCCCAGCTCTGAAGCTCACTGCACAGTTCTTTGCCTCTTTACTGCCTTTGATGCTTTGCCTCATTACCCTAAGTCTACAACCCCTTTCCCCCCTCAAATGAGGGCTAAGCCCCTAGCCTGCAGCCTTCCCAGGGGACCTTCTGCAGGGCCTACTCCTGAGCTGCTCTGGGAACCAACAGCTGGAGCCATCACTGCCCCACAGGCTCACCTTGGTGACAGAGTCGTTGACGTTGATGGCAGGCACCTTCAGGATCCCGCTGGCCATCATCTTGTACAGGTTGTGGACCCCCGTTGTGGTCTCTTCGGAGATGCCTCGGATGCCTGAACAAGAGAGGAGGGGATGAATTTCAGGCCAGGAAGGAGTGGCCCAAGGGACAGGGTGGCCTCTGAGATGAAACTCCAAGAGCCTCAGAGAGCCCACAACTGAACTCACCCAAATTCCTCATCTTTGCCTCCTAAAGCCGCTCCTCCTTCTGGGTTCCTATCTCTGTAACGGACACCACAGTCCACCTAATCACCTAGGCCAGCATGAGGAAGGAGCCACTACCATCACCAGGCCTAACGATTCTACCTCCCAACAACTCCCGAACTCTCCACTTGCACTGTCATGCCCTAGCCCCTGCCACCGTCATCGCTTGCCTGTCCCAGCCACAACTCATCCTCTACACAGCAGCCATTTTTAACATGTACATTTGCAGGGAAGTCTTTTCAGTACCATCCAATTACTTCCCTTTACTCTCAGGATCAAGCCAAACTCTCTTCTCAGTCTATTCTACTAAGTCTTTACACATCTGATCTTCACTAAAGCTCCAGCCACAACCTGAAATTCTCCCCAGTGAAGGAAGCTGTCATGCTGGCTAACTTTCTGTTTCAAGAATGGTCTATCCTTTCCTGCCTCAGGGCCTTTGCACTCACTACCCCTACTTTCCTCCCCACCGCTTTTAACAAAGCTGACATCTTCCCAGCTGTTCTCAGCCCTGGCCTTGGCTTGCCCTTGGGCCATCATCTCAGCCAGGCCTCCCCTAGCCACCCAGCCCCGAAGCTGGGCCCCAGCACGCCTACAGGAGCCTGCTGTTCTCCCATCTTCCATAGAATCTGCTGCTCGAGGCACTGGGAGTCCTGCCAGGCCTGCTGCTTTCATGTGGGCAAGCAGGCCCCGTTTAAACCACTAGCACCCAGCCCACCCACCCGTCCTACTCACCCAACAGGAGCTGTGGGTACTTGGTGTGGATGAGGTTGGTGAGGTCACCACCATCGTCCAGAATCATGTTGAGGGGCCCGTCCTTGAAGTACAGCGTCTGCTCAATGCACCACAGATATTCCTCGTCCGTTTCACCCTTCCAGGCATACACTGGAGAGTGAGTGGCACATCAGGGCCTGGCCCTCCCCACTGGCACTTGCTCCAGGGACCCACCTGGATAGAGCCAATACTAACTCCTTCCTAATTCCCATCCCCTGCCACCTCTAGCACCTCTGAGGACTCAGCAATGTTAAGAACACAACTTGGAGCCAGAGAAATCTGAATGCAAATCCTGGTTCTGCACTCACCAGCTGTGTGACTTTGGGAAAATCACTGCACCTCTCTGAGCCTCAGTTTCCTCATCTATAATAGTATGGATTATGAGACAGAGGCCAAGTACAGACCCCCCCCCCCATATATAGGTATCTGGAAATAATTATTTCCTTTCCTACCTCTTCTGTCTGGGCCCCCAACCCAGTGACCAGGGCTCCTACCCACAATGCCTACTGCTAGGATGGAGGTGCACAGGGGCAGGAAGCCACACTCAGGTGGACCCAAGCGAGACAAGATCCAAGATTCATTATGCACTGAAAGGACTTGATGGGCCAGCAGTCTCTGTGGTAGGTTATCCTAGGCAAAGTCTGGCCAAAAACTACTAACAGCAGCTACCATGTATGGAGCACTTTCTCTGTGCCAGACATTACTCTAACTGCTTCACGTCCCATCTCATTTTTCCTCACAGAAACCCTGTGAGGCAGCCATTACCATCATCATCACTTACAGATGCCCAGAGAGGGGCTAAGATGTGCCCAGATCACTCAGCATGGCATTCCTGAGCAGGCATCAGAACCCAGGGCTCCTGGGAATTCGAGGGCAGACCAGTGGTTAGGACTCTGCACTTCCACTGCTAGGGGCCCAGGTTTGATCCCTGGTCAGGGAATTAAGATCTCGCAAGCCGCACGGCGCAGCCAAAAAAAAAGAACCCAGGGCTCCTGACTGCCAGCCCAGGCTCCTCGCATCATATGGTACAACTGAGACACAGGTGTGGGGCTCCCATGAACCTCCTATGAGCAAAGGACACCCGCCAAAGCAGGGCCAGCTTCTCCTCCCCCAAACTGGGGCAGACAATGGTATTAAAAACAAAACCTTTCCCAGAAAAGGGCCATGGAGCCCAAACTAGGCTGAGGAGTTGGGGACAGACCGATCCAGCCTTGGTCAGTCTCTGGAGAGGTCCTCCCCCACTCCTCACCCTCCACCTGTGGCTGGTTCAAAGGAACTGTGAATGTTCTATTTCATCATCATCAGAGCTAACCACTGCCCTCCTCAAGCCCAGGCAGACTTGTGCCTATTTCCCCAGCAGCTTGTGAGAAAGTCTTTCCTCTTTGGTCCTGGTATTTCCCCAGCGCCCTAGACCATCAGATACTATGCAATGGACCTCTGGGACTTTTTTTCTGCCCAGTATCCCTCCCTGATTCTTTCGGAAACAGACCCACATCATTACTTTAAAGAATTTCCCCTCTTCGACATCATGTGGTTCCCAATCATTAGATCCCACCCTTCCTGATCACATGACTTGAACTGGGCAAGTAAGTGCCTTCAATAGGATTTTAGATGACAGTTGGACAAAACAGTTCTTTCCAATGGGTCACTAGGCTAGGATTCTGTGGCCATGACTCCTCTCCTCTACCGCAGGGAAGTCTGTAGCAGTAAAAGTCAGTGAAGCAAACAGGGAAAAGCAGAGCCACTTCATGCATTCCTGCATCCCCCAGCAGCAAGCTGGCCTCACCTGGAATGCCAGCCTTGGCAATGGCAGCTGCTGCATGGTCCTGGGTGGAGAAGATATTGCAGCTGGACCACCGCACCTGAAAGAGCCAGCAAAACAGGACTGGTCACAGACAGTTCAGAAGACCAAGGTCACTGGACAGGGATAAGAAAAAGCCCTGGAGCTAGGGCCGAGAGGCTCGGGATCTACATGCAGCCAGTTCTGCAACCTCAGGCTGGGTTGCAAATGGCAACCAGTGGATGGGAGTGGATGGGAGCCAGAGCACTGACAAGACCCAAATTATGTTAAAACATGGCTCTGCTGTGTGGAAGGGAAAAGGCTCCGCACAGAAGCAAGGAGACAAGGGCAGAAGCTGTTGTTAGAGTTCAGACAAGAAATGCACCTCTAGCAGTGGAGGTGATGATGCGTGTACTTTGAGGGCCGAGCTGACAGGATTTGCTGCAGGGTTCGTTGTTGGAGTAAGAGAGCAAGAGGAGTCAGGGACGACCCCAGGTTCTTGAACTGAGAGGGCCTGTAAGGCTGAAGTCTGCATCTGCCTACACGGGGAAGCCTCCAAGAAGAGAAGGAAATCATGAGTTCCTTTGGACATGTTGAGACTGAGATGTCAATCAGATCTCCAAGTGGAGGTGATACCATCAGCTGCTGGGTATACAAGTCTGGAGTTCCAGGGAGAAGTCCAGGCTAGTACATATAACTGGGAGTCATCACCATCTAGACAGTATTTAAAGCCATAAAATCAGATTGCCAAGAGTGTGAGTGTAGAAAAGAAAGAAGAGGTGCAAGGACTGAACCCTGGTGTGTTCTGTAGCTAGCTTTTGCTGCTCTGCCCTGCCCCCTGCTTTGGGAAACATCTTGCCCCCAGAGAAGTTGGAAGAGCTGCAATCATTGGTACACATAACCCAGGCTGAACCAATCAGAGCGTGCCATCCTTCCAGCAGCCATGATTGGCCAAGGGCAGGCACATGACCCCAGGAAGGCGTAGGAGAGCCAGTCCTCGGACGACTCAGTAGGACGCCGGGCTTGAGTTTTTCCTATCAGAGCTCCCCAGTCAGGAGAATGTTAACTGAGGGAAGTCAGACACCGTCTTCCCAGCGAGAGAAAATCTGCAGAACAGTCATGACAAATGGAGGTGGGGGGTACTGTGACAAGGCTGTAACTGGAGCCCCTGCTGGGCCTGAGGGGGCACAAGACTGGAGTTCCCCACTGCACAAGAACTGCTGCTGCGGGCCTCACCTCAGCACCCAGGGCAACGAGGGTCTCAATGAGGACAGCTGTCTCCACGGTCATGTGCAGGCAGCCGGCAATGCGGGCGCCCTTCAGTGGTTTGGAAGCCGAGTACATCTCCCGCATGCGCATCAGGCCCGGCATCTCATTCTCTGCGAGGTCCAGGGCCTTGCGCCCCCAGGCGGCCAGGCCGATGTCAGCTGTAGGGGCAGGATGGATGGGAGTTCGTGAGCCACCTCATCCCACGAACCACAAAGCACCGCCACTCAGCACTCATCCACTTGCGGACTCGAAGCACTAGACTGGGTAATCTGGTCACTGCACTCTCTCACTCATGCAACAGGGATTTATGGAGCCAGGGCAGTCAAAAAAGAAAGACATGGTGGTCCCTGCCAGTAACCACAGCTTACTTACAGCCTTGTGGGAGAACACATTTAATCAAAGAAGCACACAGGACCATGAATATTACAACACAGGTAAGTGCCCCCTTGAAAAATAGCTATCAGCCTATATATACCTCCTGCTACCCTTTCTGCTGCCACCTACCAACGTCCTCATTCCCTAAAGATTTTAGCTCCTAGCTCTCCACATTCCTAGTCATCACTCTTGGTGATCTCATCACTCATAAATGATATAATCTAACACCTCGGACTCGGCACAGCTCCTTGATCTCCTTGAAGATACAAAAATGCTTCTCCAGTCCTAATGTTTCTCTCCACATGGAGGGAACTCATCTGTGTAACTAACACTCTGGGCCTCTCTCTGCCCCAGGGGAGGTGGAGTGACTTGTCTAACTAGTAAACTTAGGAGGAAGAAACTGGGCATGCGCAGTTCAGGTCTCCCTTCTTTTGCAAGCAAGCAGCAGCCAACCTACCTGCAGGAAGTGTGTTCTACATAGAGACCTACCCAGGCCCGCCCTGCCTGTAACTGGTGGGTTAACTGCTGAATTTTTGGGTTCAGTTAGCATGATCATTGGGACTTTGACACTAATCTACATTCTCTGGCTTAGATGTTATTAGTCATCCCTTGGTCTCTACAGCGGATTGGTTCCGGGAATGCCTGTGGATACCAAAATTTTTGGACGCTCAAGTCCCTTATATAAAATGGCATAGTACAATGAATACTACTCCTCTCCCTTATAATCTCACCCTCCCTCCCCTGCCACACTAACCCATTCTCAAGGTCAGTCCCTAGGTCAGTGTTGCAAACTTCCCTGATAAGGGTCATCTGGCATGCTTACAAATATCCCCTGGGGAATCAAATTAAGTAGGTCTAGGATGGGGCCTGGAACTCCTCGTGATTTTTATCTTTAGGGGAGCTTAGATCCTGCCAATCACCCAAAAGGGGTGGTGGGTGGGAGGGAAAGGACTATTGAGAATTTAGTAATAAATAATAAAACCAACTAAGTCACTCTGCTTCCTACTGTACATCTAAACAACTTCACAGATGAAATATACCCCCCCATGGGAGGGACTACTCCCACTGTGCCTCAACACACACCTACTCCACCGCTGCCCACTTTGGCAGGCCATCACCCATGATACTCTCCCTTGGAAATCTTGATTTCAAGCAACCGACTCTGGCCATGTCCCACCTTTCCAATACTCTCTGTCTAGAGCCCAAACTCCAATAAAGCTGCTACGGGTCAGGTCAGAACCTTTAATCCATTTATCCTACCGATTATCACTGTCCCTCACTGCACCCTTCATGTTCTCAATATCTTCCACAATTTAGATTCCACTGTCCCTTCTACCCTCTTGTTCTCTGAGAACTCCTCAGCAAAACTCCCACCCTGGTTAAACCCAGCCCTCCACTGCACCCAAGTCATTGAGCCCAGCAGGAGGAAAATGATGACCACACCAAAGGTTTCATTTATTAAGACCACAAATATCAGGGGACACTCCAGCAATCCTATTACATCTTCTTAGTAAATTTACCACCTTTTCCACCCCAAACTTCTAACCTTTCCTCATCAACTGACGACCTCACTTCACAATTCATGGAGAAGAATTCAGAACTATGCCACTCTTCCTCCAGGGAATCCACTAGTCCTCCTCACATGTAGTTACAGACCAGGCATTCCTTTGTTACAATAGACAGAGCTGTCTCTGCTCTGTGGGGCCTGATCCCATATCGTTTTACCTCCTTGATGACTTCACTACTCCACTAAAACTGCTCTTCTCAAGGTCTCTGTAAGGCCTAATCCCCATAACTAATGGTCAATTACCTATGTTCATGTTTCTCCCTGCAGCACGAATAGCACTAAGTACTCTCTCCTTCTGAAACCCTTTCTTTGCTTGGCTTCTATGCCTGTCTTTCTGTGGCTTCCCTACCACCTTCCTGGCTCCTCTTCCTGTTACAGACTCTAAAGTTTGGAAGCCCTCAGGGCTTCATCATCTCCCTCTTCTCTCCTACCAGATGAGCTCATCCCATTTTATGGCTTGAAATACCTTTTCTATGGAAATGTCTCCCACACATTCATTTCCAGCCCAATCTTCTCCCCTGAACTTGAGACTCATATAATCCAACTGCCTATTCAGCATCACAATTTGGATGCCCAACTGAATTATGTGTCAAGTTTGAGCCCTCGCGACTCCTTGCCCTCACCCCCAAACTTGTCACTTCCCAAATCTTCCCATTTTAGGAAATGAAACCACCATTCGACCAGCTGCTCCAGCCAAAAACTTACGATTTCTTGATTTCTCTTTCTCCCGTGCACCTCCTTTCAACCCATCAGCACACTGTTGGCTCAACATCCCAAATACAAGCAATCCAACAGCATCTCACCACCTTGGATCACTGAAGCCACCTCCTCACTGGTCTCCCTGCTCCCACGTACTATTCTCCCCACAGAAGTCAGAGAAACAAACTTTTCAATTTTCAAATATATCACCTCCATTCTTCTGCTCAAGTAAAAAACAAGCCAACATCCAATGGCTTCCCCTTAACCATGAATAAAATCCTAACTCATCACATGGCTTTAGGGTCCTACCCAGGTGACTGCCCACCCTTCTCCCCCATCTCTCCACCCTCTTCTCCCCCTCTCTAGTTGCTCAACCACACGAACCTCCAAGTGAGCTAAACTCATTCCCACCTCAGGGCTTTAACCAAGCAGCTCTCTTACCCTGGAAGGCTCCTCCCCGAGCACCTGATACAGTACCTGGCACACACCAGGGGTTTCAACAAAAACCTGGAAACAGGAAAGAACTTGGTATATTGTTGCTGGAGGAACAGAGTGTGCCAGGGTGACTCTAGTAGAGGGAGTAAGATGATGAATCAGGAGGACTTTATTCCTGTTGAGTTTTAAGGGTAGTATCATGACCAGACCTTTTTGTCTTCTGAAAAGCCCTCTTTGGTTGCTGCATGTATCTGTGGAGCAAGAGACCCGGGGAGACCTGTGAGGAGGGAGACCAGGACTGGGGTGGTGGCCATGGAGACAGAGAATTGGGCAGATCTCCTCACTTATAAAATGGAGACAATATTACTATATTATCCGTATGCATGTCTGTCCCACCCTCATCCTTGAGTCACCCTTGTATCTCTAGTGCCCAGCTGGGCCTGGCAGAGAAGGGGTCCACAAATGTTTACCAACCACACCTGTTGTTAGGACTGAATGAGAGAAGGTCCACGGAAGGGGCTGGCACAAGACAGGGTTTAGCAAAAAAGAAACAAATCTGAACCTAGTCCAACTCCCAACATTTACCTATGAGGAAAGGCTCAGAGAAGGGTTTGCCCCAGGTTCCACAGCCAGTCAATGGCAGAGGCAGGACTGGTGGCCAGGGAGGGCTAGAGCCAGAGGCTCCTGGGAGGGGCACAGCAGTAGTGGACAATGGTTCCTGTCCTATCCTAAGCTTCACCCCCTCTGCCACCACCTGTCCCTCTAGCCAAAAAGAACTCTTTCACTGCCCTCAGGACAGCTGTGTCAGCCCTGGTGTTTTCGTGGGTCCCTCAACTCCAAGGGCACAGGAGGGTCTGGCACTCAAGCTCTGGGGGTTTTGGTGCCCAGGAGAGCTGAGGACTTGCAGAGGTTGCAGTAACACCTGTCCCAGGACAAGCTAAGAGGCATAATAGCAAAACCCTCTCTGAGCCTCAGTTTCTTCATCTGTAAAGTGGGAATAATCATCCCTAACCTTCTATGAGCCCTGAGGATTAAAGAAGATGCCATATGGGCAAGGTCGGGCACACTGTGCCCTCCCTGATGGAGGCGTCCTTCCTCCAACCCTACCTAGCCAAGCTCCTCCACTTCCAAATGCAGCCTTATCTGCTGCCACACAACCCAAAGCCCTCAACCCTAACCCATCCAACTCTCCACAGTGTAACATGTCCCCATTCCAGTTCTGCCACTGGACCTTGACTTAATCTTTCTGGGCTTCAGTTTCATCCACACAATAGGGACCATAACCTACTCTGGCCTGCTACTTGATAAACTACTATTGATAGGTTGTTATTTTCCACAGTCTTTGCAAGTCACTTCCTGTTAGGACTTCAGTTTCTTCCTCTTTATCATGAGATAAAGTCCACCTCTAAAGATCATTCTGTAATGTAAATGTAAATCCTCAGATACATAGCAAGGGCTCCATGAATGATACTTTTCTCCAGGTTGAATGTTGTCTTGAATTTACTTTCAAAATTGCTAGCCAGGCTGAACTGGTTTTTGCTAAAAGGTCTTTAGGGTTATTCCAAATGTGTTCACTTATATACAGTGGTGAAAAGGTGGGCACAGCCTGGGTTCATATCCTGCTCCACCACCTCCCAGCTGTAAAAATGTGAGCAAGTTACCTTTTTTCCTGGGTTTCAGTAAACCCATCATAAAATGAGAAAGTAATAGTCCCTACCCTAAAAACCCATTAGAATAAAATGAATTAATCTATAATAAACATAGAAGGCAATGCCCATTCCATAGTAAACGCCAACTATCAGTGTATCAGCTTCAATCCATAGAACAGCAGGAAGAATTTTTCTAACCACTCCAAAATTACTTCGAGAGTCTCTGTATGACTGTACCTTCTGGCCAGGTGGGTGACCCCAAGAGGTTGAGTAACAAGCCCAAAGTCCCTGGTAAGTGGACTAGCCCGGCCTCGGGCTGAGTCTCCAGGCCTCTCCCCACGTGCCCTTCGGGGCCCCAGTGCCCTCGCCTTCCCTGTAGGAGGCCCAGAGAGGGTGGGCACTTGCCCGGGACCACCAAGTTAGCCAAGGAGCCGGTCCAGGCCCAGGAGGCAGGATCCAGGCCCCCTAGTGTAGGTCCTGGCAGGTGCCACTGGTCCTAGGCCATGGCCAGGTGCGCGCTGCCCGCCTGCCCCAGGCGGCTGTGGCGGAACACGCCGCCAGTTCGCCGCTCCGCGGGCCTCGCTGCTGCACCGGCCTCGCGGGGCACGCCGGGACGCATAGTCCGCGGCCACCTCCGAAGACCCGCTCGCAGCAGCGGGAGAACTCCAACCCCCAGACGGCCTCGCGCGGCCAAGACCGCCCTGTGCCGGCGATTCAAGGGGGTCCTTCAGAGCGCCCCGGGTCGGCTCCGCGGCAGCCGCCCCAACAGGCCCCCAGCGGAGGCGGAGCAGACGCGGCCGACTGCACGTCCTGGAACTCACCGACTTTGTAAGGCAGCTTGTCCGACATGCCGGCGGCGTTTCCGCACGGAGTGATGGACACGGGCGAAGGGTGCCGAGCCGCAGGCTGGGGACTGAAGCGGGGCTGGCGGCGCCGGGTAAGGACCTGCGTGTGGCGCCGGCGCCTTTAAATATCTTCCCCTTGCTTGCATATTCATGAGTCCCGCTGGAGCTGAGCCGTAGGGGCGGGGCAAACGCAGGGGGGCGGGGCTGGAGTGGACTTTGGTCCCTGCTGAGCAGTTTTTTTCCCATGCGGTCCTTCCACCTCCCGCCCTGGGCAGCGAAGGGAGATCGGGGATAGGCCTGAGAACTAACTCGAGGCCGTTCTTTCTTTAATTCATTAAACCAGTGAAACCGATGTCAAAACCGGGTGAAACAAATTCCAACCAGTTCACTTCCCCAAACCTCAGTTTCTTCTTCAGTAAAGTGGGCAGAATGATACCTACCATACAGATTCTAAGTTGCAATATGTCAAGTTCCTAACACATCCTAGACCTTCCACCCTCCTCCCACTATCCTGAGTTTTGTTTGTTTGTTTTTTTTTAATTTTTTTTTTTTTTTTATTACGCGGGCCTCTCACTATTGTGGCCTCTCCCGTTGCGGAGCACAGGCAATTCATTAAACCAGTGAAACCGATGTCAAAACCGGGTGAAACAAATTCCAACCAGTTCACTTCCCCAAACCTCAGTTTCTTCTTCAGTAAAGTGGGCAGAATGATACCTACCATACAGATTCTAAGTTGCAATATGTCAAGTTCCTAACACATCCTAGACCTTCCACCCTCCTCCCACTATCCTGAGTTTTGTTTGTTTTTTTTTTTTTAATTTTTTTTTTTTTTTTTAGTACGCGGGCCTCTCACTATTGTGGCCTCTCCCGTTGCGGAGCACAGGCTCCGGACGCGCAG
>NC_041227.1:22872038-22875938 GCF_002837175.3 Physeter macrocephalus
GGCAGGCGGACTCCCAACCACTGCGCCACCAGGGAAGCCCTATCCTGAGTTTAGTTAAATTTGTATGCGTGTTTATACTTTTACTACATAAGTATAAATCATTAAATGCTTCATAGAATTCTTTCTGTGTTTAAAACCTTAATATAAATGGTACCATCCTGTACTTATCCTTCTGCAGTTTGCTTTTTTCTGTTAAGAGTCATGCATAGACTTTGAATGTATTCATTTTTGCTGCTGTATAGAATTTCATTGTCTACATCCCATGATTAATTTATCTGTTCTGTTTGCTGGCATTCGGGTTGTATAGTCAGTCTGCCATTATTGCATACATGGAAAAATGAACATTGTCTCTTAGTGCCCATGAGTAGGTGTCTCTGGGCCATAAGTGTAATTAAGGGTGAAGTTTCTGAGCTGAAGGCACATTTTTAACTTTCCTAGATATTGCCAAATTGTTTTCCAAAATAGTTTATCCTCTCACCAGCAGTGTCTGAGAGGGCTTGTTGTTCCACATCCCTGTCACCACTTGTCAGTCTGACATAAATTTTTGTTAAACTGATGGGTGTGCAAATCTCCTTGTGGTTTTAATTGGCCACCTGAAGACTCTTTAACATCTCTCTAGGAACCCTCTGTCCCAGCATCCACCCAGCTGCTATCTCCTTCCTCTCCTTCTCATACTCTTTCAGAGTTGACCCATTCTATGTCTGTGCTTTCTCACCACCCATTCAGTTCTCAGCTGTGTGATCTCCACCCCCAGGTCTCTGCTGAAACTGCTCCAGCCAAGGTCAGCAGGGAACCTGGCTGAATCCAAAGGATGTTCCTCAGCCTGCATCCCAACCCACCTCACTGCTGCACACAATGTGCCCTTGGCCTCCACTTTCCTGACTCTCCTCCCACTCTCCACAGGGTAACTTCTCTGGCCTAAGCAACTTCCTATCATTCACTAGCGACTTCAAGTGTTGATGATCTTTTTTTCTCTTACTCTGCTCCATCTTCCAGGCCCATCTCCCCCACACTTATGGCTATTGTGACCGCTTATATCCAGGTAATCCCAGTGTTCATGGAATAAAACACTGCCTTACCCCAGACACTGCCTGTTTCGCTTCTCTATTACATGCCCCTTCTCCCTGGAGTTACCACTACAGTGATTAATGTTTAATGTCTTTATCGTTCCCTTGCTTTTTAAAAATGGATATTACTACCTATATGACTATCCTAAATAATACATTGTTTAGTTTTGACTGTGTTTTGCCCTTGTATAAATGAAATCATATTGTATATATTCTTCTGCAAGTTGCTTTCTCTTTCAGCATTGCTTTTGAGAGTCATTCATTTATATACTGTAGCTATGGTATATACGTATATGGTATATACATATATACCATAGCTACAGTACAGCTACCATAGCTACAATACCAGAGTCATTCGTGTATATACTGTATATGGTATGTACAGTATATTTTTTTTGATGTTGGGGGTAGGAGTTTATTAATTTATTTATTTATTTTTGCTGTGCTGGGTCTTCGTTTCTGTGTGAGGGCTTTCTCTAGTTGTGGCAAGTGGGGGCCACTCTTCATCGCGGTGCACGGGCCTCTCGCTATCGCGGCCTCTCCTGTTGCAGAGCACAGGCTCCAGATGCGCAGGCTCAGTAGTTGTGGCTCACGGGCCCAGTTGCTCCGCACCATGTGGGATCTTCCCAGACCAGGGCTCAAACCCGTGTCCCCTGCATTAGCAGGCAGATTCTCAACCACTGCGCCACCAGGGAAGCCCTTCATTTCTGTTTAATCCACTTATTTATTCATTCTATTGTTGATGGACATTGGGTTGTTTCAGGGTTTTTTTAATTTTTTGTTTTTTATTTATTTTTGGCTGTGTTGGGTCTTGGTTGCTGCGTGTGGGCTTTCTCGAATTGCAGCGAGTGGGGGCTACTCTTTGTTGTGGTGTGTGGACTTATCATTGTGGTTGCTTTTTTTGTTGCGGAGCACAGGCTCTAGGTGTGTGGGCTTCAGTAGTTGCTGCACGCAGGCTCAGTAGTTGCGGCATGCGGGCCCTGGAGTGCACAGGCTTCAGCAGTTGTGGCACACGGGCTTAGTTGCTCCGCGGCATGTGGGATCTTCCCGCACCAGGGATCGAACCCGTGTCCCCTGCATTGGCAGGTGAACTCTTAACCACCGTGCCAGCAGGGAAGTCCCTGTTTCAGTTTTTTGCTACTACAAAGAATACTGCTCTAACATTCTTATGTGTGTGTGTAGATCGATACAGATATAGATATAGATAGATATAGAATTTGGGAGTTGAATTACTTGAACAGATATGCTCATGTCCAACTTAACTAGGTAATATGAAACTGTTTCCTAAAATGGTTGCATCAGGGGCTTCCCTGGTGGCGCAGTAGTTTAGAGTCCGCCTGCCGATGCAGGGGACACGGGTTCGTTCCCCGGTCCGGGAAGATCCCACATGCCGCGGAGCCGGTGGGCCCGTGAGCCATGGCCACTAAGCCTGCTTGTTCGGAGCCTATGCTCCGCAACGGGAGAGGCCACAACAGTGAGAGGCCCGCGTAACGCAAAAAAAAAAAAAAAAAAAAATGGTTGCATCAGTCCATACTCTGACCAGCAGTGGATAAAAACTCTTGTTTTATGCCCTTATCAGCATACCAATATTTTTTTTCCAATCTGGCAGGTATGAAATGATTTCTCATTGTGGTTTTAATTTGCATTTCTTTGACTACTGTGACTAATGAGGTAGAGCATCTGTTCATAACCCATCTGGGAGTCTCTGTCTGTAAAAGTTCCATTCATGTCTCTGCCTGTTTAAAACTAGGTGGTTTGTTTTTCTTTTCAGCTAATAGGAATTCTTTACATATTCTGGATACTAGTCCTTTGCTAATTATATGTGATGCAAATATCTTCTCCAGGTTTGTGATTTGTGTTCTCACCCTCTCTCTGTTGTTTTTTGATAAATAGAAATTCTTAGTTTTAATATAGTCAAATTTATCAATCTTTTCCCATAGTGTTAGTGGCAGTTTTTGTCTTGTTTTAGAAAACCTATATACCCCAAAGTCATAAAGAATTTCTCCTATATTGTTATCCCAAAGTTTTATAGTTCAAATATGTATGTGGTGTGAGGTAGGAATTCTATTTCATTTTTTTCCCATAAGGATAAGCAGTTGTCCCAGCACCACTTATGGGATAGTGCATCCTTCCCCCAGTGACCTATAGGGCCATCTCTGTCATACATATAGGGCCATCTCTGTCATGCATTAACTGTCCATAAATCCACGGGTTATTCCTATCTTTCTATTTTGATGCATTGGTCTGAAATTGGGAAATCAAATTAGTTGAAATTACTAAAGATTTATAATAAATCTTGACTTGGTAGGGGAAGTCCTCCCACCTTGTTCTTCTTCAAGGGTATCTTGTGGGAGTTCCCTGGTGGCTTAGTGGTTAGGATTCTGGGTTTTCACTGCTGTGGCCTGGGTTCAATCCCTGACCAGGGAACTGAGATTCTGCAAGCTGTGCAGTATAGCCAAAAAAAAAAAAAAAGAGCATCTTGCACTTCTTAGACATTTTAGAGTCACCTTGTCAAGTTTTAGGGGAAAAAAGCTTTTTTGAATTTTTAGTAAAATTGTATTAATCTGTAAATTACTTAGGGGGAGAGTTAACATCTTTATGTCATTGAGTATATCAACATTAACATGGTACATATTGATATATATTTTTACATACATATATATTTACATGTATTTCTGCACTTATTTATTTTATTTTGTGTTTTTGGTTTTTTTCTCTCTCCATTTATTTAGATCTTCTTTAGTGTATTTCAATAAAGTTATTTATTTTTCTCGGGACTTCCCTGGTGGCGCAGCGGTTAAGAATCACCTGCCAATGCAGGGGACACAGGTTC
>NC_041227.1:22876159-22884253 GCF_002837175.3 Physeter macrocephalus
CAACAAGAGAAGCCACCGCAATGAGAAGCCCGCGCACCACAATGAAGAGTAGCCCCCACTCTCTGCAACTAGAGAAAACCCACGCAGCAACGAAGACCCAATGCAGCCAAAAATAAATAAATTTTTAAAACAAAGTTATTTATTTTTCTCTATAGAGATCCTGAATATATTTTGTTAGATTGATTTCTAGGTGTTTTTTATGTTATTTAAAATTTTTTTATTTTTTAGATGTTTACAAGTGGATTGCTTTTAGTAGATTGATCTTCTATTCAGCAGCCTTGATGAACTCTTACTTGCTTTTAAATACTAGTGTTGACTATGTACACAATCATATCCTCTGTAATCAAGGATAATTTTGTTTCTTATTTTCCAATCCTGACACTGTTTTTTTTTTTTCTTGCCTTACTGCACTGGCTGGACTTCTAGTACAATGGTAAATGGAAGAGGTGGACATTGGCCCCCTTATCTTGTTCTACTGCCTCTTGTGTCCTTCATCTGATTGACTGACTGGCACCTCCCTCCACCAAGTAATTGCACATTTTATCATCATCAGTAGAGCTATAGGGAATTCCCTGGCAGTCCAGTGGTTATGACTCCAAACTCACTGCCAAGGGCCAGGGTACAATCCCTGGTGGAAGAACTAAAATCCCATAAGCCTCGCAGTGCAACCAAAAAAAAAAAAAAAGAGAGAGACAGCTATAAAATCCATTCTCCCCTCTCTACCCCATGACCAACAGCCTAATTCCATCCTTCATCACCTCCCAGCTGGATCAGTGCACCAGCCTCCTCACTGGTCTTCAAGCATCCAGCCTAGCTGTGTCCCATTCATCCTCAACCCTATAGCCAGAGTGATATATATATATATATATATATTTTTTTTTTTTTGGCCACACCCCGTGGCTTGCAGGATCTTAGTTGCCGGACCAGGGATCGAACCCGGGTCCATAGCAGTGAAAGCACCGAGTCCTAACCACTGCACCGCCAGGGAATTCCCCAGAGTGATATTTTGAAGACACAAATATGCCTATATCTTCCTCCTGCTTAAAACTGTTCATTGGCTTCCGGTTGCCTAAAGCAGTGGTCTCTAAAGTGTATTTGTTGTTGTTGTTGTTTGTGGTACGCGGGCCTCTCACTGCTGTGGCCTCTCTCGCTGCGGAGCACAGGCTCCGGACGCACAGGCTCAGCGGCCATGGCTCACGGGCCCAGCCGCTCCGCGGCACGCAGGACCCTCCTGGACCGGGGCACGAACCCGTGTGTCCTGCATTGGCAGGCGGATTCTCAACCACTGCGCCACCAGGGAAGCCCCAGAGGAGAATCTTTTAAAAGCACACATAGAGGGGGCTTTCCTGGTGGCACAGTGGTTGAGAATCCTCCTGCCGATGCAGGGGAGACAGGTTCGAGCCCTGGCCCAGGAAGCCACAACTACTGAAGCCTGTGCACCTAAAGCCCGTGCTCTGCAACAAGAGAAACCACGAGAAGCCCGCGCACGGCAGTGAAGAGTAGCCCCCGCTCACCGCAACTAGAGAAAACCCGCGGGCAGCAACAAAGACCCAACACAGCCAAAAGTAAATAATAAATTCATTCATTCATTAATTTTTTTAAAAAAGTGCACGTAGAGTGGATATGTCACACCACTCTCATGGAGTAATAGGCGTTTTCCATTTTTTCACTACTAGAAGTACAATGAGTTGTTCATTCATGCAGAATTTCCTATATATTTTGGATAATTTCCTTGGGAAAAAAAATCCTAGAATTTGGAGTAATTTGGCCAAAGGACAGAATCATTTTTAAAGATTCTCTTGATTTTATTGCCATGTTGTTTTCTAAAAGTCATCTGTCACTGCATGTTCATCATCAATTATCCTTGTTTTCTTTCTTTTTTTTTTGTTTTTTGTTTGTTTGTTTTCTTTCTTTTTAAAAATACATTTATTTATTTATTTTTGTCTGCATTGGGTCTTCATTGCTGCGTGTGGGGTTTCTCTAGTTGTGGTGAGCGGGGGCTACTCTTCCTTGCGGTGTGCGGGCTTCTCATTGCAGGGGCTTCTCATCGCAGTGGCTTCTCTTGTTGCGGAGCACAGGCTCTAGCTGTGCAGGCTTCAGTAGTTGTGGCTCGCAGGCTCTAGAGCACAGGCTCAGTAGTTGTGGCGCACGGGCTTAGTTGCTCTGCAGCATGTGGGATCTTCCCAGACCAGGGCTCGAACCCATGTCCCCTGCATTGGTAGGCAGATTCTTAACCACTGCACTACCAGGGAAGCCCATCTTTTTTTAAAATTTATTTTTGGTTGTGCTGGGTCTTCGTTGCAGCTGGCGGGCTCCTTAGTTGTGGCATTCGAACTCTTAGTTGCAGCATGCATGTGGGATCTAGTTCCCTGACCAGGGATCAAACCTGGACCCCCTGTATTGGGAGCAAGGAGTCTTAACCACTGTGCCACCAGGGAAGTCCTGGTGAACTTCTTTTGTTTTCTTTTTCGCTAATTTAGTAAGTGAAAATGATACATAATTTAAATATACATTTATTTATCATCAGAACAAAAGTGTCCTGCTCCAGAATAAACCTAGTGAGAACCTCCCACTGAAAATTTAAGACTCCGGGCTCCCAATGCAGGGGACCCAGGATCAATCCCTGGTCAGGGAACTAGATCCTATATGCATGCCACAACTAAGAGTCTGCATGCCACAACTAAAGAGCCCGCATGCTGCAACTAAAAGATCCTGCGTGCTGCAACGAAGATCCCACGTGCCACAACTAAGACCCAGCACAGCCAAATTGATTAATTAATTAATTAATTTTAAAAATACTTTAAAAAAAGAAATAGTAAAGAGAGATTCCATGGCCCCTTTACCTGGTTTCCCCCAATGGTAACAACTTGCAAAACAATATACAAAATCACAACCAGGATATTGACAATGATACAGTCAAGATACAGAACATTTCCATTACCACAAGAATCCCTCATGTCACACCCACTTCTGTCCTATTCCTACCCCCTTCTGAGCCCCTGGCAACCACTAATTTGTGGTCCATTTCTATAATTTTGTCATTTCAAGAATGTTATATAAATGGAATCATACACTGTGTAACCTGTTGGGATTGGCTTTTTCCACTCAGCATAATTCTCTGGAGATTCATCTGGGTTACTGCATCTGTCAATAGTTCATTCCTTTTTACCCCTGAGTAGTATTCCTTAATATGGATGCACTACTTTGTTTAATCAGTCATCTACTGAAAGACATCTGGTTTGTTTCCAGTTTTTGACTATTACAAATAAAGCAGTTATGAATATTTGTGTACAGATTTTCATGTGAATATAAGTTTTCATTTTTTAGGGATAAATGCTCAGAAGTGCAATTGCTGGGTTGTATGGTAACTGCATGTTCAGTTTCATGAGAATAAGTTGCCAAACTGTTTTCCAGAGAGGCTGTACCACTTTACTTGCCCACCAGCAATGAAGGAGTGATTCAGTTTCTCCACATCCTTGCCACCGTTTGGTGTTGTCACTATTTTTTATTTTAGCCATTCTGATAGATGTATAGTAATACTCATGTGGTTTTAATTTGCATTTTCTTAATGTCTAATGATGTTGAACATTTTTTTCATATGTATATTTGCCATTTGTATATCCTCTTTGGCGAAATATCTCTTTCATGTCTTTTGCCCATCTTCTAATTGAACTGTTTGGAGTTTTTTTTACTGTTGAGTTTTCAGAGTTCTTTATATATTTTAGATACCAGCCCCATGCTGTATGTATAGTTTGCAAATATTTTCTCCTATTCTATAGCTTGTCTTTTTTTCTCTTTCTCTCTCCCTACTTTTTTTTTTCCACCATGCTACGTGGTTTGTGGGATCTTAGTTCCCCAACCAGGGATTAAACCCAGGCCTATGGCAGTGACAGCGCCAAGTCCTAACCCCTGGACCACCAGGGAATTCCCTTTTATTCTCTTAACAAGAACTTTTGCAAAGCAAAAGTTTTCGATTTTGATGTAATCCAATTATCAATTTTTTGTTTTATGGACCATACTTTTGTTTTTAAGCTAAGAATTCTTCGCCTAGCCCTAGATCCCAAAGATTTTTTCCTATGATGCTTTCTAAAAGTTTTATAGTTTGCATTTTACATTTAAGTCCATGATTCATTTTGGGTTAATTTTGGTGTAAGGCGTGAGGTTTAGTTTGAGGGGTTCTTTTGTCATTGTTGTTTTTTGTTTGTTCGTTTGCTTGTTTTGCCCATGAGTTTTCAATTGTTTCAGCACCATTTGTTGGTTATCTTTCCTCCACTGAATTATTTTTGCACCTTTGTCAAAAATCAGTTGGGCACATTTATTTCCATCTATTTCTGAGTTCTCTATTCTGTTCCATTGATCTTTGTGTCTGTCCCTACAGTCTTGATTACTGTAGCTATTAAGTCTTGAAAGCGAGTTAACTGATTTCTCCCATTTTCTTCTTCTTTTTCAAACTTGTTTTAGTTGTTCTAGTTCCTTTGCCTTTCCATATAAATTTTAGCATAATCTTGTCTATATCTACTAAAAAAAATCTTACAGGAATTTTGGTAGGAATTATATTAAACCATATATCAATTTAAGGATATTGATTCTTCCAACCCAAGAACATTGTATGTTTCTCCATTTATTTAGATCTTCTTTTTCTCCCTTATCAGTGTCTTGTAGTTTTCAGCATACAAGTCCTGTCCATATTCTGTTAGATTTATATCTAACTATTTCTTCTTTTTCTCCTCTTCCTCCTTCTGAATGATATTGCATTTTTAGTTTTGGTGTCCATGTGTTCGTTGCTAATGTATAGAAATACCATTGATTTTTGTGTGGTTCTTTTATATCCTTCTGATATAAGATTACTCTTGCTGAACTTACATATTATGGAAGCTTTGTTTTGTTTTTTTGTAGATTCTTGGAATTTTCTATGTAACCAATCATGTCACCTACAAATAGGGACATTTTATTTTTCCTTTCTGATCTGTATGCCTTTTTTTCCTTTTGCCTTACTGCACTGACTAGAACGTCCAGCACTGTATTGGATAAGAATGATGAGAATAGATATCCTTGCCTTGTTCCCGATTTTAGGCGGAAAGTATTATTTCACCATTGAGTACATTAGCCATAGATTTTTTTGTAGATGCGCTTTATCAAGTTGAGAAAGTTCTTCTCTATTCCTATTTTTCTAGTGTTTTTTTAAAAAATCATGAACAGAGTTGAATTTTGTCATGTGCTTTTTCTGATATCAATTGATCTCATGACGTTTTTCTTCTTTAGACTGTTAAAATAGTGGATTACATTGATTGGTTTTGAAATATGAAACCAACTTTCCATCCTTAGAATAAGTCCCACAGTTATTTTTATTATTATTGAATTCTATTTGCTAAAACTTTTTTTTTTAATTTTAAAATTTGCACCTTTGTCAAAAATCAGTTGGGCACATTTATTTCCATCTATTTCTGAGTTCTCTATTCTGTTCCATTGATCTATGTGTCTGTCCCTACAGTCTTGATTACTGTAGCTATTAAGTCTTGAAAGCGAGTTAACTGATTTCTCCCATTTTCTTCTTCTTTTTCAAACTTGTTTTAGTTGTTCTAGTTCCTTTGCCTTTCCATATAAATTTTAGCATAATCTTGTCTATATCTACTAAAAAAAATCTTACAGGAATTTTGGTAGGAATTATATTAAACCATATATCAATTTAAGGATATTGATTCTTCCAACCCAAGAACATTGTATGTTTCTCCATTTATTTAGATCTTCTTTTTCTCCCTTATCAGTGTCTTGTAGTTTTCAGCATACAAGTCCTGTCCATATTCTGTTAGATTTATATCTAACTATTTCTTCTTTTTCTCCTCTTCCTCCTTCTGAATGATATTGCATTTTTAGTTTTGGTGTCCATGTGTTCGTTGCTAATGTATAGAAATACCATTGATTTTTGTGTGGTTCTTTTATATCCTGCTGATATAAGATTACTCTTGCTGAACTTACATATTATGGAAGCTTTGTTTTGTTTTTTGTAGATTCTTGGAATTTTCTATGTAACCAATCATGTCACCTACAAATAGGGACATTTTATTTTTCCTTTCTGATCTGTATGCCTTTTTTTCCTTTTGCCTTACTGCACTGACTAGAACGTCCAGCACTGTATTGGATAAGAATGATGAGAATAGATATCCTTGCCTTGTTCCCGATTTTAGGCGGAAAGTATTATTTCACCATTGAGTACATTAGCCATAGATTTTTTTGTAGATGCGCTTTATCAAGTTGAGAAAGTTCTTCTCTATTCCTATTTTTCTAGTGTTTTTTTAAAAAATCATGAACAGAGTTGAATTTTGTCATGTGCTTTTTCTGATATCAATTGATCTCATGACGTTTTTCTTCTTTAGACTGTTAAAATAGTGGATTACATTGATTGGTTTTGAAATATGAAACCAACTTTCCATCCTTAGAATAAGTCCCACAGTTATTTTTATTATTATTGAATTCTATTTGCTAAAACTTTTTTTTTTAATTTTAAAATTATTTTTTTAAGGGAATTTCTTTATTTTTATTATTTATTTATGGCTGTGTTGAGTCTTCGTTTCTGTGCAAGGTCTTGCTCTAGTTGCAGCAAGCGGGGGTTGCTCTTCATCGCGGTGCGCGGGCCTCTCACTATCGTGGCCTTTCCTGTTGCGGAGCACAGCCTCCAGACGCGCAGGCTCAGTAGTTGTGGCTCACGGGCCTAGTTGCTCCGCGGCATGTGGGATCTTCCCAGACCAGGGCCCGAACCCGTGTCCCCTGCATTGGCAGGCAGATTCTCAACCACTGCGCCACCAGGGAAGCCCTTTGCTAAAACTTTGTTAAGGATTTTTGCATCTATATTCAGGAGGAATATTGGGCTGTAGTTTTCTTTCTTTGTATGTCTTTGTCTGGTTTTGGTATCAGGATAATATAGCTTCTTAAAATGAATTGGGAGGTGTTCCCTCCTCTTCTATTTTATGGAAGAGATTGTGTAGAATTGGTGTTAATTCTTCTTTAAAACTTTGGTAGAGGGAATTCCCTGTCAGTACAGTGGTTAGGACTCCGCCCTTCCACTGCAGGTGGCGCAGGTTCCATCCCTGGTCAGAGAACTAAGATCCCACAAGCCATGTGGGGTGGCCAAAAAAAAAACAAAACAAAAAAACCACTTCGGTAGAATTCTCCAATGAAACTCTCTGGGCCTGGAAATTTCTGGAGAGTTTTTAAATTATGAATTCAGTTTCCTTAATAGTGTTAAAAAACAAAATTCAACTGAATTAATTTTAAATATCTTATTGGGGACTTCCCTGGTGGCACGGTGGTTAAGAATCTGCCTGCCAATGCAGGAGACACGGGTCAAGCCCTGGTCCGGAAAGATCCCACATGCCACGGGGCAGCTAAGCCCGTGTGCCACAACTACTGAGCCTGTGCTCCAGAGCCCACAAGCCACAACTACTGAGCCCACGTGCCACAAATACTGAAGCCCACATGCCTAGAGACCGTGCTCCACAACAAGAGAAGCCACCGCAATGAAAAGCCCCTGCACTGCAACAAAGAGTAGCCCCCGCTCGCCGCAACTAGTGCACAGCAGTGAAGACCTAACACAGCCAAAAATAAAAATTAAAAAATTAAAATTAAAAAAAAAGAAAGTTCTAAAAAAATAAAGATCTTATTGGCTTTACTCGATGATTCATGAATCAGGAAGCATGCCATCTGGCAGACAGGGAGGAGCTCCAAGGAGCTATACAAAATGAAAGACTTTTATAGGCATAAGGGAGCAGGACAAGGAAATTAAATTTTCCTTTAAGGGATGGTAGGATCTGTCAGGCATATTACCTCACTAGTGCTGACCTGGTGATTCCTGATTAACCTGTTTAAGATTCCATTTCTGGAAGAGGCCGAAATTGTAATTAAGTTTAGGTTTGATGATGTGAGACTTAGCATAAGTGACTCCATTTGGGGCCTGTTGTCTTGATTTTAGCAATAGTTATAGGGCTATTCAAATTATTTCATGTTAAATGAGTTGTGGTAGTTTGTGGGTTTTTTTTTTTTTTTTTTTTTTTTTGCGGTACGCGGGCCTCACTGCTGTGGCCTCTCCCGCCGCGGAGC